>NC_064626.1:601369911-601970366 GCF_023864275.1 Schistocerca cancellata
GAAAATAGGAATGTGGCAAAATTTTATAGCCAGCATATGTGACTTGAGTCCTGAGCAGAATGAGCATGAGGATTGTCGTGAAGCAAAATTTGCCCCTCGTCCAGCTTCCCACGACAGTTTGTCTTGGCAGCCTCCCGTAACCTCTTTGGAGATTTTGGTACTATGCTTCTGTGATAGTGGGTCCAATACAAGCATAATATGTCAGTACCACGGCATGGCAATCACTGTAAATGCTCACCATCATCTTGCTCAATAACATTTGGGTATTTACTCCCCCTTTTACAGTGATGGTGAATGCACATTTCTAATTAGTCCAGTCACTGAAGGAAGTGGTAGAGGCAAGTCCAATAAACAACATACTAAAAATCCTGAGTGGTACGGTGTGAGAATGAGCTTTGGTGTGGGATGGAGGCGTTTAAAGGTAACATTTTATGTCTTTCTTTGATAGCTTGAAAACCAAAGATGTAGCAAAAATGTTCCCCAGCACAAAATTAAATTGCATTAAATTTCCCACAAAGCACGACATATTTTTCCCTAGGACCAACAGTTTCTGAGTTGCACTGTATCACAAAAACCAATTACAGGGCTCTTTCACAAAGTTACACCAACCCTTCTGCAGCTCACCTTACAAATCACTGGTGCTGTAGTGTTCAGACACACCCAGGTTAGTTTATTTTCCACAAAGTGCGTTAACACTACATGAAATACAGATACGAATTACTAATAATACTAAAGCCAGAAAAGCATCAGGACAGAATCTGTGTAAATCTTTGCTCACTATTCTGCACTGCTAGAGAGAAAATTGATCTAGAGAGAAAATTGATTCTGAGTCATCCTGTAGCTGTAGATCCTTCCAGTAAAGGTAGCTTCCTGCACCGTGATTGCTGTTGGCTGTTTAGTTTGCAGACGGACTATGCCTTCCCAGCATTTCCTTTCCATTTCTCTCACATGAGTACACAAAGTAACTTTACTGAGTTTGTGTTTATGTAGTGGAGTTATTTTCACTTTATTAAGTACCATATTTGCCATTATTAAGTGAGCTATTATGTAAATGAGATCCTGTAAACTATCTGCCACAGTGAAGAGCCTGTTTCAAGTGTAACTTGCTGGCAAAATGTATTCCACAATGCTGATTTCACTGTCTCCATTATCACCGGCTGAAATATTTTTCGCAGAATGAGTTGTATCAAATACGACACCCCAGCCTCAGATCTTCCAACACCTGAAGAGCCCAAAGGTTTCAATTGGCTCCCTCTATAACAGAAGTAGGTCACTTATGTGTTACTGAGCTTCAAACATTTCAACATATGTCAAGCAGTGCATTACAGCAGATTACTGTCTAGATCTGTCCATTCCGTCAGACATTGACACCCACTTTTCTAGACATACTGTGGAGGTGTGGTAAGTGGCTCCACCCATGCAGCCCACTCTACAAGTTTCCACAATTCCTGAATGCAGTCTAGCAGTAACACAGTTAATAGTGAAGCCTGACATTGTCAGGAAGGAGACAGCAGTCTTAACATAATTTTTTACTTACAAGTTTTTAATGCAAAAAACTTTCAATGCCTGAACCACAGAATTCATTATACGATTAAAGCATGGTGACTAGTTTTGGTTCCTGTCTACACCCTCCTTCAGATTTGCTGAAAGAAACTTTAAGACCAAAAATCTTGAAAAGCTTATACCTAAATCCAAGTAGTTTTAAAATTAACAAGGGACTGAAGTTAAAATTAAAAGGTAAGGAAATTGTGTTATATACCCATAGTTAACTGGCAACATGCCGTATGTAAAAGGTAAGTCCTATGTAAGTATCAATAATTCGAGAGAAAATGTTTCGCACGAGGTGGCACCCGTCACCGTCAGCTGTCACCTTATCTCGACGAATGTTTTTACTTTTCTCTGTAAAATTGTATGCCGAATGACAATATTTTAATTCCTGCTATTTATAGACTTACAAGTATTTGGGTACATACTTAGGTGTAAATTAAACACTGCCTTCATTTTTATTTGTCATTACTATATTCTTTTTTCTCCTGATAACGACATCCTCTTGAGTAGTCCCCGCCCGGAGATCCGAATGGGGAACAATTTTACCTCCGGAATGTTTTACCCAAGAGGACGCCATCATCATCATCGTTATCAGGAGAAAGAAAACTGGCATTCTACGGATCGGAGCGTGGAATGTCAGATCCCTTAATCGGGCAGGTAGGCTAGAAACTTTAAAAAGGGAAATGGATAGGTTAAAGTTAGATATAGTGGGAATTAGTGAAGTACGGTGGCAGAAGGAACAAGACTTCTGGCCAGGTGACTACAGGGTTATAAACACAAAATCAAATAGGGGTAATGCAGGAGTAGGTTTAATAATGAATAGGAAAATAGGAATGTGGGTAAGCTACTACAAACAGCATAGTGAACGCATTGTTGTAGCCAAGATAGATACGAAGCCCATGCCTACCACAGTAGTACGAGTTTATGAGCCAACTAACTTTGCAGATGACGAAGAAATTGAAGAAATGTATGATGAAATAAAAGAAAGTATTCAGATAGTGAAGGGAGACGAAAATTTAATAGTCATGGGTGACTGGAATTCGAGTGTAGGGAAAGGGAGAGGAGGAAACATAGTAGGTGAATATGGATTGTGGCTAAGAAATGAAAGAGGAAGCCGCCTGGTAGAATTTTGCACAGAGCACAACATAATCATAGCTAACACTTGGTTTAAGAATCATGAAAGAAGGTTGTATACATGGAAGAACCCTGGATATACTAAAAGGTATCAGATAGATTATATAATGGTAAGACAGAGATTTAGGAACCAGGTTTTAAATTGTAAGACATTTCCAGGGGCAGATGTGGACTCTGACCACAACCTATTGGTTATGAACTGTAGATTAAAACTGAAGAAACTACAAAAAGGTGGTAATTTAATGAGATGGGACCTGGATAAACTGACTAAACCAGAGGTTGTACAGAGTTTCAGGGAGAGCATAAGGGAACAATTGACAAGAATGGGATAAAGAAATACAGTAGAAGAAGAATGGGTAGCTTTGAGGGATGAAGTGGTGAAAGCAGCAGAGGATCAAGTAGGTAAAAATACGAGGCTAGTAGAAATCCTTGGGTAACAGAAGAGATATTGAATTTAATTGATGAAAGGAGAAAATATAAAAATGTAGTAAATGAAGCAGGCAAAAACGAATACAAACGTCTCAAAATGAGATCAACAGGAAGTGCAAAATGGCTAAGCAGGGATGGCTAGAGGACAAATGTAAAGATGTAGATGCTTATCTCACTAGGGGTAAGATAGATACTGCCTACAGGAAAATTAAAGAGACCTTTGGAGAAAAGAGAAGCATTTGTATGATTATCAAGAGCTCAGATGGAAACCCAGTTCTAACCAACGAAGGAAAAGCTGAAAGGTGGAAGGAGTATATAAAGGGTCTATACAAGGGCGATGTACTTGAGGACAATATTATGGAAATGGAAGAGGATGTAGATGAAGATGAATTGGGAGATATGATACTGCATGAAGAGTTTGACAGAGCACTGAAAGACCTGAGTCGAAACAAGGCCCCGGGAGTACACAACATTCCATTAGAACTACTGACAGCCTTGGGAGAGCCAGTCCTGACAAAACTCTACCATCTGGTGAGCAAGATGTATGAGACAGGCGAAATACCCTCAGACTTCAAGAAGAATATAATAATTCCAATCCCAAAGAAAGCAGGTGTGGGCAGATGTGAAAATTACCGAACTATTATTTTAATAAGTCACGGCTGCAAAATACTAACGCGAAGTCTTTAAAGACAAATGGAAAAACTAGTAGAAGCCGACCTCGGGGAAGATCAGTTTGGATTCCGTAGAAATATCGGAACACGTGAGGCAATACTGACCCTACGACTTATCTTAGAAGCTAGATTAAGGAAAGGCAAACCTACGTTCCTAGCATTTGTAGACTTAGAAAAAGCTTTTGACAACGTTGACTGGAATACTCTCTTTCAAATTCTGAAGGTGGCAGGGGTAAAATACAGGGAGTAAAAAGCTATTTACAATTTGTACAGAAACCAGATGGCAGTTATAAGAGTAGAGGGACATGAAAAGGAAGCAGTGGTTGGGAAGGGAGTGAGACAGGGTTGTAGCCTCTCCCCGATGTTATTCAATCTCTCTATTGAGCAAGCAGTGAAGGAAAGAAAAGAAAAATTCAGGTATTAAAATCCATGGAGAAGAAATAAAAACTTAGAGGTTTGTCGATGACATTGTAATTCTGTCAGAGACAGCAAAGGACTTGGAAGAGCAGTTGAAGGGAATGGATAGTGTCTTGAAAGGAGGATATAAGATGAACATCAACAAAAGCAAAACAAGGATAATGGAATGTAGTCAAATTAAGTTGGGTGATGCTGAGGGAATTAGATTAGGAAATGAGACACTTAAAGTAGTAAAGGAGTTTTGCTATTTGGGGAGCAAAATAACTGATGATGGTCGTAGCAGAGAGGATATAAAATGTAGCCTGGCAACGGCAAGGGAAGCATTTCTGAAGAAGAGAAATTTGTTAACATTGAGTATTGATTTAAGTGTCAGGTCATTTCTGAAAGTATTTGTATGGAGTGTAGCCATGTATGGAAGTGAAACATGGACGATAAATAGTTTGGACAAGAAGAGAATAGAAGCTTTCGAGAAGTGGTGCTACAGAAGAATGCTGAAGATTAGGTGGGTAGATCACATAACTAATGAGGAGGTACTGAATAGGATTGTGGAGAAGAGAAGTTTGTGGCACAACTTGACTACAAGAACGGATCGGTTGGTAGGACATGTTCTGAGGCATCAAGGGATTACCAGTTTAGTATTGGAGGGCAGCGTGGAGGGTAAAAATCGTAGAGATGAATACACAAGCAGATTCAGAAAGATGTAGGTTGCAGTAGGTACTGGGAGATGAAGATGCTTGCACAGGATAGAGTAGCATGGAGAGCTGCATCAAACCAGTCTCAGAACTGAAGACCATAACAACAACAACAACAACAACAACAACATGTTCTTTTTTATAAACTCTACACATAGGGTACAATTATTGTACCAATCGTTGTAAATGCAAGCGCACCCGTACCACCTGTCGCCCTTGTTGGGGTCGGCTACTCCTGTTAGGCGGCAGGAGGCCCTTGCATAATTCAGTTAGTTTTGGCGTTTTTTGCTAGGACTGTTAACCCTGTGGCATTTTACTTTTAATCTTCAACTTGCGCATATTTTATAGAGATAAATATTTTATACGTCACGATGGCTCACTCCTTTGTAAGCCAGGGTATGGTTGTTGTTGTTGTGGTCTTCAGTCCTGAGACTGGTTTGATGCAGCTCTCCATGCTACTCTATCCTGTGCAAGCTTCTTCATCTCCCAGTACCTACTGCAACCTACATCCTTCTGAATCTGCTTAGTGTATTCATCTCTTGGTCTCCCCCTACGATTTTTACCCTCCACGCTGCTGTCCAATACTAAACTGGTGATCCCTTGATGCCTCAGAACATGTCCTACCAACCGATCCCTTCTTCTGGTCAAGTTGTGCCACAAACTTCTCTTCTCACCAATCCTATTCAATACTTCCTCACTAGTTATGTGATCTACCCATCTAATCTTCAACATTCTTCTGTAGCACCACATTTCGAAAGCTTCTATTCTCTTCTTGTCCAAACTATTTACCGTCCATATTTCACTTCCATACATGGCTACACTCCATACAAATACTTTCAGAAATGACTTCCTGACACTTAAATCTATACTCGATGTTAACAAATTTCTCTTCTTCAGAAACGCTTTCCTTGCCATTGCGAGTCTACATTTTATATCCTCTCTACTTCGACCATCATCAGTTATTTTGCTCCCTAAATAGCAAAACTCCTTTACTACTTTAAGTGTCTCATTTCCTAATCTAATACCCTCAACATCACCCAACTTAATTTGACTACATTCCATTATCCTTGTTTTGCTTTTGTTGATGTTCATCTTATATCCTCCCTTCAAGACACCATCCATTCCGTTCAACTGCTCTTCCAAGTCCTTTGCTGTCTCTGACAGAATTACAATGTCATCGGCGAACCTTAACGTTTTTATTCCTTCTCCATGGATTTTAATACCTACTCCGAATTTTTCTTTTGTTTCCTTTACTGCTTGCTCAATAGAGAGATTGAATAACATCGGGGAGAGGCTACAACCCTGTCTCACTCCCTTCCCAACCACTGCTTCCCTTTCATGTCCCTCAACTCTTATAACTGCCATCTGGTTTCTGTACAAATTGTAAATAGCCTTTCGCTCCCTGTATTTTACCCCTGCCACCTTCAGAATTTGAAAGAGAGTATTCCAGTCAGCATTGTCAAAAGCTTTCTCTAAGTCTACAAATGCTAGAAACGTAGGTTTGCCTTTCCTTAATCGTTCTTCTAAGATAAGTCATAACATCAGTATTGCCTCACGTGTTCCAGTATTTCTACAGAATCCAAACTGATCTTCCCCGAGGTCGGCTTCTACTAGTTTTTCCATTTGTCTGTAAATAATTTGTGTTAGTATTTTGCAGCTGTGGCTTATTAAACCGATTGGTCGGTAATTTTCACATCTGTCAACACCTGCTTTCTTTGGGATTGGAATTATTATATTCTTCTTGAAGTCTGAGGGTATTTCGCCTGTTTCATGCATCTTAATCACCAGATGGTAGAGTTTTCTCAGGACTGGCTCTCCCAAGGCCGTCAGTAGTTCTAATGGAATGTTGTCTACTCTGGGGGCCTTGTTTCGACTCAGGTCTTTCAGTGCTCTGTCAAACTCTTCACGCAGAATCGTATCTCCCATTTCATCTTCATCTACATCCTCTTCCATTTCCATAATATTGTCCTCAAGTACATCGCCCTTGTATAGACCCTCTATATACTCCTTCCACCTTTCTGCTTTCCCCTCTTTGCTTAGAAATGGGTTTCCATCTGAGCTCTTGATATTTATACAAGTGGCTCTCTTTTCTCCAAAGGTCTCTTTAATTTTCCTGTAGGCAGTATCTATCTTACCCCTAGTGAGATAAGCCTCTACATCCTTACATTTGTCCTCTAGCCGTCCCTGCTTAGCCATTTTGCACTTCCTGTTGATCTCATTTTTGAGACGTTTGTATTCCTTTTTGCCTGCTTCATTTACTGCATTTTTATATTTTCTACTTTCATCAATTAAATTCAATATTTCTTCTGTTACCCAAGGATTTCTACTAGACGAGGGTCTTTTTACCTACTTGATCCTCTGCTGCCTTCACTACTTCATCCCTCAAAGCTACCCATTCTTCTTCTACTGTATTTATTTCCCCCATTCCTGTCAATTGTTCCCTTATGCTCTCCCTGAAACTCTGTACAACCTCTGGTGCTTTCAGTTTATCCAGGTCCCATCTCCTTAAATTCCCACCTTTTTGCAGTTTCTTCAGTTTTAATCTACAGGTCATAACCAATAGATTGTGGTCAGAGTCCACATCTGCCCCTGGAAATGTCTTACAATTTAAAACCTGGTTCCTAAATCTCTGTCTTACCATTATATAATCTATCTGATACCTTTTAGTATCTCAAGGGTTCTTCCATGTATACAACCTTCTATCATGATTCTTAAACCAAGTGTTAGCTATGATTAATTTGTGCTCTGTGCAAAATTCTACCAGGCGGCTTCCTCTTTCATTTCTTAGCCCCAATCCATATTCACCCACTACGTTTGCTTCTCTCCCTTTTCCTACACTCGAATTCCAGTCACCCATGACTATTAAATTTTCGTCTCCTTTCACTATCTGAATAATTTCTTTTATTTCATCATACATTTCTTCAATTTCTTCGTCATCTGCAGAGCTAGTTGGCATCTAAACTTGTACTACTGTAGTAGGTGTGGGCTTCGTATCTATCTTGGCCACAGTAATGCGTTCACTATGCTGTTTGTAGTAGCTTACCCGCATTCCTATTTTCCTATTCATTATTAAACCTACTCCTGCATTACCCCTATTTGACTTTGTGTTTATAACCCTGTAGTCACCTGACCAGAAGTCTTGTTCCTCCTGCCACCGAACTTCACTAATTCCCACTATATCTAACTTTAACCTATCCATTTCCCTTTTTAGATTTTCTAACCTACCTGCCCGATTAAGGGATCTGACATTCCACGCTCCGATCCGTAGAACGCCAGTTTTCTTTCTCCTGATAACAACGTCCTCTTGAGTAGTCCCCGCCCGGAGATCCGAATGGGGGACTATTTTACCTCCAGAATATTTTACCCAAGAGGACGCCATCATCATTTAATAATACAGTAAAGCTGCAAGTCCTCGGGAAAAATTACGGCCATAGTTTCCCCTTGCTTTCAGCCGTTCACAGTAGCAGCACAGCAAGGCCGTTTTGGTTATTGTTACAAGGCCAGATCAGTCAATCATCCAGACTGTTGCCCTTGCAACTACTGAAAAGGCTGCTGCCCCTCTTCAGGAACCACACGTTTGTCTGGCCTCTCAACAGATACCCCTCCATTGTGGTTGCACCTACTGTACGGCTATCTGTATCGCTGAGGCACGCAAGCCTCCCCACCAACAGCAAGGTCCATGGTTCATGGGGTATTTCTCTCTAATTCTATGACCGTTGATTGCAAAGCATCATTTATGAAATTACTCTGTGGTTCCTATTTTCACAGCTGCAGAACAGCTGACAATTCTTGTTATCCTTGCATATAATTTTATCTCTATAATTCCTTCTGTACACTTGCAAATAATGGCACATGACACAATTTTTAGTAATGCAACTGGCCTTTTATCCTTGTTTATTACCTGCATCCTTTGAGATTATGGTACGTTGCTCACATTTCTAGCACTACAAAGTAATTTGATGCTTTTTATCATTTGATAATTACTTAGGTTTTGTCTTTTATATATAGCACATTGCTAGTTAACTATACAAAACAACTTCCCTGCCTTGTAATTTTAATTTCATTCCCTTGTTAATTTTAAAATTAATTGGAATTAGGTATAAACTTTTTAAGCTTTTTGGTCTTAAATACAAGGTGTACAACTTTGCTTCCACTATTTGCTGACAGGTGGTGACGACAGTAGGTAGTGGTCGAAAGAAACAGATCGCAGATATCAGGCAGTCAGCTTGGACCTCAGTCAACATAACCCCATTCAAACATTAGTTGATTTGTGTCTGCATCATATAAAGTTGTTCTCAGTCCCATTGAATACCCTCAAGTACGTATGATAAGGACACTATTAGTGAAAGAACGTGACGTGAGTGGTTTAAACACTTCAAGAACGGTGATTTTAACACCGTAGACTGGCATAGTGGTGGAAGAGAGAATGTTTCCGAAGATGCAGAATAGGAGACATTGCTGAGTGAAGACTCACATCAAACTCAAGAAGAATCGGCACGATTAGTGGGAGTGACACAGCAAGCCATTTCAATACATCTCAAGGCTATGGGCATGATTCATAAAGAAGAAACTTGGGTCCTTTGTGAGCTGAAACCAAGAGACATTGAACGGCATTTGTGTGTTTGTGAACAGTTGCTACAGAGGCAAAAACGGAGGGGATTTCTGCATCACATTGTGACCGGAAACAAAAAATGGGTTCATTATGATAACCCTAAATGCAAAAAAATCATGGGGATATCCCGGCCATGCTTCCATGTCGACGGCCAAACCGAATATTCACAGCTCCAAGATCACTCTATATCAGAGGAAGCTACTGAAGCAATGGAACACGTTTTTAGTTCATTGACTGACTAATTTAAGTACAAAACAGGGTGCACAGAAGTTGTATAAATTGAAACCTTTAAGTTTTTGGACCTTTCACATACATTTTGGAGCCATTTAAAATGCTTGAAAAACGAGTCTGTTACTCATCTTTCAAAACTAAAATTATATTAAATAAGGCTAGGCTTTGATATTTATGAGCCTGTTATATAATAATGTGGTAATGAAACAGGGTTTATGTATGGCAAAAATTTCCGTTGTTTATACCTGTTCAACCTAAAAGTGAAAGCTCTCCTTTTCAGGGAATGTAGAACTATATGGTACTATTCAACAGAAAAAAATCAAAATTTTATGGATTGGCATTTTGAAAAAAAAAAAATCCATAAATTATAAAAAATGTTCAGAACCTTATAAATAAAAAAAAAAAAAAATATGTAGAACTGTTCCAGAGATACAGCATTTTAAAATTTATTCCAAAATTCCCATCTTCAAAATGGTATGCACAGTGTCATCTTTGGAAGGCTGTATCTTGGGGCAGAAATTTTTTTTGAGACACCAAAAAAATACATGTTCCTTACTTAGTCCTTCATTTTAATATGCTAAATTCAATAACATCCAAGACTGTGAAGGTAAGGTTTTTTTCCTGGCCTGGCTGAATTGATATGGACTGTTGTTGTTGTGGTCTTCAGTCCTGAGACTGGTTTGATGCAGCCCTCCATGCTACTCATCCTGCGCAAGCTTCTTCATCTCCCAGTACCTACTGCAACCTACATCCTTCTGAATCTGCTTAGTGTATTCATCTCTTGGTCTCCCTCTATGATTTTTACTCTCCATGCTGCCCTCCGATACTAAATTGGTGATCCCTTGATGCCTCAGAACATGTCCTACCAACCGATCCCTTCTTTTGGTCAAGTTGTGCCACAAACTTCTCTTCTCCCCAATCCTATTCAGTACCTCCTCATTAGTTATGTGATCTACCCATCTAATCTTCAGCATTCTTCTGTAGCACCACTTTTCGAAAGCTTCTATTCTCTTCTTGTCCAAACTATTTATCGTCCATGTTTCACTTCCATACATGGCTACACTCCATACAAATACTTTCAGAAATGACCTGACACTTAAATCAATACTCAATGTTAACAAATTTCTCTTCTTCAGAAATGCTTTCCTTGCCATTGCCAGGCTACATTTTATATCCTCTCTTCTTCGACCATCATCAGTTATTTTGCTCCCCAAATAGCAAAACTCCTTTACTACTTTAAGTGTCTCATTTCCTAATCTAATTCCCTCAGCATCACCCAACTTAATTTGACTACATTCCATTATCCTTGTTTTGCTTTTGTTGATGTTCATCTTATATCCTCCTTTCAAGACACTATCCATTCCATTCAACTGCTCTTCCAAGTCCTTTGCTGTCTCTGACAGATTTACAATGTCATCGACAAACCTCAAAGTTTTCATTTCTTCTCCATGGATTTTAATACCTGAATTTTTCTTTTCTTTCCTTCACTGCTTGCTCAATAGAGAGATTGAATAACATCGGGGAGAGGCTACAACCCTGTCTCACTCCCTTCCCAACCACTGCTTCACTTTCATGTCCCTCTACTCCTATAACTGCCATTTGGTTTCTGTACAAATTGTAAATAGCTTTTCACTCCCTGTATTTTACCCCTGCCACCTTCAGAATTTGAAAGAGAGTATTCCAGTCAACATTGTCAAAAGCTTTTTCTAAGTCTACAAATGCTAGGAACGTAGGTTTGCCTTTCCTTAATCTAGCTTCTAAGATAAGTCGTAGGGTCAGTATTGCCTCACGTGTTCCGATATTTCTACGGAATCCAAACTGATCTTCCCCGAGGTCGGCTTCTACTAGTTTGTCCATTTGTCTTTAAAGACTTCGCGTTAGTATTTTGCAGCCGTGACTTATTAAACTGATAGTTCGGTAATTTTCATATCTGTCAACAACTGCTTTCTTTGGGATTGGAATTATTATATTCTTCTTGAAGTCTGAGGGTATATCGCCTGTCTCATACATCTTGCTCACCAGATGGTAGAGTTTTGTCAGGACTGGCTCTCCCAAGGCTGTCAGTAGTTCTAATGGAATGTTGTGTACTCCCGGGGCCTTGTTTCGACTCAGGTCTTTCAGTGCTCTGTCAAACTCTTCATGCAGTATCATATCTCCCAATTCATCTTCATCTACATCCTCTTCCATTTCCATAATATTGTCCTCAAGTACATCGCCCTTGTATAGACCCTTTATATACTCCTTCCACCTTTCTGCTTTCTCTTCTTTGCTTAGAACTGGGTTTCCATCTGAGCTCTTGATATTCATACAAGTGGTTCTCTTTTCTCCAAAGGTCTCTTTAATTTTCCTGTAGGCAATATCTGTCTTACCCCTAGTGACATAAGCCTCTACTTCCTTACATTTGTCCTCTAGCCATCCTTGCTTAGCCACTTTGCACTTCCTGTTGATCTCATTTTGAGACGTTTGTATTCGTTTTTGCCTGCTTCATTTACTGCATTTTTATATTTTCTCCTTTCATCAATTAAATTCAATATCTCTTCTGTTACCCAAGGATTTCTACTAGCCCTCGTCTTTTTACCTACTTGATCCTCTGCTGCCTTCACTACTTCATCCCTCAAAGCTTCCCATTCTTCTTCTACTGTATTTCTTTATCCCATTCTTGTCAATTGTTCCCTTATGCTCTCCCTGAAACTCTGTACAACCTCTGGTGCTTTCAGTTTATCCAGGTCCCATCTCCTTAAATTCCCACCTTTTTGCAGTTTCTTCAGTTTAAATCTACAGTTCATAACCAATAGATTATGGTCAGAGTCCACATCTGCCTCTGGAAATGTCTTACAATTTAAAAACTGGTTCCTAAATCTCTGTCTTATAAAATCTATCTGATACCTTTTAGTATCTCCAGGGTTCTTCCACGTATACAGCCTACTTTCATGATTCTTGAACCAAGTGTTAGCTATGATTAAGTTATGCTCTGCCCAAAATTCTACCAGGCGGCTTCCTCTTTCATTTCTTAGCCCCAATCCATATTCACTTACTACGTTTCCTTCTCTTCCTTTTCCTACTGTCAGATTCAAGTCACCCATAACTATTAAATTTTCATCTCCCTTCACTACCTGAATAATTTCTTTTATCTCATCATACATTTCATCAATTTCTTCATCATCTGCAGAGCTAGTTGGCATATAAACTTGTACGACTGCAGTAGGCGTGGGCTTTGTGTCTATCTTGGCCACAGTAATGCGTTCACTATGCTGTTTGTAGTAGATTACCCATTTCCCTTTTTAAATTTTCTAACCTACCTGCCCGATTTAGGGATCTGACATTCCACGCTCCGATCCGTAGAACGCCAGTTTTCTTTCTCCTGATAATGACATCCTCTTGAGTAGTCCCTGCCCGGAGATCCGAATGAGGGACTATTTTACCTCCGGAATATTTTACCCAAGAGGACGCCATCATCATTTAACCATACAGTAAAGCTGCATGTCCTCGGGAAAAATTACGGCTGTAGTTTCCCCTTGCTTTCAGCCGTTTGCAGTACCAGCACAGCAAGGCCGTTTTGGTTAGTGTTACAAGGCCAGAAGTCAGTCATCCAGACTGTTGCCCCTGCGACTACTGAAAAGGCTGCTGCCTCTCTTCAGGAACCATACGTTTGTCTGGCCTCTCAACAGATACCCCTCCATTGTGGTTGCACCTACGGTACGGCTATCTGTATCGCTGAGGCACGCAAGCCTCCCCACCAATGGCAAGGTCCATGGTTCATGTGGGGGGGGGGGGGGGGGGTGATATGGGCTATGCCTATAATACGTAGACATCTATGTATATATTATACATCTACATACATACATACATACATACATACATACATACTCCACAAGCCACTATACCATGTATGGTGGAGGGTACCAGGTACCACTAGTAGTCATTTCCTTTCCTGTTACAAATGGAGCAAGGGGAAAAGCGACTGTCTATGCGCCTCTGTATCAGCCGTAATTCATCATATCTTGTCTTCATGGTTCTTGTGCGAAATGTATGATGGTGGCAGTAGTCTTTCTACATTCAGCTTCAAACACTTGTTCCCTAAATTTTCTTGATAGTGTTCCTCAAAAAGAATGTCGCCTTTCCTCCAGGATTCCCACTTGAGTTCCCAAAGTATCTCCATAATACATGCATGTTATTCGAACCTAGCCTAGGAAATCTAGGAGCTCACCTCTGAATTGCTTTGATGTCTTTCTGTACGAGGTGCATTCAAGTTCTAAGGCCTCCGATTTTTTTTTTTTTTTTTTTTTTCTAATTAACTACTCACCCGAAATCGATGAAACTGGCGTTACTTCTCAACGTAATCGCCCTGCAGACGTACACATTTTTCACAACGCTGACGCCATGATTCCATGGCAGCGGCAAAGGCTTCTTTGGGAGTCTGTTTTGACCACTGGAAAATCGCTGAGGCAATAGCAGCACGGCTGGTGAACGTGCGGCCACGGAGAGTGTCTTTCATTGTTGGAAAAAGCCAAAAGTTACTAGGAGCCAGGTGAGTAGGGAGCATGAGGAATCACTTCAAAGTGATCACGAAGAAACTGTTGCATAACGTTAGCTCGATGTGCGGGTGCTTTGTCTTGGTGAAACAGCGCACGCGCAGCCCTTCCCAGACGTTTTTGTTGCAGTGCAGGAATGAATTTGTTCTTCAAAACATTTTTGTAGGATGCACCTGTTACCGTAGTGCCCTTTGGAATGCAATGGATAAGGATTACGCCCTCGCTGTCCCAGAACATGGACACCATCATTTTTTCAGCACTGGCGGTTACACGAAACTTTTTGGTGGCGGTGAATCTGTGTGCTTCCATTGAGCTGACTGGCGCTTTGTTTCTGGATTGAAAAATGGCATCCACGTCTCATCCATTGTCACAACTGACGAAAAGGAAGTCCCATTCATGCTGTCGTTGCGCGTCAACATTGCTTGGCAACATGCCACACAGGCAGCCATGTGGTCGTCCGTCAGCATTCGTGGCACCCACCTGGATGACACTTTTTGCATTTTCAGGTCGTCATGCAGGATTGTGTGCACAGAACCCACAGAAATGCCAACTCTGGAGGCGATCTGTTCAACAGTCATTCGGCGATCCCCCAAAACAATTCTCTCCACTTTCTCGATCATGTCGTCAGACCGGCTTGTGCGAGCCCGAGGTTGTTTCGGTTTGCTGTCACACGATGTTCTGCCTTCATTAAACTGTCACACCCACGAACGCACTTTCAACACATCCATAACTCCATCACCACATGTCTCCTTCAACTGTCGATGAATTTAAATTGGTTTCACACCATGCAAATTCAGAAAACGAATGATTGCACACTGTTCAAGTAAGGAAAACGTCGCCATTGTAAGTATTTAAAACAGTTCTCATTCTCGCCGCTGGCGGTAAAATTCCATCTGCCGTACAGTGTTGCCATCTCCGGGACGTATTGACAATGAACGCGGCCTCATTTTAAAACAATGCGCATGTTTCTATCTCTTTCCAGTCGGGAGAAAAAAAAATCGGAGGCCTTAGAACTTGAATGCACCTCGTAATCTGACCTGGTGCAGATCCCCAACTTTTGAGCTGCACTCAAGAATAGGTCATACTAGTGTCCTATAAGCAGTCTCCTTTACAGGTGAACCATACTTTCCTAAAATTCTCCCAATTAACTGAAGTCAACCATTCGCCTCCCATACCACAATCTTCACATGCTTGTTCCATTTCATGTAGCTTTGCTACATTACACCCAGATATTTAAGTGATGGGTCTGTGTCAAGCAGGACACTACTAATGCTGTATCCGAACATTACAGGTTTGTTTTTCCTACTTATCTGCAGTAACATACATTTTTCTACATTGAGAGCTAGTTTTCATTCATCACACCAACTAGAAATTTTGTCTAAGCTATATATGAACACTCCCGTTTGAGGACAACATACTAGGCTCTATTACCTAAGAAGTCTCCAAGCCATTCACATATCTGGGGACTTATTCCATATTTTAACATGTTAGCAAAGATACACTCATATCCTTGTTAATAGTCAGCAGTGGGGCACCATGTCAAATGCTTTTTGGAAATGTAGAAATGGTGGTATCTGCTTGTTGCCCTACATCAATAGTTTGCAGTACATCATGTGAGAAAGGTCAAGCTGAGTTTCACATGAGCGATGCTTTCTAAAACTGTGCTTATTCGTGAATGTAAGCATTTTATTCTCTAGGAATTTTATTGTATTTGAACTAAGAAAATGTTCTAGCATTCAGTGATGTTGTCTGTAATTTTGAAGTTTTGTTCTTTTACTCTTTTTACATACAGGAGTCACCTGCCCTTTTTCCAGTTGCTTGAGATATTGCACTGGGCGAGATGTTAAAAATAAATCCGAGCTAAGTGAGGTGCCAGTTTGTTGGGGTACTCTTTCGAAAATCAAATTGGGATTCCATCTGGACCTAGTTACTTATTTGTTTTCAATTCTTTCAGTTGTTTCTCAATGCCAAGGGTGCCACAATGGCCATGTCCCTCCAAGATACTTGCCAAAGTTTAGATCACATTGTCATATTGCTGACCGGCTGCAGAAATGGGCTAACCGTATCACCCTGCAAATATTTACAGCAGCTTGATGTGCAGATGAAGCTGGGAGGCAATATGACATTAGTAACCTCAGTTGCTGGGCTAATCCAACACTTGCAGCTAACATCTCTTTTGAGACTGGAAGAAAAGTTGCCTCATACTAGGTGGGAACACACCCACCCCAATTCTCAACTTGTACTGAATGCTGATGTGCCGTCAAGTGGGTTACAATGTGATCTAGCATCATCCATCTGGCACTTGTCAGATTGGACAAAACACAGTAACACTGCATTAGAATCTCTGTCTGTCGAAACTACACCTTCAACACTGCCGAATACTCTGTTCTCATTTCTTAATGTTGACGCCAGTTCCCGGTGGATGAATTTCCGTCACAGGAACTTCTGCTGTGACAGCCACAGGATGGATATTAGAGATTCCTCCTCAAGATATTTGTGTGACTCAGTGTCAGAAAATGATATAAGTCAAGCACTGTTTTCATGTTAGTGGTACAGTAATATGCATGTACACTGGTGTGCGAAACTTAAGGATAAAAGTAAATTTTACACAATGTGTCTCGCCCAAGTAACAGACCTCAAAGAAACTTGGACCATAAGGAGAAAGAACAGTTACAGTATACTGCAGAAGGTAGCTGAGAGAAATACGCAATGAGACGAACAGAAATGATACTTTTATTCAAAGACAGTAATTGTACTCGAGTCACTGCAATTTACGACGGCCTCTGGACCTCGCCAACAGCGGGACGTGGTTCTTAATACGGTGCGTTATCACCACAGATGGCAAAGCGTGCTTGTGCTGGCCACAAGGTTGACAAGGTGGTGCTATGGTAAGGTGCTCCATTCCTCCACGAGCACGGTTGACAACTGCTGGATGGTCACTGATAAACTGGACGTGCTGCAGTACATCTCCCCAATGAATTCGATCAGTGCTCGAGGATTCAATTCAGGGGACTGGACAGCCCAGTCCATCCAGCAAATATTATTTCATTCCAGAAGCTCCTTCACCTGCACTGTCACCTGATGCATTGTCAGCTATAAAAATGAGGTCAGGGCCAAATGCACCTTAACACCTGAATCACCAAACTCCAGGCCAACCAAGGCAATCATGTTTGACGTTGTTTCTGGGTGTCATGTTTGACACTGTTTATGGGTGCATTACATGTTCCCACCTCTCGCCATTGTTGAACTTGATCATTTCGGAGAACAGAGTGTTGTGGTGTGAAGAGACATAATGTTGCACAGGCATACTGACCTCCAAATCTTTGAACGTGGTATGCTCACTCACTCGACATTATTGTGATACTCTACTCCTTCCTCATATGCATCTTCTCGGGTGTAAATTCAGTCCTGACTTCATTTATATGGATGACAATGGATGACTGCATCAAACAGCACAGGTGGAGGAGCTTTTGGAACAAGAGGATATTCGGCGAACGGACTGAGCTGCTATTCACCACTGAGCACTGATGGGATTCATTGGCGAGGTGAATTGCGGCATGTCTACGTGCAGGAATTTAACACCCTACCACAACACCACCTTACCAACCTCGTGGCCAGCATGAAAGCGCATCGCAAAGCGTGCATTACCATCCGTGGTTATCACAAACCCTACTAAAAACTGTGCCTCATCATTTGTAAGGTCCTGGGAACCACCATAATTTGCGGTGACTTATGTACAGCATTATCTTTGAATAAAAAGTGTCATTTCTGTTCATTTCAATGTATATTTCTTTCAGTTGCCTTCTGTACTATGTACTGTAGCAGTTCATTCTATGTATGGCCCAAGTTTCATCAAGCTACGTTACTTGGCAGACACACATTATGCAAAAGTTATTTTAGGCCTTACATTCTGCACACTAGTGTAACTTTGTACAAGAGGCTAGGCACCACTATCCTCACATTGTCAACACGCTAATATAAAATAATCCCTTACTTTTTAAGAGTCTGTAGTAACCTACAAACATAATTTATTATTAATATTAGTTGGCTGTAATTAATAGATGTACCAAGTGGTTATAATTAAAGTGCAGCTACTCACAGAGTTCCATTGTGGGCTGTAATTATTGTATGTCAGCAAAACATGCTAGATATACTAATACATCAATACAGAACCAATTTACACTGGAAAAAAGTTAATTCCAATTTTCGCCACCAGGTACAAATCTGGCCCATATAGGAATATTTCCATACCATACATAATGGATTAGGAACAGGAAGAGGGCAGAAAAGGCCAAACACATGTGAAAGGCATAATGTTGATTTTATTATTAACTGCTGCTTACACAAATAGTTCCATACAAGCACCGGAGATATCGACGAAATGCAGCATCCGTCAAACGACAAGATCAACAGTTGCTCACAGCGTTTCTGGTTGAATCTGAGCAACATGTTCGTGTATACTGGCTGTGTATTCATCGCACCGTGTAGTGTAAAATGTGCCCCGTCGCTCCATAGAATATTGCCTGGCCGTGTCATCAACTTTGATCTGTGCTAGAAATGGAAGAGCAAATTCAGAACGTTACTGTGGATCGTGAGGTTTCAGTTGCTGCGCCATCTGGATCTTGTATGAGTACCAGTATAAAATAGACCGCAAAAATTTTGGTATTGCTGACCATGGAATGGGTAATTCTCGAGACACTGCTTGAGCACTAGACTACCCAGGGCAAATATTGTATGGTCAGTTACAGCAACAGCTACAGCAACCTCATCAGTAACTTACACTGTGATACGATGTCTTCCTCTTCCAGGTGCTACACCAAGCTCATCCGTGTCTTTTAATTTCATTATCGTTATCTTTACACAATGTAATGACGTTGATCCTCTCCTCAAACCTTTCAGTCAGGGATACTCTCACAATGTAGCACCGCAATTGCTGCCATTCACGTAAAACATTTTCACTAGCAGTTCGCGGTCTCTCTTCTTGATAGCCACACCATTCATCCACATTATAGCTTGTCAAATGTCACACCATCATACAAACCATGTACAGCACCATATTTGCACATGGTAACTACAATTGGAACTAATTTTTTCCAGCATAAATCTTTTCCCAATTAATGCATATCTACCTAGTGTTGATGCCATACGGTAATTACTGCCCACATTGTACCTCTGTGAGTAGCTGCAATTTAATTATAACCACCCACTAGTACTAATGTATGGTAAGTACACCAGATATCAATAAAATAAACAGCTATCTACCCACTGTCAAGTGACCAACTGCAAACTTAAGCACCTACACCAGCTTCAATAACCTGTGCTATTTCATATTACTAGTTCCCCTGGCCTTAGTCAAGAGCTGTTCCCTACACCAGCTTCAATAACCTGTGCTATTTCATATTACTAGTTCCCCTGGCCTTAGTCAAGAGCTGTTCCTTCATAGTATATTCTGTTTATGCAAACTCCTGACGTAAACCTCTTCAAGTCCCTAACTTTGACTACCTCTTTCATACTTCCTTCTACTGCCCCTTTACCCAAATTCCCCTTGCCTGCCTCCTGTCGAACTCTCTTCTCTATAACCCTCCCAGTTTTCTTACTGTAAACAGTGTTAATCCAATTTTGCCACTTCCACCGAGAGCCATTTCTCTCCCTCTACTGCCGTAATAGTTCCCTACACCTTGTTGTCCCACACACATCTCCCTTCTTCCCCTACCCCTCATTGCTGACAGTCCTTTCTTTTTCCATACACCCGTGGCTTTGGACAGCCTTTCATAAACAGTAAGTGTTGTCCCAACTGGATCAACAGTTAGAAGAAGAATGATTTTTCCTTATCTGCTCTATGTGTCACCCTTCATTCATCATTGGTGAGTAACAGTTCCCCACTTCCACCCCTTCCCATTTCACTCTCTCAAATCCTTCAGTTTCCATTCTCATCATATTTTATTTCATGCTGTTCCATTGTAGTAAATGAATATACTACTACTACTACTAATAATAATAATAATAATAATATGTTGTGGTGCCAAAAGCTTAAACTGCCTAGGCACCATACCTTTCAGCCATAGAATGAGGATTGATTCCTTCATTTGCAACTTACATTAGGCTTGGTTTTCTTCTTTTATATTTTTTTATTTTTGTTTATTTAATTTTATTTTTACAATATTTCTTCCTGTACTAAAAATTCCTTACATTTCTTAATTTCTTGCCATTATGCTGATAATTCCTTGGTTTGAACTCCCACGTATACATCCTTTTTTTGAGCTGCAACATGCAAAATTGACTGTCCCATCCAAAAATATTTGAAAAGACTGAGGGTAAGAGGAAACTTCATAGAAGTAAGTTATCAATTGTGACTCTTCAAGCTTTCCCAGCAGATATGTTTTAAATTTACACATCTGGTACATATGTGAGTTTGACAAGTTATGTCTCAAGAGAGGTAGACTGTTAAGCAGCCTTGCATTTTTACTGAGATGCCACGACAAGCAAACCATTCCTATGTTTGCTAAATTTAAACATTATATAAATTCTGTGGCTGCCATTAGAATTAAACAATGGGCGAATGCAGCACTTGTGAGAGAAAGGGTGTGCTATACACGTCAGGAATTTTGTTTGCTGTCCAGACAGTTACTACCACTCCATCTGAAGATTTCACCGAACCTTTCAGCGGTATCCTGGAACTGGGTAGATAGCGCCACTTGCTCATTAGCTAGTTGGACTGAACTACAATCTAAGGTTCGTCAAATGACAAAATATGATTGACTCAAAGCCCGAATGCAAGAAGACATGCCAAGAAGACGTGCCTTGTTTAATCTCACAGAGAAGACTTTGACGATGCTGCAGTTTCAGTGCTAGGGAAGGGTCTGGATTTTGCACCTACACCATTCGCATCTGAGATGTGATTAGTGGAATAGAGCAGGCTGTTTCGAAACAGACATTATCTTACCTGATGACAAAGGAAATGCTACTGTGCTTCTCCCACGCACGGAATATTATAACAGGGTGCACAAACTGCTCGATGATTCTGCATACCGTAAATTAAAAAGTGACCTGACAGGTGGGATACTAAGAGAGACTCTGCAACTCAGGAAGAGCTCGATTCCAGGGCAAGTCACTAAAGGTTTGTGTCAACAGGCTGTAGTTCCTCCTGCACTCTATGGCCTACCCAGGATCCATAAGAATGGGGTGCCTCTCCATCCCATTGTTAAGTAACATAGAAGCACCTACTTATTTTGTTGACAAACATCTGACATCACTATTGGGATAACTCATAGGCAGGTGCGACTGTCATATTCAAAACTCTAAAGATTTTATAGGTTGCATGAAAACTCTTAGGTTGCAATCATCAGATCTCTTAGTAAGTTTAAATGTTGTGTCTTTATTTACAAAGGTGCTGTTTCACAGGACACTTTAGAGCTCATTAGTAACAACTTTGAGGAGGACATAGTGGCATTATTTAAAAATGTGCTTGCTCCAACATACTTCTTATTTCATGACCAATATTTTGAGCAAGTGGACAGTGTCACCATGGGAAGCCCTCTGTCTCCTGTGGTGGCCAATTATTTTATGGAGGACTTTGAAGAAAAAGCACAACATTCAGCTATTCTCAAACCCTCTTGTTTTCTGCAGTATGTGGATGATACATTTCTGGTGTGGCCACATGGACTTGATACTCTACCTTCATTTCTTCAGCATTTAAATTTGCGCCATCCAAATATAAGCTTTGCAGTGAAAGTGGAAAAAGATGGTACTTTACCCTTTTCTTGATGTTTTGGTATGTAGGAAAGCAGATGGAACCTTAAGACACAGCGGCTACTGAAGCCAACACATACAGATCTATATCTCCTGGCCACAAGCTGCCATCATCCTGTGCAAATGTAGTAGTACGTTACATATGTTAGTTCATAGGACATGGAGTATCTGATCCTGAAAGCCTGTCAAGTGAAATACAACATTTGAAGCAGTATTCTGACAAAATGGTTACTCTGAGAGACAGGTACGTCATGCATTCAGGCCCAAGTGAGTTCAGTCTAAGGAGCAAAATTAAAATACAAAGACACCCACCACTTTGGCATTTTTGCCATATTTTGGTGCCATGTCGTCAAGAATTGGAATAGTCCTCGGAAGATATGACATTAAGTGTGTTTTTCGACCGTCTGCAAAACTGAATAACTTTCAGTTAAGGATGCTTTTGTCCTGAGGAAATGTGGTGTGTACAAGATCCCTTCTCGATGTGGGGCAGCATATATAACCCAGACATGTTGCACAGTACAAGAATGATGCACTTAACATCAGCGTCATATACGCCTGTGTCAGCCGGTAAAGTCAGCTATTGCGGAACATAGTCCGAATAAAGGATATCACATGATTTATGAAAAGACAGAAGTCTTATCTCCAGCATCATCTTTTTGGGATTGCATCATTAAGAAAGCAATACACATCCAATAATCTCATCAGCAGGTATGCGGGATTCCAACTGAGCACAGCCTGGAACCCTGCATTGGCTGCTATTAAATCACGATGAGAAAATTAAGATTTTTTTTTATATAACAGACCTGTTATGGCTCTGGTCTATTATAGTTTTTTTAGTGAGTGACGTGTGGCCGCACTGTTAGTAAACATAGCATACAGCGCATGCACAGGAGGGCCGCTCTGCGATTTTCAGCAGAGGGTGTTTTAGTATGGCACCATACAGCATTGTGCAAGCGTGATTTCCGCACCTGCGCTGTCTTTGCGTGCATGTTCTATATGCAGGATGTCGATGTGCAGATACTGTTTGTTGTACCTAGCCATCAGCAAGGATGAACTACCTGAAGATGCCGCACAGTTGCTCTGAGGAAATATTGTGGAATTTGCACAATGTCATCCAACGGCAAACCTGTGAAGACATTTACAATTTATCAGTTCTTTCTTCTCACTCAAAGTCACATTCAGCATTGTCCCATGAAACAGAATTTGCAAATGATTTATTTGGTTTGGCATACAAGGGAAATAACGACCTCAGAATGACACTTTTTTTAAACAAGAAGAAAGAGAATAAAAGGTTTTACATTTTTTACACATGACCGCTACATTATTTGTAGTCATTGAATATGTTGTGACTAATGGAAATATTTAACAGACCAATGGATATTTTTAAGAAACCAGGACTCAAACCCAAATATGCTGCCTTTTGCAAGCACTTGCCTTAACCATTAGACTACCTAAAAATATTGTTTCTGGAGGCATGCTCAGATAAGCTGATGCTAAATGTAACTGCTTGCAAAAAGCAGAAAATCAGGGCTAAAATCCCAGTCAGTAACAAATTTTCATTAGTCACGACATAATCATTACATTGCAAATTCAGCATTCCTGGCCCACTGCCACTAATATCTTATTGTATCATTGCATCTATATTGGTGTCATTCCGGTCAACCATTCATTTCAGTGAATCTGATGTAACTGATCTGTTGTTATAAATGTTTGTTATAAGGAAGATGCCGTATTCATGACAAACCTAATTGCCTAACCAAAGAGAAAGAGAAAGCAATAGTCCCCATTCTCTTACACATGTTATTGAACTATAATCTACAGAGTAGTTAGTTTTCCTGTTCAAACTGTAAAATTGTCCTTCATGAATTATTTAATGGAACAAACTATTGACAGGTTATAGAGTAGTTTTTTCCCAGGGAACTGAGCTCCATGTTAACCTTTTAGTGTATTATGGCTTTTGGCCCCTTTCTTCCATTATTTACAAACTTCTATAAAATATGATAAAACCTTTGTAAATAAGGGATACATGTTAAAACTCTCACGAAGTGCCCAGTATGTGTCATGTGGTAAGACTGACTGTTTTCTTTTGGAATACAAGGTAGCCATATATTGTGATGCCACTAGGTCAACTGTGTTATTTAGAATTCCATTCTTCACTTTTTTGTTACTATTATTACATTTCCAGATTTTCACGGTCCGTATAGCAGGGCTTCAAAATGAAAAGCTGTTTCATGTCATTGTAATTTACCTTTATCAGCAAATCAGCTGCATCATATTCCACATTCTTAAAATAAGGATTTATTTTCATTTACTTTTAAGTGCAGCTGTACTAATTTTTGTGATAGTACAATTAATTTTATTCTTATTAACATTTTTGTGTTTTTTAGGTGAGTGCAGCATTACAAGGTCAAACAGTACCTGTAACAGTGCGCCAGACATCACAGAGCCCAGTTCGCATCCAGGCAGCAACCAGTGGCACTGCTCCACTAGTAGCAGTTGCTGTGCAGCCTGCGAGTCAGGTGACACACACACAAGCAGCACCTGGCTCATCAAACGATACGGTGAGGAATTTTTATTAGTGTACTTCCTCTAACCACGCTAGTATCTCCAAAAACCAAAAAAGCATTCTTTTGTGGAAGAAGGTTATATAGAAACTCAGATTACTGGTGGAGGAGACAAATAACAGAACAAGGACATATTCATTTACATTTTGTCTTCTCTGGGTCACTTTTCCTATACTGCTCCCTATTTCCTCTTTCTTTGTCTCCATTTTTTCCCTCATCAACTCATTTCTGTACTGTACGGTTCCCACCCTTGTGGCTCCCACATTGCGAACTCACAACGTCACAGACTGGAGTTTGTCTATGATGTGTGGTTAGTTTCTTCAAATATATTTTTGCCTATACTTATTTTCTACTTGTGGCCGATTGCTTTCTTATGGGATATTAACAGTAATTTACCCTCTAATCTCTAAAGTTTTTCATATTATATGTTATCACATTCAACAACAAACACTGTTTTGAGCAGTAAGTGAAAATAGTTTCCGTAGCGATGAAAGTTGTTCCATTATGAAAGTGAACTTCCATACAGCATCTGATGAAATGTTAACACTTGTTATAAGGTAGTACTTTTTATTTGATATATTTAATTATGTTCCTGCAAACAGTATTAGCTTTAAGTACTAATACATTGAAGGCGGAATCAGCAGATTATGATAAATAGCATGTATTGATAGAGTTAAATGTGGTGTGATACTGCAGTGGGCCCTCATCCCTCGTATGAACTGGAAAGTTGACAGACCTTGTCTGATGAAAGACGTATACATAGAAATGAATAAGCAAATATCATGGAACAAAATATAAGAAAATTTTGTCAAGTAACAATCACAGCTTCATTAAGATGTGCGGGATCTTCATTATAATAAATCAAAGTTTCTTACTGTGAACAAGTTGTGGTCTGTGCAAGGAAGGGGACAGGGTGGGAGAGGAAATTACTAGAGCATCCAATCAGTGTCTTCCCAGTACAAGAGACCATGCTTGAGTGAGTTAATACAGTAATTAAATGTGTAAAGGAAAGAATATGTTCACCATGTAGTGGAGATGCTGAGTTTTCAGCCAACAAGGACTTCATCGAAAACAGTCAATGCAAACACACACACACACACACACACACACACATGCACAGCGAGACTGCAGTCTCTGGCTATTGAAGCCACAGTCTGGCTTCAACGGCAAGAGACTGTGGCCATGTGTGTGTGAGTTGTGTTTGTGTGCGTGTGTGTGTGTGGGGGGGGGGGGGGGACGTGTGTGTGTGGGTGCGCGTGCGTACGTGCATGTGTACGTTGACTATTTGCGCCTATCTACAACTCAGCATATCTGCTACGTGGTAAGTAGCAACTATCCTTCTCACAATATTGTTACGTTCCATCCTGGATTGCCCATTGTTAGAGAAAACATTCAGTGATTTGACAATCTGATTGTTGCAGTTTATTAAGTGAAAAATGTTTTAAAACCTGTTTGTAAATCTGACCGAGCCACACTGTTCAATCCAACATTTGCTTGTAATATTGTTTCGCATAGTTGTTGTCGAAAGATATCAGCCATCACAGTGTTTTGTGATTTAATGGCAACAGTTAGCCCCATTCATAAGGAGGCTGTATGCTGCTCAAGCAGCCACAAAGAAGTTATGTTGTTAACACTGTTTACAATTGAGCATTGTATGTTATTGACCAATGATATGAGTAATTTTGTGGAAGATGAAGAGAAATAGAATACCTGCAAAAATGGCTAGTGATATGCTCACCTAACCACAGACTTCTGCACACTGAAGCAATTCCAGATAAAGGAGCAAATAATATAGTCTTATAATGAAAACAGCATATCAAAAACTAACTTAACCAAATGCTCCACACTTCTTAACTCTTCAAGTCAAAATAAGAATATTGTCACAATTTAGCTGTCTTTTGTGAAAGCAGTAGAACATTCAAGAATTGATCAATACGTTTATGAAAGTGATCACAGCTATTTACCATGTTATCATATTTTCATGTATTGTTAGGAATGTATGCTCAGAAGATGGAATGAAATGGTTGGAGGATATGGGAAATATTTTGAAGTTTTTACCCCGAGAATAGATCTGTAAATGTTGTCTTAAAAATATTGCATTTTTTTGTTAAAATGCAAACTGTTTTCAAATACAGCTTTCAAATCATATTTTCAGAAATAAATGATGATTAACAAACTCTTTCAAAAGCTGTAATACTTTTTTGTCTGCACACAGCTTTTTGTCTGCACGCAGTTCCCTCCTTTTCTATATAGTTTTATGAGAAGTTCTTAACTGTGTGTTACATCAAACCCTTCACCTGCCCTAGAACAGTTAACAATAAGTAATGCTAATGTGTTATCGAACACACATTCAAATGTGGGTTGTGTTTCTAATAACTCATACAAATCTAAAGAGAATAAAAGTTCTGTTACCATTTAGGATATCTCTCTCTCTCTCTCTCTCTCTCTCTCTCTCTCTCACACACACACACACTCCCTCTGTCTGTGCATGCTTCTTTTGTTTGTGTTTATATGTGTGTCTGGAAAGGGGTGGGGGGTGCCACCCTTTTAACAATTCACTTAACATTTTACCTGCAAATATTGTGGGTTCAGTGTAGAGCAACATTTCTCCAGAAAAATAAGTTATTCTAATGTTCTAATCTAATCTCAACCATTCTGCTTCATTGATCATGCCATGATTGTAGGAGTGTTGGGTGCCGGCACAACCAGCATAAATGAAATTGTGCTTAAGAATCTGCATGCATTGTGGTTTACTGCAATTAAGAGTCTGGAACTAGTTGTGAACTAAATGTTATTACTCTTCAGGACACAATTTCAATATGATTAAGTTTTTTAATCCGTAACATATATGCTTGTATCATTCATGAACAAAACAGATATTAGAAGTCTCTACCATATCTTCTGGAATCCATTTTCTGAGGTGGAACCCTGATGTGCATTCCGCTCGACAGTATCCCATTAAACATCAGGCCATTTCGTGTTATACGAGAGTTTAAAGCAACCATTAGCTTCCCATTGTTTCAGTGAAACTGAAACAAGCTTAATGATGATTCCACAGTGTTTTTATTTATTTTGCAATATACTATCATTTACACGCTCAAAAGCTTGTTTGATGGTACTGCAGTTTTTAAATCAGTATCATACAAGAAGGATTACATTCCCAGTCAACTGAAAAGCCATCCCTGCAACCAAGCTTTGAGTCTGTCAATAAATTAAGCTGAGAAAAATGGACAATTTTCTCCTGTAAGTTGCTTTTTCAAAACTCTTTGGGGGTTAATAATATCATCTTTTCCTCCTTCCTTGTGTCGATGCCTCAAGGCATAACCACTGAGTATTATATCCATCTGGAAATGACTTTCATGAAAACTTACATTGTGCAAGCAGTGAAGCACACGGATAATGAACATTGTACAGATCTTCATTATCCTATTTTATATCTTTTCATGATGATTACTTATTACCATAGCTACAACATTTGCCAGTCATGACTGGATAGACTGTGTCAGTCTTACAAGGTTATGATTATAATATAAGAACAAATTAGGATAAGTATTCTGACCGCCACCATCCTCTTGAATCCCAAAGTTGATTTATTAATTGTGAAGTAAGTTACTAATTTGGGTGGCTAGTCACATTTTCACAGCACTTGGCAGACTGAGCTAGTGACACTGCAGAGAGAAATAGATTCTTCTTCTTTGCTGTAAGTTGCATACATTTTCTGACCATCCCCACCCTCTTGTAGCCCAAAGTTGATTTATTAATTTTGAAGTAAGTTACTAATTTGGGTGGCTGCTCATATTTTCACAGCACTTGGCACACTAAGATAGTGACACACTGCAGAGAGAGAGAGAGAGATAGCAGTGGTAAATTTTGAATAATACACATCTTTTATTCTTCTTCTTTGTTGAAAGTTGAAGGCTCATAGTCCATTCTAAAGTGTAACTTTTTATACTGGTTTAGAGGATGTCTGGGTTCATTCTATTAAATAATATGAATGCTGGTGGACTTTCTGGTGTTGAACACTTATATTTTCAGTCATTCACAATATAAATCAATGTCATCCAGGATGCTAATACAACACACACAACTTGTACTCTATCCTCACACTTCCAACTCATACTACTAACTACTCGAAGACAAAGATTTACCTCTAAAAACGAGTAGCAAAGAAAATACTGTCATATATCGATCTATTTGTGCATAATCTTTGGAACATACATCTCATAAATAAAATACAAATAATTGTTTACCTTTTTAAGAAGTGCATAATCATCATTGTAATTACAATAAGTGTTTATATATGTTGACGTTCATACATTTTCGTACAGCTTTGTGCTAGTGGATTTCTGGGTTTGAGTCTTCAATTTTGACTTGAACATTTCATATGATCACCGAGTGAGGTGGCGCAGTGGTTAGACACTGGACTCGCATTCGGGAGGACGACGGTTCAATCCCGCGTCCGGCCATCCTGATTTAGGTTTTCTGTGATTTCCCTAAATCACTCCAGACCACTGCCGGGATGGTTCCTCTGAAAGAGTACGGTCGACTTCCTTCCCCATCCTTCCCTAATCTGATGAGACCGATGACCACGCTGTCTGATCTCCTTCCCCAAACAACCAACCAACCATTTCATATGATCCAAGATCTATTAGTTCATTTATCTCACCATAACCACTTTTGTTACAGTATGCATAATAATTCTAGAACAAATTAGTAAATACATCACAACAATTAATTACATACAGAGTGAGAAATTTTCAACAAGTACATGTTCACTTGATTTCAGATAGTAGTGCACTATTTAGGCAGTCCAATTTGTTGTCTCACTGTCATAGAACACATTGCAGAAACCACCTGCAAAACCCTAGTCTGTCTTTTTAGTCCTCCACAGGATTCAGGTTTTGGACAGGGTGGAAAGTAAATGGATGCTAGCTGTCATCCATCAAAACCACCCAGACTAACCGATGAGTTGTCAGAGGTGCTCCTTCGAAATGGAACAGTCTCTTCAAATACAGCATCCCGTGTTTGAAGTCTTCCAACATCACTATGATATCCCGCTAACGAACCTGTTTCGCCAAGTCACTGGTAAATTACTGTAAACGTTTGCGGGTGTGGGTGGCGACACAGAAACCATATCTCGTTGTCCTTCAAACGAATACTGTGTAGTCATGCTTACTGTATGACTAAATCACAGGTGGCGTGTGTGCTCCAAAGTGAAGCTTGTGTGTGAACATCTCTGACATGAGGCGGAGACAAACAGCCATGCAATATGGCCGCGCAGTTAGAGGTGCCATGCACAGATTGTGCGGCCCCTCCTGCCAGAGGTTCGAGGGCATGGTTTTTTTTGTGTGTGTGTGTGTGTGTGTGTGTGTGTGTGTGTGTGTGTGTGTAAGTTTAGGGACCAAAGACCTTAGCAAGTGAAGCTTGTGTGTGAACATCTCTGACATGAGGTGGAGACAAACAGCCATGCAAATGGCCGGGCAGTTAGAGGTGCCATGCACAGATTGTGCGGCCCCTCCTGCCAGAGGTTCGAGGGCATGGTTGTATGTGTGTGTGTGTGTGTGTGTGTGTGTGTGTGTGTGTGTGTAAGTCTAGGGACCAAAGACCTTAGCAGTTTGGTCCCTTAGGAATTCACACACATTTGAACATTTGGAGACAAACAGCAAGACCTATTCGACATGTGTGCGTACCACGTTGGGGCAGTGACAGGGCGAGGGACATTTATGTGTGTGAACCAACAACCATAGCACTGCCCGTCAACTGACGAACGGCAACAGTGCAATCCCATGCCAATCGGAGCACGTGGTGCCAAGTTTCCGGAGTTTAAAAATGGTGTGTCGTCAATCTACACAACATTAGTAATTTTGATTCCTACTGGCAGCTACCCAGGGTTAAAACTTCGTGACAATTTTTCTCCACCCTGTATTTAGGTACTATAATGAATTTCCAGTACACTAAAGTTCTCCATCATTTCCAATGCAGGTTTTATCATAGCAGAATTGCAAAATACATTACCATTTTAGACATTAAATAAATATCTTGTAATTCTACATAGTCAAATGTTAATTTAACAATGGGAAATCCAGTATGGAATACCTTACATATTACAAAAATGGGAATGTTAAACAGTAGGAACTTCAGGTAGGAATATAACCCAACAGTGGTTGGCACCACATTGTGCTGGTTATTGTGCACCCACTGTAAGAATTTTGGCCCTCATAGACCAATATCTCCACCCAATTGTGCATAATCTTGCCTCCCACATCAAAGACACCAACCCCTTCCTTCACTGACTCTCCATCATCCCCACCCCTTTACCTCCTGGATCCCTGCTTGTCACTGTTGACGCCACTTCCCATACAACAACATCTGTCATGCCCACATTCTTACCGCTATTGAACACTACCTGTCCCAATGTCGTTCAGACCCCAAACCCATTACCTCATTCCTCATACACCTTACTAACTTTATTCTAACCCACTACTTCTCTTGTGAAGGGAAAGTATATAAACAAATCTGGCACAGTTACGGGCACCCATATGACAACCTCGTGTACCAACCCTTTTATGGGCCATCTAGAGGAGACTTTCCTCTGGTCTGGTTCGGGTTCACTGATGATATCTTCATGATCTGGACTCAGAGCCAAGACATCCTATGTTTGTTCCTTCACAGCCTCTTCTCATGTGGTCCTTCTCAACCCACTTGCCGCCTTCCTAGATGTTGACCTCCTCCTCTCTGATAGCTCTATCCACACCTCTGTCCACATTAAACCCAACAACCACCAACAGTACCGGATTTTCGACAGCTACCATCCCTTTCTCAACAAAAAATCCCTCCTATACAGACTGGTCACCTGGGAACGGCGTTCTGCAGTGCCAAGAACTCCCTTGCTCAGAATGCCGAGTGTCTCATCCAGGCCTTCAAAGACAGGCAATATCTGCCAGACCTAGTTCACAAACTGATCTCCCATACCATTTCCCCTCTCACCCCCAATCTTCCCACTGCCCCCAAGAATCAGCCAAAAGGAGTGTCCCCTTCATCACCCAGTACTGAGGAACTGAACCACATCCTTCGTCAGGGCTATGATTACCTACCATCATGCCCTGAAATGAGGAAAATCCTACCACAGACACTTCCCACCCTTCTAAAGTGGTGTCCCATTGCCCACCCAAGCTCCACAACATTGTAGTCCATCCCTATGCCACTCCCAATCCCAAACCCTTGCCGTAAGGATCATATCTCTGTGGGAGACCCAGGTGCAAGACCCATCATTTCCTATTCCAGTCCTGTCACAGATTTATCCTACTCCATTAGAAGCTGGGATAGCTGTGAAAGCAGCCATGTCATGTACCAGCTCTGCTACAATCATTGCACAGCTTTTTATATTGATATGACTACCAACCAGCTGTCCACCAGGATGAATGGCCACTACCAAACTGTGGCCAAGAGCAAAGTAGACCACCCTGTGGCACAACACTCAGCTGAACATACTTCCTCATGACACTGCGACTGCTGGCATTCCGAGATGCTGGTGTTGGTGGTCATGTGTGACTGAGGTGTGCTTGCTTGTGTGTATGTTTCTATTTTGCTTATGAAGGCTGTGGCCGAAAACTTTATGTAAGTGTCTGCCTGTAACTTAACTTGTCTTCTTTTGAAACGTGAGAATATACGTATGCAGCTCGTCTTTTCAGTTTCTAATACACTATACCGTTATTTTTCAACCTGAACCTGGCTGAAGTATTTTTATCAATGAATCTGTCAATAGATGCATTCCTACATATCCATTTTCGTAATATGTAAGGTGTTTTGTTCTACTTCCGTGCCAGATGATGATTGTAACCAAAACTGGTAGTACAAGGAAAGCACCAAATACAGCTTTGTGCTATGAATTTTGTGAACAATAAGGAAGTCTGTTTTTACATTGTTGCCAAAATTGATTATTAAACAAAGAAAAAATACATCACTGTTCATTTTTACTACAGATTTATTAATGTCATCGATAAATTTGTATGTCATTATGTACTCAAAAGATGCATTTTTAAGGGACAAACTTATATGTATTTTTGATAGTCTAGCTCCAACAGCCTAATTTAAAATTTATTGGCATCTGATATTTAAGGTCTGCAGGCAACCAACAGATTACTCCACCTACAAAAATCTGAAATTCACATAAAGTATAGAACTAAACTTGTTAAAAATCTAATCTTACTGGTAATTTTAATTATGACCAGAGATAAGTTGATGTTTTTGAAACAGATGAAATGTTCTCAGCCAGAAAACAGTTTCAAACTTACCACATCCTATTTTAAAATCTGTTGAACTCATTCAAATATTCAAATTCCCATTGATTACGAAACTGCAGTTGACCTCTTTATATGTATGTTATTTTTCAACTTGAACCTGACTTGTATTTTTGTCACTTAATGTGCCTGCCACTTCTCAATTAGGAATCATTTCCTATGTTTCCATTTTTGTAATAGGAAAGGTATTTTTGTTTGAGTTTTGTACCGGATGGTGATGTCTTTTTTTATCAATAAATGTAGCTCGTTCATTTATCTGTGTGTTGCTCAAACTCTGTTTTTCACTTTATTTTTCATTTCAGAAGGAGCTTTTAGATGCAAATGTCATATACACTCTACAGTTATTATCTGAGGACAAATAGTATTAAAGGCATCATACATCCAACACACATTTTTCAGTGATAACATGATACATCCACACTAGTTGCATTTAAATTAGTAGGTATTTGGCAGCGAGCGGGCTGGACTGCTCCCACGATACACCAATGGGAGCCTGGCATTGTCCACTATGATTGTGTTGGCACTTCTGCGTAACAGAGCATTGTGCCTGCCACTTCTCAACTAGGAATCATCTCTGTATGCAAAAATTTCACCTATTTTAGGTGAAAATCCTAACTTAGGCCCAAATTAAACAGAATTTTCATATGCTCAGAAACACTATAGAAATTATGCCATATGTGAATTACAGAATTTTTTTTATGATTCTAGTAAGAGATGGAAAAATTATCCTTCAATTTGTTACAAATTTGAGGGAGGGGGAGGGGGGGGGGGTGGCATTTTCCTAAGCTTATAGACCCCAAACACCATGTGATGCAAAACTTTAGAAATATCATTTATCAAGCAAGGTATTTTGATAATCAATGAGAATAAAGCATATTTGAATGAATTCAACAATTTTCACAATATGAAATTGTAAACTGAAACTGTTTCCTGGCTGAGAAAATTTCACCTGTTTCAAATATCAACTTATCTCTGGTTCTAATTAAAATCAGCAGTAAGAACAGATTTTTGAAGTGTTTAGAGACACTAGGAAGATCCATACATCATGTGAATTTCAGATTTTTGTGAGATGAGGGGAGGGGGGGGGGGGGAGGAGTAATCAGCTGGTTACCTGCAGACAATACCTGTCACTGCCTCATCTGCATAAGACCTTAAATATGAGATGTGAATTAATTTTAAATTATGCTATAGAGGATAGATCATCAAAAACAAACAGAAAGGGTGTGCCATAAAGAACACAACTTTTGAGTGTATAATAACAAATTTATTCATTGAAAGTAAGTACTTTACATGTTTTGCAGTGTAATCTACCAGTGGTTATGTATTACGTATGAAATTATTCAAACGCCTTCCACGACTCTGCAGTGACACTGTCATTCTTTCAATGAAATTTTCCCTAACTTCTCAGCATATTTACATCTCTAGTTCTGAAATTATCTGATGAATTTCAAATACTCTCACAAGCAGAAATCATATAGTATCAAATTAACAAGATCTGGGTGACCAATACATGTCACTGATACAAAAAATCACCCAGCAAGGGAATGTCTCTCTTAGCCCAGCCAGGGAATGTCTCTCATAACAAGTAAATTGTGGCAATTGATGTGTGTCACAGATTGCACCATCTAGTTGAACTAAATGTCTTCAGTATTCACACTATGCAGTTCAGATCACAAAAACTCTCTTAACATATTCAGTAGTGTGCACCGCCTCCTGTTAATGCATTTTCGGCACCATCTTCCAAGAAGTACAGTCAAGTTTGGCCTCGGCCCAAATGCCAACAGCACACAGTCACTCCTTTCTGTACCCCAAATGCAATTTTGTTTGTTCATGAAGCCATTCAGAAAAACGAATATTTCATCAATGAACATTATTTTCTGGATGAAATTGCTGTCCATTCTTCATTTCACAAACACCCAATAGCAAATGCCCACCATTTTTTGTGGTTATTTTGCTTCAATTCTTGTGTCAGTTGAATTTTATAGGGCCAAAGGTGTAGATTTTCTTTCAGAATTCATTACGTCCTGGTTCTGGCAATATCTATTTACTGTGAACATCGGAGAACAGATTTCACCAGACTTACAGCAGCATTATCACTTACAGTGATGGTGCTTTCCACAGAACGACCAACAGGACACCCCAAGGGTTTAATGGCTGCAACCGAACTGTTTTTCTCAAATTTATCAATCAGTCGCATCACAGTCAACTTATTTGGTGCATTATGTTAACGAAACATTCCACGGAGTTTGCAAACAGTCTTTGCACAACACTGACCACATTTTAATAAGTTTTCACATACTGTCCATCACAAAATGCTGGATCAATAACCACAAAGAAATTGGATGAAAATAATGAAACGTTTAGTGCTGCCAGCTTACTAGCTCAGAAATGAAAGGCATTTCATAAGCTGTATTCTTCATAGGACACCCCTTATATACGTCCAGTGCTTGCCCTTCAATTTAACATTGCTTTGGACTTACATGTCAATCTTATCACACTTTTTATTCAAGTAACTCCTTACTTATATCAAAAACAAAGATTCCATGACTTTACCAAACAGGAAAGCGCTGGTAGATAGACACAATAAAAAAACACAAACACACACACAAAATTTCAAGCTTTCGCAACCGACGGTTGCTTCGTCAGGAAAGAGGGAAGGAGAGGGAAAGACGAAAGGATGTGGGTTTTAAGGGAGAGGGTAAGGAGTCATTCCAATCCCGGGAGCGGAAAGACTTGCCTTAGGGGCAAAAAAAGGACAGGTATACACTCGCACACATACACATATCCATCCACACATATCAGACACAAGCAGACAGTCTGCTTTATGTGTGGATGGATATGTGTGTGTGTATACCTGTCCTTTTTTCCCCCTAAGGCAAGTCTTTCCGCTCCCGGGATTGGAATGACTCCTTACCCTCTCCCTTAAAACCCACATCCTTTCGTCTTTCCCTCTCCTTCCCTCTTTCCTGATGAAGCAACCGTTGGTTGCGAAAGCTTGAAATTTTGTGTGTGTGTTTGTGTTTTTTTATTGTGTCTGTCTACCAGCGCTTTCCCGTTTGGTAGGTCATGGAATCTTTGTTTTTAATATATTTTTCCCATGTGGAATGTTTCTTTCTATTTTATTTAACTCCTTACTTAGTCATATAAGCATGGGTGAACATTGGGGGGTGCCCTCCTGTTATGTCGTTCTGCAGGTATAAGTCTGGTAAAATCAATTCTCCAATGTTCACAACAGCTGGATATTCCCAGAACCAGGATGCAATGAATTCTGAAAGAAAAGCTATATATTTACCGATAAACATCAATCAATCAAACAAATCTCTCTCCTGGAGAATTTTACATGTTTCCATGTCCAGCAAGATTGAGACCACAAACTTTTAAATCCATCTCTAATGAGCTCATTGTCTAAAGACTGTTAAACCCTACTCTTCTTTTCTTTCCTTCCTTTAACTTTGTAAATGACACTGACTATTTCCTAGTGAACCACATGTCTCAAGCAACCACACACTACTAGTGATCAATCAGTTTTCCTTTTTAAAGTTACAATCATAGCTCACAGGTTTACTGAAAATCTCCTTCCATCGCTCAGTAGCCCTTTATTTTTATCATCTTTTGAACTTACAATACTAACCTAAGAATTCACATTCCACTGTTATGCAGTTGTGAGGTCACACACACACACACACACACACACACACACACGGTGTTTTACACTGTATTCTAACATTATGCTTTTGTTCCAGGCTCAGTGAAATGTGGAAATGAATCAGAAAGAAGAGACTGTTGATATAAGTATCAATTTGTGCATAACATCAGTAATTTAATTTTTCAATAATTTGTTCCCTCCCATATCCAGTTTGTACGATGTGTATTTTAATACTGATGTTGGCTTATCGTTTTAGCCATAGCATTTAGTTGTAAAAGGTGTACCATAACGTAAATGTCGATGTCAAATTGTGCAATGAGTAAATCACAGTATAACACAACTGGATGTGTGTACCATTTCAGTTTACTGTGAGTCACAGGCCTACAGCATAAAGAAGTGTTCTGCTTAAACTGATTCACACATCTTATTTTCAAGGACAGACACTTTTCTGATGTTTGAAACTCAAACGGAAGAACTTGAATGTTCAGTGAGAGATTTGTACTTAAGAGAATTCTTGAAATAACCACCCATGAATCGTATTTAGTTCCAAGAAAAGTTTTTTCAGTAATATTAGTAATTATACAATTTACTTGTAATTCATGGACATCCTCACCTACCCTGCTTCAAGTATCATTTAAACTAGCATCCATCTGTAAACAACTTTTAGCGAAATGCCTACAGTGTTAAGTTTCAGTTCTTGGTAAATTTAAAAAAAAATATAATGAATGAAAACATATACATGTATGGAACTCCATGAAATATTTATGTACTGATGCATGCTGGCAAAGATTTTTTTCTTCATAATCTGTAGATGATTCTTCTTGTGTCAACAAATAGTGTTTAATGCACTACATACATGTTAGAGATAGGAAAAAATGGCTTCCTGAAGTTAACATTCACAGATGGACTAGTAATGTAGGTCTAAATAACCATTTCCTCTGTTTTTAATGTATTTCATAACTTTCATTTTGTATTGTATTTTCACTGTATTGCATACTGTATTATTTTAATCTTGTTTGTTACAATGCTTTTTAATGGTCACAGTTGTAACAATTTAGTATGATCTGTCCTTGAAAAGAATAGAATGTGGAGAAGAGAAAGATGATACATGCACATTTTAACAAACACAGTTTTAATAACAACAGACACTCCAGGCTAGGCACGTTTGTGAAACAAATAATTGTCATGTTTGTATGTGATAAAATAAATGTAACTGTCAAGTTTATATTTAAGTGAGTGTAACTAAATGGATGTCTGAAGACTGTCAGTGGAAGACTTGTTGTATCTTTCATAAAATCGTGTAAATTACAGTGATCTGAATTTGTACATAAAATGAGTTTGTATTTCTGTGAAGATCCAAATCCCATCTGTTTCTTTTCCTTTGTTCCTCCTCTATATAAGACCTTTTCAGGGGTGGTGGTGGGAGGGGAGAGGAAGGGGGAGGGTGAGATGAAATACCCATAACCTCTCCCTGTAATATAGACTGTGAGGCAACAATTATATTTATCTTGTCATCATGTGGTCACTGCACAAAAAGCCTACAGCCCAACCAACAAAAAAAATTAGGGGGAAGAAACATGGAGCCACAAAATTGTGTGTTGGTAGAAAGGAGTGCCATTAACAACGTACTAAAACTCCTGACCAATGAGGCATGAGCATTAGGGAGGGGGGCCACATCCAGAGGTCATTTTTTTATGTTTTTCTTGAATAACTCAAAAACAGCGACTTCTGTCAAGAATGTCTTCCAGTACCAAATCAAACTGCATTAAATATAGTGCAAAAAACCTCATTCATTTTTTCTCGAGGAATAATAGTTTCTGTGTTTCAGGGGTTGGAAAAATCTCAGTGTGTTCTAATAATATAAAATCAAGGTCTATCTTTAAGTGAAGTGGGTTAAAAACAAATATTAAACATGTGGGGGGGGGGGGGGGGGGGGGGTAAGGTAAAAGTACAAGGGAAGAAGACATGTCACCAGATTGTGGTCATGTGCTTCCCTCCTCATACTTCTGCAAACTGAAGAGTGAGGAGATGATTCCACACCTGTTCTACCCCATTACATCACAAGAAGCAACTACAGAGTGTTTCACAATGTTATACCAGCCCTCCTCATCATGCCTGATGAATCAATGGCAACACAGTACACAAATATGCCTGGGACAGTACATTTATTTTCCACAAATTGCATTAACACTACATGGAATGCAGATATATTTTTATAATAATACGAATGCAAGTAACACATATGGACAGAATTTATTTAAATAACTGCACACTGTTCTACACTGCTAGAGGGGAAATTGTTTCTCACTCAACCTGTTTGGCAGCTGTGCGATTCTTTCAGAAAAGACAACATCCCCCACCTCGAGCTGCTTTTGAGTTTGCATACAGGATTCTCTGCATTTCCTGTCCATTTCTCTGACATGAATAGGCAAAATAACTTCAGAGGGCATGTGTTTATATAGTGGAATTATTTTCAATTTATTAAATGAGTGCTTATTTGCAATTGTTAAGTGAGCTGTTATATAAAAATGCTCAACAGCTGGAGCTGTCAACTGCCTACTACACTGGAGTGCCTCTCCCAAGTGTAACATACAGTCAAAATGTATTCAACGTTGATGATGTGCTTTGATGTGAAACACATTCCTGTAAGCAATGGCTGAGTAGTGTTTAATTTTAAGTGTGATGTTGTCAGTGACCTAGGTAGTTTTGTTGCGAAAGGGATTGGAATGGTAAATGTAGCACCTTGCTGTCTTCTAACGTTGACAGTGTGTTGTGAAACAATGTAACTTGTATTGTAGTCATTTGGTGATTAATTAAAAAATGGTTGGAAAATTACTGCATTTCTTCACCATTAATTGTGTTGCTGGTAAACTACCTAAATCACTTCCATTGAGGAACTGCTGGCACTTGTAGAGTGGAGCCCCTTACCCACATCCACAGGATGTCTTCCAAAGTGAGCATGAATCTGTCTAATAGAATAGGACAGATCATGTTCAAGTCTGATCAGTAAGCTGCTGTAATGTATTGCTTGACTTGCTTCTGTTGCAAGGGAGAGAATTTAAATACTCGGTCCTCTTCAGATGTTATAAGAGCTGAGACTATATGCATTTGAGACACCTCATGCAGTGAAAAGTATTCCCTCCTGTGACAGTGGAGATAATGAAATCGTAATTGTTGAATACGATCCGACAACTTGTTACACTTGGGAGAGGCTCTTCAGTGTGGTAGGCAGCTGACAGCTCCAACTGTTGAGCTTTTTTACATAACAGCTCACCTAAGAACACCAAATATATACTCACTGAATAAACAAAAAGAGCTCAGTAAAGTTGTGTTTTATACCCATGTAAGAGAGCTGAACAAGAAATGGAGGGGAGATACAGTCTGTCTGTAAACTGAAAAGCAAGTAGTGCTCTTGGTGCAGGAGATATCTAGCCGAGAAAAAGACTATAGTTGCTGCACAGGATGACTAAAAACTAATTTCCCCTCTAGTAGTGTAGTACGGTGTGCGGAGATATGCATTGATTCTGTCCATATGCGTTTCTTGCATTAGCATCATTACTGACTCATATATTCTTTCCACATAGTATTAACATACTTCATGGAAACTACACACCCCTCTCATGCACGTCTGTGCACTGGCCAGTGATTCATAAGGCATGATACAGAGTGTCGTTATAACTTGGTGAAGCACCCTGTAGGTACTTCTTGTAATATAGCACTGTATATGAGTGGGGAATCACCTGCTCGCTCTTCAGTTTCCTGACATATGGAGGAGGAAAGTGCATGACCATAATCCAGCAACCTACCTTCCCTCACACTTCTACCAATCCCCCCCCCCTTCTAACCTGTCACACTCCCAGAACATAATTTATACTTTAATCTACTGCATTTTGATACAATACTCACATTGTTTCTGGTTTTTTTTTTTTTTTTTTTTTTTTTTACAATTCATTTAAAAGTAAACATTAGTTTAATACTGTTAAAACAATATTTTTAATAATCTGTGATTTTTCCATCACCTGCAACATGGAAACTATGAGTCCTGTAGAAAAAATGATAGGGTTTCTTTTTATTAAATTTAATGTAGTTTAATTTTTTTACTGGGAAACGTATTTGCTTGAAGCTACAATTTTCAAGTTATTCCAGAGGAACATAACAAAGTGACCTTAACATGCTAACCCCAACCCAGTGCTCACACCCTATCAGTCAGGATTTTTAGTACGTTGTTTGTGGCACTCCATGGTACCATCGTACAAAAAATTTGCAACAATGTAAATTTTTTTCCCCTAATCAACCTTTTTTAGCTTCGTTGACTGGGCTACTAACTCTACTGCAATAATGGTGGTCTGTAGAATATGCAGATTTGTTAGTAAGGGAACATGCTAGAACTTGTGTGGAGTGGATATTGTGCAGGCCAGTGGGAAGTTTTAAGTCAGTGATTCTAAGCCAAAAGTCTTAAATACAGGTCATTTCATTCCCTCTAGTTGAACCTTCTCCACAAGAAATTCACAGAAGATACGGTTAAGAATAAATCTGACTGTAACTTTCTACAAACAACAAATAAACCCTCAGCTGCATCATAAAAAAAAAGAAAATTTGTAATTGACAATACATTTACAAGACAGTGTATTCATCTGTTACACCATGGTGAAAAGTTTGTGGGGAGTGCAGGCATGACTACTAAAAATTTGCTACAGCTAGAGAACAGAACACATATGCAGAAAGTAACATGCATAGTTTATGTTTCATTTCAGAAAGGTATAAGCTAAACACAAGAAATGCTAATAGAGTGGGATAAATTGTGGAAATACAACATCTGAAATGGAGCTTCTATATATTATGAGTTAAAAAGAAAAGTCAGTCCATAATAGATACCTAAATTCATACTAATATGCCAAAAATTATCTTCTGAACCAAAATTTTTTAAATACCCATAATCTGTCTGTCCATGTCAATGTAAATTTTGCTATGTCCAAAGTACCAAATATGTCAAGCACTGTTCACAAAGATAACAACATGTGGATACTGTTCTTTTAAAACCCTTTTGATCATGACAATGGAGCAAATAATAGTGCCTATTCATGTCCAGTAAATGGAAACAATTAGACCAACTAAACAGAATGGAAGCATGTAATAGTACCAACAGCAGACTGAAAGTGGCCTGTTCTTTATTCCCATAGCTTGCACCACCATCACAAGTGGTTCTCTTCCCCATTCACATTCTCTGTCAAGTCTGTTTACTTGTCCATATTCAATCAGCTAATAACAGAAGCAGCAAAGAAACAAATACATCGTATATACTATATAGTTCAGGTGTCAAGTCATTGATAGGCTTTTAAACAAGACCGAATATATTGAAGTTTTCAGGCAATGCCCTTCTGCAGAGGTAAGCACTAAATATGCGAAGACACACATACACTTGAACAGCTATATTGTCCAGACTGACTACATTGTACAAACATTGCAGCCGGATTGAGTGATAAGGGTGAGGGGATAAAACAAATGAGGAGGGTTGATGGCTGGGAGGGAGAGGCATAGGATAAGAATGTAGTAAAAGAAAGATTGCTCTGGCATAGGCAGCAGAAGCTGCAAGTAATAAAAATTGATGGGGAGGGGTGAACTGAGAGGGGGAGATACAATGGATAAGAGAGGGACTTCGAGAGGAGTATGTGAATGGAGAATGAATGAAAAGGGGGTGGGCAGGGGTGAGAGGGGCACTGGTACAGGGGTGGACACCAGTATAAAACATAGGCCAGCGGAGATTGAGTTAAGGAGGATTGTAGGATAGAAGTGCATGTTGTAAAGATAATTCCCATCTACGGAGTGCAGAGAAACTGGTATTGGGCAGCAGGGAACCAATTGGTACAGGTTGTGAAGCAGCCACTGAACTTGAGTATTTTGTGTTACAACAGCATGTTCTATCATTGGGTAGCTGACTCTGAATTTTGGTCACAGTTAAGAAATGGCCATTTATTCAAGTGGATAACTGGCTGGTGATTATGCTTACTCAAAAGGCTATGAAAAGATTTTGAGTGGAGATGGTATACGATTATTTTTGTGGGTGACTCTGCCTCTCATGTAATAGGAGCAGTGGAAAAAAATGTCCGTACCGGAGCACAAAAAAGGCGCACATGCTCCTGTTTAAAGGATTGACTGAAAAGTGGGGCACCAGCTGCCTCACTCTACCTCTCTCAGCACCTTTAAAAATTTTGGTATGGAAACATATTCACGCTCTTCTTAACATTCAACTCACTCCCTCAAGCTCCTATAACTATAACTCGCTCACACCCACTAATCCACTGTTGTAATCACTCATAGCCATCCACTACCACTTGCCCATTCTCACTCACTCATTCAGCTCAACTCATTTTTTATTATACCTTTGTGTCTACACAACTGTCAGTCTCCCATCCCACAGTCTCCTTCACACTTCTACTAGCACTATTCTGTCACTGTCAACTAAGTTCCACTGCCAATGTGTCCCTCTGCTTCTCTCACACTGTCATTGTCTCCTTCATTCTTTCTATACCACAACTGCTGCCTACTACCTTCCAATATTTATTATTTTTCCATATCTTTCACACTCCCACTGTCTCCTTCTCTCTAGAATAAAACAGCACGGATATGTTCATATGCCAATTTTTCTGGGAAAATTTTTAAAGGTGCTAAGGAGAGTAGAATGAGGCAGCTGGTTCCCCACTTTTCATTCAGAGTCATTAAACAGGAGCATATTCACCTTTTTAGTGCTCCGATAGAGCATTTTTCCACTGGTTCCTTTTTTTTCCTGCTACAGCAGGGCATGTCACTCATATAAAAAGAACTTTGTAGGTCAACAAAATTTGGTAGTTTGCTTATGTGAAACTGAATAACACAAAACTAATTTCATACCTCAGACTCGATGTTACACAAATAAAATTTTTTGCCCTCACTGGGTTCCCAGAATAGTTCCAAAGATAATGTAGACACTTCACAGCATATTTCTCCTTGCTACATCACTTTATAAACTACGTTTTTGCCTCATACTGGATTTTGCATGTGTATTTTACATGTAGAAGTAGGGTAACATAGAACCTCTGTATCTCAGAATCAGGTAAAGATAGCAAGAAAATTTTCAAGGTTGTTCGAGAACAGAATATTAGGAATATATCATAAAAATTTCAGCTTTTTGCTGTACACAGCCATCTTGTAATCTGTGGCCTAGTTTTGGTACTCAAAAACCATGTTTTTGAAATGTTTCTCAATAACAGATAAAGATGTTTAAAAACGAGAGAAGGCACTTCCAGAAAAATGCCTAGAGAACATACCATTAAAATTTGAGCAATTTGCTGCACTCAGTTCTTTAGATATCCACTGCGAAGCAGTAGTGAAAAATGCTTTTTATGGATTTTCTCAGAAACCGCCTGTGGGCTAAATAGTACATCAATAAGCCCCTTAAAGCGTGCTGTAGGACACACCTAAAGCAAAAAGAACCAACCAGTTTGCTCCATTTGCCAAAGCTGGTGGAAGTATGTAATGTTCAAACTTTGATCCTGTACTGTAGGATAGTTACAGCAAGACAATCTTTCTGTTGGGTATACAAATGGTCCTTAGCCCAAGGGCTAAGCAAAACATTTGTCCCTACCACTCTATCACCAATAGAACCCAAGGTAAAGCTCCAAAAAAATCCCGTCTTTATGTGCAGCACTTTTGGAACATATTGTTAGTGCACGCTGTCACATGCATGTCAATATCTGTGTAGAGACTAGAGCAGGATGTACTGAGTAGGTACGTCGATAGTCTTGCACATAAGTCTTCCACACTTTAGTGCAAATGATATGGATAAAAGTTTCTACCTATGTAATCATCAGTTATATGGAGGCAAGTGTCAGGGAACTGGTAGCATGGTGACCAGGTGAATCGGATGAGAGAGGTGTTGATTCTGTGGAGGAATGAGGATAGTGTTTCTTGGTCTTGAGTCTGGATTACAAAGATATCAATGAGCCTGAACCACACAAGAGAGTTGGCTAAGAAGTTTTCAACCAGAAGACCCATAAAAAAGTAGACAGAGGAGGGTGTGGGTGCACGTGGCTATGCCTATGGACATACCTATGAATGCAACTGTGATCTGGAATTGGTAAGACATTGGAAGAGGTGGTGTTCATCAGCAGTCAAGCCATAGCTATGGAGTAGAGAGGTACCATCAACAGTGAAGAATAGATCCAGGAGGTAACAGGTGAAACTGGTAGAGAGATGGCGAAAAATTTGGTTTGTATTTTTGATATAAAAAGCTAGGCTGCAGGCACTTGGTTGGTTGGTCCCGTGATACTCCTTAAGAGCAAGTAATCATCAAGGTTTTGGGGGGGGGGGGGGGGTGTAGTAGTTGTGGCATTCAGGTGAAGACAAGACGGGTTTGGTGGGAAGTTCTAGGGTGGGTCTAAGGATTTTAATAGAGATTGAATGTTACATTGAAATTCTGGGTTGGGAACACTATGGCAGGTCTTGCAGACAGTTGGCAGATACCTTCCGTCAAATAACCACTATGGTTCATTCCAACAATTGTGGAGTTTTTGTCCACTGTTAGAATGACAAATTGGAGTCAGTCTGAAGATTGAGGACAGCTATTCTTTCCTCAGCTGAGAGGTTTGTGGGACAGGGAGGGGACCTAGGGAAGGAGAGTGAGGTCACGTCGATGTCAGCACTCCCTGGGTAAACAGAGAGGTGAGTCAGTGAGAGTGGAGAAGGTTCACAGCTGGGTGGAGGTATAAACAGGGTGACTCGATTTGCATTCAGGAAGATGGCAGTTCCAATCCCTGCCCAGCTATCCTGATTTAGTTTTACCATAGTTTCCCTAAATTATTCAAGACAAATGCCCTGATTGTTCCAAAGGACAGACCTGATTTCCACTCCATCCTTGTGCTCCCTCCCCAATGACCTTGCCAGGACATTAAAACCTGATCTTCCTACCTGTTTCTTAGTCAGCACTTCTTTCGACTGTAGTTTCTTGAGATTACTCGTGTTTTACAATGAACAGTGCCGCCTCTTCATGCAGTGCATCATTGCATTTGGTTAGTAACAATATTAAGAGAAGAAAAGTTGCTACTCACCATAGAGCAGAGATTCTGGGTCGCAGACAGGCACAACAAAAAGACTTTCACAATTAAAGCTTTCGGGCATTGGCCTTTGTCAACAACAACAACAACCACCACACACACACACACACACACACACACACACACACAAACACAGCTCACACACAACTGCAGTCTCAGCCAGCTGAAACTTGCATTTGATTACCTTTAGAACATTCTAACTTTGGCCCATCAGTGTCTTTCCATCTTTAGTTATCTTTAGATACTTTGAATCTTGCATCAAATATTTTTCAGCTTGTCAGCTGCAGTGCACTGCTTCCTTCATAGGTTTTTGTATAACCCATTGAAAGTAAAAACCGGAGCACCAAAAAAGGAGTGAGTAGTGGTTCTGCAGAAGCTTCCAACACCCCAGTCTAACGAATTTTACAAGCTGTTGAACCACAGCACAGTTTGCTACAAATAACTGGAGGAAAACTGGTGTCACTAATATTTCAAACTTTTCTAGATGTTTGAAGTTGCATGCTATTGGTCTGTGCTCTTTCTAAAATGTACGAGGGCAGTTCAATAAGTAATGCAACACATTTTTCTTTTCTCGGCCAATTTTGGTTGGAAAAAACCGGAAATTTCTTGTGGAATATTTTCAAACATTCCCGCTTCGTCTCGTACAGTTTCATTGACTTCCGACAGGTGGCAGCGCTGTACGGAGCTGTTAAAATGGCGTCTGTAACGGATGTGCATTGCAAACAACGAGCAGTGATCGAGTTTCTTTTGGCGGAAAACCAGGGCATCTCAGATATTCATAGGCGCTCGCAGAATGTCTACGGTGATCTGGCAGTGGACAAAAGCACGGTGAGTCGTTGGGCAAAGCGCGTGTCATCATCGCCGCAAGGTCAAGCCAGACTGTCTGATCTCCCGCGTGCGGGCCGGCCGTGCACAGCTGTGACTCCTGCAATGGCGGAGCGTGCGAACACACACTCGTTCGAGATGATCGACGGAGCACCATAAAACAACTCAGTGCTCAACTTGACATCTCTGTTAGTAGTGCTGTCACAATTGTTCACCAGTTGGGATATTCAAAGGTTTTTTACCGCTGGGTCCCTCGTTGTCTAACCGAACACCATAAAGAGCAAAGGAGAACCATCTGTGCGGAATTGCTTGCTCGTCATGTGGCTGAGGGTGACAATTTCTTGTCAAAGATTGTTACAGGCGATGAAACATGGGTTCATCACTTCGAACCTGAAACAAAACGGCAATCAATGGGGTGGCGCCACACCCACTCCCCTACCAAGAAAAAGTTTAAAGCCATACCCTCAGCCGGTAAAGTCATGGTTACAGTCTTCTGGGACGCTGAAGGGGTTATTCTGTTCGATGTCCTTCCCCATGGTCAAACGATCAACTCTGAAGTGTATTGTGCTACTCTTCAGAAATTGAAGAAATGACTTCAGCGTGTTCGTAGGCACAAAAATCTGAACGAACTTCTCCTTCTTCATGACAACGCAAGACCTCACACAAGTCTTAGCACCCGAGAGGAGCTCACAAAACTTCAGTGGACTGTTCTTCCTCATGCACCCTACAGCCCCGATCTCGCACCGTCGGATTTCCATATGTTTGGCCCAATGAAGGACGCAATCCGTGGGAGGCACTACGCAGATGATGAAGAAGTTATTGATGCAGTACGACGTTGGCTCCGACATCGACCAGTGGAATGGTACCGTGCAGGCATACAGGCCCTCATTTCAAGGTGGCGTAAGGCCGTAGCATTGAGTGGAGATTACGTTGAAAAATAGTGTTGTGTAGCTAAAAGACTGGGGAATAACCTGGTGTATTTCAATGCTGAATAAAACAACCCCTGTTTCAGAAAAAAAATGTGTTGCATTACTTATTGAACTGCCCTCGTATATATTGGAGACATGGCCTTGTCAAATGATCTTCAAAACCTATCTCATTTTTGCTGGATAAAAATCAATTTTTTGTCCTTTTTCCCGTTATTGTAGCAGTAAATGGTGTAGCTTTCACAAACAAACACAACTCGCACACCATGACTTGCAGTCTCTGGCATCTGAAGCCACACTGTGATATATGAGCTACACACAATCTCCTCTCCACATCAAGGCTACTTCATAGATATTAAAAGTAGTACGACAGTGCATCTTCCATTTCTGCAAAGTCTGAGATGTAGATCATGTAACCTGGGATGACTGCACTATACTGTTTGTTAACTGGCTGTATTCGCGTAGCATCACTAGTAAGTATGGAAGAAACAGGGTCGGTGCAAGCCAAGGACATAGGAATAAAGGTGAGATGGCATTGACTATCCTGAGCACAGACATCAGTTGAAGCCTTTCTGCCCTCTTGGTAAGTCTTAGAAATCTGTTTCTCTGTTAAAGTTCTATGTTGAACCTACACTCTCAGTATTAATGTATTGAACTGACAGTCAATTATGAGTATGTACTTTGAAACAGTTTACTTTCGTGGATGATTACCCATCATCAAACAGTTGAAAACTTATTTTTTTACTGCTAGTTCTCACTCATCCAGCATGGTCTACATTATGGCATACATGCTGAGCATTTTATTCCTGTTTTAAGTGAAATCAGAGAGCAGCAATATAATACAAACACTCACTAAGACTCACACCAACATGGCAGAGGCAAGCTTCACTTTTTCAGCATAAAAGCGTCTCCCTACATCCTAGCCTCCTTGGTGCAAGCACACAATCTTGTTTCGAAGTGTAAATAATCAGAAATAGTTCTAAAACATTATGTAAGTTAAGGACATGCATAATCATATTATCATGGAGAGCATCAGAAAGATAAACAAATGATTATTACACTTGAGGCATTTTTGTACTGCTCAAATAGTAAGTCTTGGAACTGAAGGAAATTCCCTTTTATTTCTCAACACTAAGAAATAGGACACTTTTTGCTTATTTTTGTTGAAGCTGCCTTGAATTGCAGATCACAATGAAACTCTGTGAATATATTCTCTGAAATAGTTTGCAGTCAACAGAGCAAAATTAGAAGAACAGTTTTACCTTTAATAGATAATGCAGCAATAGTGGACATGCTATACACTAGTCTTTCTAACTTATTTTTCAGAAAACCAACAGTACCTTCAGTTGAGTGTGTAACTGTTTTACAGAAGGTCATCGATCCCTCTTCTAGATTATTTGCATAAGACTGAGTTATGTGCTACTTGACTAGATATATTCTGGTGTCATGGGATCATATATTTGTTATGACATTTAATCTGAGCACCTTAGGGGAGTTCTGAAAGTTTCTACTAGACAAAGTTCATAAAACAGCAGGAAAAACACTGTATTGGTTGTTTAAAAGTCATCAATATTTGCAGATATTCTACTAATAAACACATTTGCCTTAATATCAATTTATTGTAGAATATTAGAACATATTCTGATCTTAAACATAATGAGGTATCTTGAACAGAATGACCTCCTCAATGCCAACCAGCACGGATTTTGAAAACATCAATCATGTGAAACCCAACTCGCACTTTTCTTACATGACATACTGAGAGCTTTGGATCAAGACACATCAGGCAGATTCTGTATTTCTTGATTTCCGAAAAGGTTTTACTCTGTACCACACCTATGCTTATTGTCAAAAGTACGATCATAAGGGGTATCAAGTGAAATTTGTGACTGGATTGAGAACTTTTTGATAGGGAAGGTGCAATGTGTTATCTTGAATAGGAAGCCAATGTCAAATACAGAAGTAACTTTGGGTGTGCCACAGGGAAGTGCTTTCAGAACCTTGCTCTTCATGTTGTATGTCAAAGACATTGCACACAATATTTATAGAAAAATGTGGCTTTTTGTAGATGATGCAGTTATCTATCATGAAGTAGTATCTGAAATAAGCTGCGTGAATATTCAGTAAGATCCTGATAACATTTCAAAGCAGTGCAGAGGTTGGCAACTTGCTTTAAATTTTCAGAAAAGTACAATTTTGCACTTACAAAATGAAAAAAAAAAAAAGAAAAAGAAAAAAAAAAAGCATTATATCCTATGACTGTGACATCAATGAGTCACTGCTGAATCAGTCAACTCATACAAATACCTGTGTGTAACACTTTGAAGGGATACTGAAATGAAAAGTTGTAGGTAAAGCAGATGGTAGACTTTGATTTATTGGTGGAATGCTGGGGAAGTGCAATCAATCTTCAAAGGAGACTGCTTATAAATCATTCATGCAACCAGTTCTAGAACATTGCTCAAGTTTGTGGGATCCATACCAGACAGGACTAACAGGCGGTATTGAATGTATACAGAGAAGGAGAGCACAAATGGTCACAGGTTTGCTTAATTCAAGGAAGAGTGTCACAGAGTTGCTGAAAAAACTGAACTGACAAACTCTTGAAGATAGACATGAACTATCCTGAGAAAGTCTATTAACAAAATTTTGAGAACTAGCTTTAAATGATTACTCTAGGAATATACCCCCTATGTACTATTCACATAGAGAGCATGAAGATTAATTAGAATAATTACTGCATGCACAGAGGCATTCAAACAATCATTCTTCCTGCACTACTTACATGAATGGAACGGGAAGAACTGCTGGTACAGTGGGACATACCCTCTGCCACGCTCCTCACAGTGGTTTGCAGAGTATAGATGTAGATGTAGAAATATGTTGATAAGAAAAAAAGTGATATAACTCATGACATGCCAGTGTTTTGGGTGCCGAATCGTCCACGATGGTCTTCAACTAATTGTCCACCTCCGTAGCCAGGTTGCTAGAGTGACTGAATGCCATACAAGTGGCCAAGGTTCAATCCCTGGCTAGGTCAAAGATTTTCTCCACTTGGGGTCTGCATGACAAATTATCTAGGAGATAGAAGGGCTGTCCCATGAGAACATGGACACAAACCTTAAAAATTAAAAATATTCTTATTACGAATCTGATTATCAGTTCTGTTAGCTGAAACACAATTTTTTTTTTTTCATTTTCACATTAAGAAGTGCTGGAACTGAACAAATGACACACATGCGGTAACAGAATGATGTAAACGGATTAACAGAATGACAACAATTTTATAACTGAATTTCACTGGCACTCCTTAATATGTTATAGGTCAAACACATTTATATGTTGGCTATACTGTAATTTTGTATGTTGGCTAAATTGTTAGTAAAAATTAGAGGGAAAGTGGGGAAGTCCCACAAATCAAGAATGTACTATTCAGAGAGAAGAAACTTGTGTTCAGGGAGTCTGAAGAGTAACTACTGAGAGGTGAGTTAATAAGCTTCTTTAATAAAGATTGCAATGAATGACTAAATGGCTGCATACTACGAGGTGCATTCAAGTTCTAAGGCCTCCGATTTTTTTTCTAATTAACTACTTACCCGAAATCGATGAAACTGGCGTTACTTCCCGACGTAATCGCCCTGCAGACGTACACATTTTTCACAACGCTGATGCCATGATTCCATGGCAGCGGCAAAGGCTTCTTTAGGAGTCTGTCTTGACCACTGGAAAATCGCTGAGGCAATAGCAGCACGGCTGGTGAATGTGTGGCCACGGAGAGTGTCTTTCATTGTTGGAAAAAGCCAAAAGTCACTAGGAGCCAGGTCAGGTGAGTAGGGAGCATGAGGAATCACTTCAAAGTTGTTATCACAAAGAAACTGTTGCGTAACGTTAGCTCGATGTGTGGGTGCGTTGTCTTGGTGAAACAGCACACGCACAGCCCTTCCCGGACGTTTTTGTTGCAGTGCAGGAAGGAATTTGTTCTTCAAAACATTTTCGTAGGATGCACCTGTTACCGTAGTGCCCTTTGGAACGCAATGAGTAAGGATTACGCCCTCGCTGTCCCAGAACATGGACACCATCATTTTTTCAGCACTGGCGGTTACCCGAAATTTTTTTGGTGGCGGTGAATCTGTGTGCTTCCATTGAGCTGACTGGCGCTTTGTTTCTGGATTGAAAAATGGCATCCACGTCTCATCCATTGTCACAACCGACGAAAAGAAAGTCCCATTCATGCTGTCGTTGCGCGTCAACATTGCTCAGCAACATGCCACACGGGCAGCCATGTGGTCATCCGTCAGCATTCGTGGCACCCACCTGGATGACACTTTTCACATTTTCAGGTCGTCATGCAGGATGACACTTTTCGCATTTTCAGGTCATCATGCAGGATTGTGTGCACAGAACCCACAGAAATGCCAACTCTGGAGGCGATCTGTTCAACAGTCATTCGGCGATCCCCCGAAACAATTCTCTCCACTTTCTCGATCATGTCGTCAGACCGGCTTGTGCGAGACCGAGGTTGTTTCGGTTTGTTGTCACACGATGTTCTGCCTTCATTAAACTGTCGCACCCATGAACGCACTTCGACACATCCATAACTCCATCACCACATGTCTCCTTCAACTGTTGATAAATTTCAATTGGTTTCACACCATGCAAATTCAGAAAACGGTTGATTGCACTGTTCAAGTAAGGAAAACGTCACCATTTTAAGTATTTAAAACAGTTCCCATTCTCGCCGCTGGCAGTAAAATTCCATCTGCCATACGGTGCTGCCATCTCTGGGACGTATTGACAATGAACGCGGCCTCATTTTAAAATAATGCGCATGTTTCTATCTCTTTCCAGTCCGGAGAAAAAAAATCGGAGGCCTTAGAACTTGAATGCACCTCGTACATGTAGAATGGAATTAATTATATTGATAAACAGTATTTCTTCTTCCATAACCTATGATTTTTCTGGGAAGCAATGGCAACACCAAATTATAAAAAACCTCAATATTGCCTATAGAAAAAGAAGTTACTGACTTCCTATCTATTGCAGCAGAATGTTGATATCTTCAAAGTTCACTATGCATGATGCCTAAATAATAGACATTTTTATGTATTGTGTTGTTAGAAGATCACTATATTGAAAAGATTTTTTTATTTAAAACAGACATTCACTTATTTCTAACAAATACACTGTTTCAACAATAATTCTCAAATAAGCTGTTTCAGTTTTACAATTGTTATCATGCCTCTCACATCATCTGAGAAAATGAGAGAATACTGGAAATGACTCAAGAAGAAAGGGTTAATTGATGAGATTAAGAAAAAGAACAGGGGAAAGCAAAAGGCTAAAATGGCACAGTTTAACTGCCGCTCAACTTAAGAAGTAAAGAGAAAAAGAAAAACTTAATCAAAGAAAATTCAGAAACAAAGTTAGAGGCAGCAGTGAAGGCAATCACGGTGATGCTTGCGTCATCTACACCAATAGTCCATATAAATCTCCAGCTACATTAAGGAAAGCATTAAACATGTGGAAACTTGTTTACCTACAAGTCCAAGAAAGGGCAAGAAAGTTGTCTTGGAATTAGCTGCTGCTCATGGAGTTTTAGTAAACAAACAACAGGTGAAAAATCAGCTTTTTCTGTTCGAGATGACATTTCACGGCGAACTGCTGGGATGAAAGATTATGTGATAATGAAGGATAAGGAAGGTAGGAAAACCACAGTCCAGAAGAGGTACATGATCATGACCTTGAAAGAAGCACGTGCTATATATCAAGAGGAATTCCCTGACATGCCAATAAAATTGTCCAAGTTCTGCACATTGAGACTAAAGTTTGTGTGCAGCTTACAGGATACACCGCACAACATGTGTCTGCCGCTACCACAAGAATATAAAGCTACTTTTGAAAGTTATAAACAAGGTTGTTCCTCAAGGAAAAACCACATTTTCTGACTTGATCAGCACAACAGTCTGCAATCGAGAGAAAGAAGTTTGCATGATGTCAAAATGTGAAAAGTGTGCAAATGAATCTTTGTACGATAAGTATTCTTTGGATGAGAGCTTAATGAAGAAGCCAATCAAATGGACCCAATGGCAAACAGTGAACCAGCAAATCACCCTAAAAGAGATTCATGGTACTGTTGGTCAGTCTCTTGATGCTCTTTCAAACACACTTCTCCAGTTCTTACAACATACATTACAAGACAACAATCAAATTTTTTTGAAAACAAAAATAAGAACAACATCTTGGTGCAAGTAGATTTTCCAGATTATACTGTCCAACTACAGAATGAAGTCCACAGTGCTCATTGGTCAAAACTATCTCTTGCATAACATTATATGTTTGGGAATCACAAAATGATGGATATTCTTGTGCTGTTTTTGGTGATGAACCTGATCATAATGAATATTCAGTGCCTGCTTTCCTGAATCAGATTGTAGATCACATTATAACCATGAACCCAGAGGCAGAATCTGTCACATTCATGAGTCATGGTGCAGCCAGTCAACTCAAGCAGCATTTCCTGTTTGCCAACTTGACATATTTCAGAGAATGCTATGGAATAAATATGTCATGGGACTTCTTTGCCACATCACATGGCAAAGGTGTTGTGGGTGAGATTGGTGGAACTGTAAAGTGTGCAGTCTGGAATATCTGCAAAGCTGAGACTGGTGCTGAGGACTTAGCAAAAATTGCATGTAAAAGATGTTGTGGCATAAACATTTTTTTTAAATTTCTGTCTTGCAAATTGAAGAGAATAATGAGGAATTAGATCAAATGTGGATGGGAATAGTTCCAATAGAGCAGACCAAACCCATCCATGCTGTTACACCTATCACTCCATATATTATTGAATACCAGCATTACTTGCTATCTCCCAAGAGATTTGTGCACAATTTCAAAAAGTGATATTCAGCCAAAGAAAATTTACAGGACCTGATCAATCATACGGCCTTGCATAAAGGGGATTTTGCTCTGGTTTCCTATGCAAAGAAACAGATCAAGATTTTTTGTGAGACAGGTGATTTATGTTGGAAATGGTTATGAAATTTCATTTCTTAGAAAGAAGGATGCCAATGGAAAGATATTTACATTTACCTCAAAGGAAGATAAATGTTGGGTAAAAAAAGATCAAACTGTAGAGAAACTAGCTGCGCCTACTGTAGATCGGAGGGATAAGTACCATTTTCCCTACCCAATCAGCAGTGCAGAATAAAACTGGTAATTTTCAAGTGAAAGTGTCATTACGTTACTATTAAGTGTCATCTTTCAAAACTAAAATTATGTTAAATAAGGCTAGGTTTTGTTTTCTATTAGCCTGTTATGTGATAATGTGGTAATAAAACAGGTTTTATGTATGGCAAAAATTTCAATTGTTTATAAAACCTGTTCAACATAAAAGTGGAAGCTCTCCATTTCAGGAAATGTAAAACTATGTGGTACTAATCAACAACAAAAATATCAAAATTTTATGGATTGGAATTTTTGAAAAAAAAATTATTTTCGTAAATTATAAAAAAGTTCAGAACACTATAGTAAAAGAACTTTGACAGATAAGCCCACATGGAGGAAAACCAGTGACAAAGTACCTAAAACTGTTCCAGACATACAACATTTTAAAATGTATTCCAAAATTTGCATCTTCAAAATGGTATGTGCAGTGTCATCTTTGGAAGGCTGTATCTCGAAGCAGAAATTTTTTGGGGGTAAACAAAATTCATTTTACCATATGCTAAATTCAACAACATCCGAGATTTGAAGATAAGATTTTTCCTAGCCTGCCTGAATTAATGTGGACTATGCCTAAAGCATCAATGATTTAGAAAGAATTTTGAAGATCTATTTATGAAAAATACATGTATTTCTTATTTGCTTTTGAAATTTAGTAATTCAGATACTTATTTACAAATTGTATAGTGTGGTGTTAAAATGACAGTGGGGTTCTAGTGTTTTCTGAATATGTGCCTTCAAGTTTTTCAACATCTGTGATCATTCCTAATCCCAGTACTCGAAAGCACTCTATGAATAAATTTTAAATCACTTTTCATCCGTAATTCACATGTATGCTGCCTTTTTGCTGTTAATCCCTTCCTTCCATGGCACACATCTATATGTAAACCCAAAAGTCATGCTTCTCAACTTCATTTGGTAACTATGTACATCCTCCAGAAACTTGACTCTTCATGGTGAAATTAATTTGCACCAATTATTTAGGGCACACAGAATGCTAACAAGGATTTTTTTTTCATGCCTCTGTATGTCACTAAGCATTTCATTTTCGATTCTAATATTCAATCTTTTATTTCTTTTCACTGACTTTAATGGCAAATTTTCCCAATTTCAAGCGCGGAAACGCAGTTAGGGGCTACGGAGGAGTCTCTATATTCCGAATCTTGATCTGCTGTTATGCGTCCATCCGCCACAAAATTTCTTTCTCTCCTATTTGAAATCTGGTATTTTTAAGGTAAAACACAGTTTACCAAAACAAACATTTCCGCCGTGGTCTGTGCTTACGTTCAAACTAAATTTCAACCATAAACTTCTTTCCTCTGAGCCCGGCACGGCACCACCTAACTTGTGCAGTTGGCGTCAGAGGTTCGGCTCACTGTACGTTAACTGCCGGCTAATCGTTTCTGGAGCCTGGTAAGTTGTAAAGCTGAAAGCCTACAGTCAATAAGTACGTGGATGTTTCGCGTCTTTCGTAAAACAGAAAACTATTGGCAGCCTGAAACAATATAGTGCATTTACGGAAACACAACGAATACTGTACTGTACTTACATTTTAGTTGTTGACTGTCGATGACCTCTGAAATCTAGTGCTGTCACGTTACGGGGAAAAAACGCCTTTTTGCGTATCGCGCATGATGTAGAAATCACCACAGATTTAATAAGTTCATAAAGTCTGTCAATGATGAATCACAAACGAACATATTGTATCTGTACCATAAAACACAAATTTTATGTCACTTGCACCGTCTCGAGGCTAAGTAAGCCCGTGTGAAAGTACGATATAGTCGCATGACACCAGCATTGTCGCGTCACATCACGAACAGAATACTGGATTGTTATTATATCGACGTTACCACTTTCGGCTATTTAAACTAGTTATTCCTTCATCATCAAAAATCGTTTTATTTATAATGTAGGATTGTGTTAATATCCAGCTGGGCGAATACAATCATATTGGGACATCAGTTGTCGCTGTTAAAGTTACCCTTCGATATCAGCTATTTTTGGGGGTTATTATTACTATGCAGTGCCGGTATGTATCAGGGTTTAGTACAGTGTCAAAATTGATAGTGCGATTTGTTATGCACTGTTCACTTTAAAGGCAAAATGCAATGAAAAGCCGAGTTTCCTAATGCATTGGAAGATGTCGCATACGGAGTAACCCTATTTGTGCGTAGTATAAGGTAAAAGTGAAACCGAGTGATGAAATACTTTGTGCGACGCGTTTTAGAAGAAATGGTATCACATTAAGTGTGTCGAAATGGATGGCGAAAGTTAAATTATGATACTTAACACGTTGTCTGCCGTCTCCTAGTGACGGATATTTCACCGCTAGTTAACTTGTGGAATTACGTATCTCATTGTAGCGTTTTGCTTTTTTATCATGGCGCCAACAATTCCTCTGGTACAAAGTTACACTGTCATGCAGGGCAACTTCAGACTAAACTTAAAAAACAAAGAATTTTTCCTCTATCTAATGCTCAAGTTAAATTTAGATCGATCCAGAATGAAATCTTTACTCTGCAAACCACCTTTTGATGTGTGGCAGAGGGTACGTCCAATTGTACCAGTTATTATGGATTCTTTCTGTTCCATTCACATATGGAGCGCGCGAAGAATGATTGATTGAATGCCTCTGTGCGTACAGTAATTATTCTAATCTTATCCTCACGATCCCTGTGTGAACGATGCGTAGTTCAATTCCTTCAGTATCTCTGTGAGACACTCCCACGGATTAAGCAAACCTGTGACATTCGTGCTGCCCTTCTCCGTACACTTTCAATATTCCCTGTTAGTCCGACCTGGTACGGGTCCTACACATTTGAGCAATATTTTAGGATGGGCTGCACGCATGATTTTTAAGCAATCTCTTTTGTAGACTGATAGTACTTCCCCAGTATTCTACCAACAGAAGTCCTACAAAGTGTTATGCCCAGGTAATTGTATGAGTCGGCTGATTCCAGCAGTGACTCACAGATATCATAGTCATAGGCTACTACCTTTTTAATTTTGTGAAGTGCAAAATATTATGTTTCTGAACACTTAGAGCAAGTTGCAAATCTATGCACCACTTTGAAATCTTATCAAGATATTACTGAATATTAATGCAGCTTCTTTCAGATAGTACTTCATCGTAAATAACTGCATCATCTGCAAAAGACATGATTTTACTGTTAATATGGTCTGCAAGGTCATTACTATACAACATGAACAGCGATGGTCCCAACATACTTTCCTGGGCAAACCCGAAGTTACTTCTATGTCGGACATTAACTTTCCATTTGAAATAATATGCTGTGTCCTCCCTAAAAAAAATTTTCAACCCAGTCGTAAATTTCACTTGATACCCATATGACCATACTTTTGACGATAAGCATGGGTGCCGTACTGAGTCAAATACTTTTCAGAAATCAAGAAACACTGCATCTATATGGTTGCCTCGATCCAAACATTTTAGTATGTCATGTGAGAGAAGTGTGGCTTGGGTTTCACATGATCCATGCTATTTTACATTGAGGAGATCATTCTGATCAAGATATCTCATTATGTTTGACCTCAGAATATGTTCTAAGATTCTGCAACAAACTGATGTCAAGAATATTGGGCGGTAGTTTTGCGGTTCACTTTTACTACCTTTCTTGTAGATGATTGTGACCTGTGCCTTTTTCCCAAGAACTGGGCAGAGCCTCTTTTTCTTTTTTTGTCTGGGGGATCTACGAAAGGTTATAGTTGGAAGAGGGACTAACTAAGCCGCAAATTCAGTATAGAATCTGACAGGAATTCCATTAGGGCCTGGAGCTTTGCTCAGTTTTAATGATTTCAGCTGTATCTCAACGCCACTGACACTAGTACTTATTTCATTCATCTTTTCAGTGGCACAAGGATTAAATTGGCTCAATTCTCATGGGTTATCCTTTGTAAAGGAACATTTTATTACAGAGTAAAGCACTTCAGATTTTGCTTCACTACCCTCAATTTTAGTTCTTGTCTCATTCGCTAGGGTCTGGACACTAACTTTAGTACCACTAAAGCCTTTACTTATGACCAGGATTTCTTGGGATTTGGTAGTCATTGAAGGCATCACACATTGCTATGTTGACAGCCAAATGCGTTTCATTCAGCATCTCTCTATCTATAGTCATACATTTTGTCTTACATGTGTGATGCAGTAATTTTTGTTTCTTTAGAAGTTCTTTACAGTGACAGTGTACCATGGAGGTTCCCTCCCATTATGAACTGTTCCACTTGGTACATATCTATCCAGTGCCTGGTCAATTATTCATCCAGTGCCTGGTCAATTATTCTTTTAAACTTGAGCAAGAGTTCCTCTACATATTATTAAGAAGTAAAAACAATGTTCAAATATCAGGGTATTTGTATCAAACTTAAATCACCGTCGCCAGATGCTCTCTTTCACAGCCGATGCAAATAAAGGACGATCACAAGCCAGAGAGCTTGTAGGAGGTCAGAAAGACATCTGGAATACTAACTGGATATCACAGAGGAAATAAAACAGTTTTATGTAAGTTTGCAGGCTTTTGTGGCCGTTGTCACTGAAGTTAAAATCTTCTGAACTGTTAGACCACATCAATTTTCTTGACAATCAACATTTCAACCACTCAAATGGCATCTTGTTCAAGATTTTGTGGTGTCCTATGTAGGCTGGGCACCGTCAGAGACCTGTGTTATCTTCCCTTACTAAGTTTTCCTGCTCTTGTGCTGGTGAAGTGGGATCATTGTGTAAAAATCTTGGGTTACCATTGGTGGGTCATCTAGAGAAGTTATTCCATGCTAATGCCAAAGAAAGGGGTTATTGGCTAAAACTCCTGAGGCTACCCTTGGTGGACCAATGTCAATGGTTAAAAAGGGATTTCTCCCCCACTTATGCTGGAGAAGAGTTATTGCTTAAAATTTCTCCTGCTGATGTTAGTGAGCCCATATCAGTGGCTAGAAACAAAACAGGCAGAGCATGAGAGGAGGGACATATGACCAAAATGCTGCTGTCACTTGTTCACTTCCTTCACGATGGAGAGCTGTGACACCAGAATCCTATAGCCATCCTTTTTATTGAAGTTATATACATTCTTAGAAATTTCAATTGCTTCTCGGACTTTTCTTGCATAAATGTTGTTTTCCTTAGCCAGCACATGTATGTTATTGACATCAATGTCAAGGCCACAGTTCTCATGAGTTTTCACTGTCTCTGATTTCTTACTTTTGTTTCAACTGTATATGACTCTTATGTTCCTTAATACATACTTTAATAGTCCTTCCTGCTTCATCCTTTGCTGCAGCCACACGTCATTTCATAGACCCTCACAGCATGGAGGCAAACAGGTGTACCTGTTTTCCGTCAGAAAAACTTTTACTTTTTTTTTGCATGCAAAAGCAGTTTGAATACCATTTTTCCATGGAATTCTGCTTATGCTGTCAGTGACCCCAGAAACAGCTATGACAGTTTGTCCATAGACAGGGCTATTAAGAAAATATTAAGTATCATAATATGAAGGACGAACTGCCTTACTGTTTGTTTCTGGGGTCACTGATCGCATAGGCAGAATTCTCAGGAAAAATGGTATTCTGACCACTTTCTTCAGGCAGAAAAAAGTAAAAGACTTTTTCCAATGGAAAACGGATGCACCTGATTACTTCCACACTGTCTATGAAATGACGTGTGGCTGTAACAAATTGTGTATAGGCGAAATGGAAAGGACTATTGAGGTACGGTATTAAGGATCATGAACATCACACGCAGTTGAAATAAAGTGTGAAAACAGCAATAGCAGAAGCTTGCGAGAACTGTGGCCTTGACATTAATTTCAATAACATACATGTGCTTTCTAAGGAAGCTAACATTTATAGAAGAAAAGTCCAAGAGCAATTGAAATTTCTAAGAATGCATATGATAATAATATTTTGGATAAACATGCCCCTTCTCATGCTCTGCCCATTCCACTTCTAGCCAATGATATGGGCCCACCAATAGCAGCTGGAGAAATTTTAACTAATAATCCCTTTCTAACCAATGATGTTGCCCCACCAATGGTAGCTGCAGGAGTTTTAACCAGTAATCTCTTTTTTCAGCTTTAGTGTGGTAAAACTTCTCTTACTGTTAAATGACAATAGCCCACTAATGGTAGCCCAAGATTTTTACCCAATAATCCAACTTCTCCAGCACAACTACCCTTTATTAGACGAGGTGAAACTGATCTCTGACAGTGCCCAATCTACAGAGGATACCAAAAGATCCCAGCACAGGGGTTGAAACATCACTTGTTTGAAGAAATATGACGCAGCCTACAACCCAGAAGATCTTAACTTCAATAAAACTGTTACTTTCAGCACAAAATAATGCAAGTAAGTAGACCAACAACTATATGAAACGAAAGTGGTAAGTTGTACAAAGACACCTTTACCATTAAAAAGTTGCCCTGGTTGACTGTCACATTGCACAATGTAATGGACAGTATTATTACCTGTCCAGGGACCACTTTAGTCATGAGGCTCTGCTGTGGCTACCAGTGGCCAAACAGTGTCAGGTGTGCAGTTCTTCTGTGGCCGCGTGTGGCTTCTTGGCAATCACTGTGTTAAACTAGTAGACATCATAGAGTGGGCTTCCAAGCCAATGAAGCAAGGTACTGGTACATGTAGTGGAGTGTGAATTCTCCGATCAAGTCAGGTTACTGTTAATGTATGAATGTACCCATATCAGTAGCAAACAGTAAGGAAACTGACAAGTGGAGATACAGTGATAAACAGTAACATAGATAACACAGTCACTACAGTGTTAAGGCTCAGTGAGAGTCCGGACTGCCCATGTGGGCAGATTGCCTTATGCACACCACGGTCGGCTATGGACACATCCCAGGCAGAACACACCAATCCAGGTGTCAACTGGCACTCCTTGCGAGTGAGTGAGCTGGTGTGCAGTAAACATTGTAGTGTTTCGAGAATTTTGGAGTAAATTGTAGAACCACTCGGCCTTCCACCATAGACTTCTATGTACATTCACATATTGGACTCGCTTGAGACTAGAGACTTTTAACTTACTTCATGTCTAGGCTGTGAACGAAGCAAGACACATGTATGATGTTCATAAATTATTTGGCTATCAAACCAGTGATATTTGAATACGTGTACATGAGTCTAATGTTTAAGGACTAAGTTAGCTTGCAGAAGTTGTTGTCTGTGGAAGTTGAAAATATAAAGTGATTGAACTGAAAAGTATTCTACGAGTACCCAAATTATTCAAGGATAGAGAAATAGTTTAATAAATTCCTTTCACTAGCTATAGTCTTCGGAGAAGAAGCTTTTGGGAGATCGACATAGTTGATTACCCAGAGAAGAGTATCGGCTACACACAACAGGCAAGTTAACTGACTTCATAGACATGTGAGCCTTGCAACCCAATACCTCACTGTCTCTTGTCATCCGAAAAACATTTGAACGTGGCGACCCAAGTGACAGGACCCAAAGAAAACGGGAATTTTAAGACAAAAACGGGGAGAAGATATTATGAGTTTCCATAGCAACCAGGCCTAACAGGATACAAGAACTGTTTCCAGTAATTGTATTTAGTCCAATAAACCAATGGAAGAAAGTCTTCGTCATCTGCGGAGCTAGTTGGCATATAAACTTCTACTACTGTGGTAGGCATGGGCTTCGTGTCTATCTTGGCCACAATAATGCGTTAACTATGCTGTTTGTAGTAGCTTACCCGCACTCCTGTCTTTTTATTCATTATTAAACGAATGGCGGCAGATAAGTACCTGCTGTACGGTCCACAGAGTTTCCGTGTACATGTAGAGAAGAACAAGAAAAGTTTATGTAGTATTCTGTGCTCTTTAGTATCTGTTTTGATTGTAAAAAGACTAATGAGCAATTGCATATAGTTGTCTATGTACATTCACATATTGGACTCGCTTGAGACTAGAGACTTTTAACTTACTTCATGTCTAGGCTGTGAACGTGTCTGTCTTGGCCACAATAATGCGTTCACTATGCTGTTTGTAGTAGCTTACCCGCACTCCTGTTTTTTTATTCATTATTAAACCTACTCCTGCATTACCCCTATTTGATTTTGTATTTATAACCCTGTATTCACCTGACCAGAAGTCTTGTTCCTCCTGCCACCGAACTTCACTAATTCCCACTATATCTAACTTCAACCTATCCATTTCCCTTTTTAAATTTTCTAACCTACCTGCCCGATTAAGGGATCTGGCATTCCACACTCCGACCTGTAGAACACCAGTTTTCTTTCTCCTGATAACACCATCCTCCTGAGTAGTCCCCGCCCTGAGATCCGAATGGGGGACTATTTTACCTCCTGAATATTTTACCCAAGAGGACGCCATCATCATTTAACCATACAGTAAAAGCTGCATGCCCTCGGGAAAAATTACGGCTGTAGTTTCCCCTTGCTTTCAGCCGTTCGCAGTACCAGCACAGCAAGGCTGTTTTGGTTAGTGTTACAAGGCCAGATCAGTCAATCATCCAGACTGTTGCCCCAGCAACTACTGAAAAGGCTGCTGCCCCTCTTCAGGAATCACACGTTTGTCTGGCCTCTCAACAGATACCCCTCTGTTGTGGTTGCACCTACAGTACGGCTATCTGTATTGCTGAAACATGCAAGCCTCTCACCAATGGCAAGGTCCATGGTTCATGAGGAGGCACATATAGTTAGGTCTTATTTTTGTCTAGCCAGCCAGTCTCTCATGCCACTCATGTATAGTTAGGTCTATTTTTGCCTGAGCTACTCTTTGAAAGTAATCTCTTATCCCGTTAGTCTACGCAAACCTGGGTGCAGATTAATAAACTGCAAAGAATGTTAGATTAATAGAAAATATAATTTTGTATGAATCATTACATAATTGTGATAATATGATACTAAATTTTACATATAAAGCAGAACGTTTTTTTTACCCTTTTATGAGATGTGATGTATAGGGGAGAGTTTATATTTGTTTTGGAAGGGGTGGGTAGTGTAAGTACAAGCGTGACTAACACTAAACACACACCACACCTTTCAGACAACACTTGCAGACAAGTGTGACTGGTTCTTCACCATTTGCTGTTCCATAGGGGTTGCTAAGATTTTTCTTCAGGACTTCAAAGGTGTAGGTGAGAATGTCTGTTCTGTAGGAGACGTTTAACATCATACCTCATCCAGCTTCTCACTCAAGTACCGGTGAAGTAGGGATCCTGGGGAATGGGGGTGGGAAGGTTTTCCTGTCTTTGGGGCTATCTTCTTTCTCTTCTTCAATCTTAACAACCATTTCTACTTTTTCCTTTCTTACTGCCCATCTGAGTACCGGTCTATCTTTCCCTCTTTCCATATGCATATACTTCTATCGCTGAAGTCCTTCTTATTTTCCATGGTCTCCAATAACCTGCAACTTATTTCATATAAGTAGGCAGAAGAATCAGGCTACACAAACACACTTCTGCATACACACACCATAACACGAAGACACAAACAATGAAAGTCCAGATTAAAAGGATGTGAGAACCGTCAAGTGTTGTAGGGGGAAAGAACATGCACATAAAGAAATTGCACTTATGGTTGTTCAATCGCCTAGGTACTTGAAAAAAAGCTATCATGTTGATAAGGAGCATAACTAATGAGTATAAGTCAGGGAGGAACTAATTGTGATAATTATCCAGGAATGTCAGTCTAACAAATATTCTGATGACTTGTAGGATAGTGGGACTCTTATAACCCAAGTAAGCATATTATATATTGAACAGTGTATGTATGCATGAAATGCTGGAAACGTAGAACTTGATAAGTAAAGGAGGACTCTAGGGTATAAAAGAGAAGTATGAAAAAGCGAGCATGAGGGGTGAAGTAGGTTTTAGTTTTACCAGATAATATTTAGTTATAGTGTGCCTAAAGATGTATACTAGGGCAGTGAACCATGAGGCCTATTCAAGATGGATAAGAGGGACGCACCCAGCATGTATTGGATGAAAAGGACAGATAGGCAGACCTAAGAAAGGCTGACCTATACTGTGTGGACAGGGGCACCAAGAAGGGGATTGACCTATACCATAGGAATATAGGAATTAAAAAAGGGGCGCACTTACCAAAACAGGAGAAAGGGTACTCATAGGATCAACTCGTATGTGAGGGATGGGTACTGTTTCTAGAGGAGAATGGACAGTATCATGACAAAAGTCACAAAATTTTGTACATATTATTCTGGTTGCATTATTATGTTTTATGAGTGTCAATAGGAACACTTTCATTTTGCCCAGAGTTCCTCCAGACTATAAAAAGTTTATAAATAATAAGACCATTGCGTACTAAAGAAGTAGTGCAAAGAATTGGAATAAAGAATAAAGTACTCAAATGTCATGAACACCAGGAGTTTGTGATTGGAAATTGAGACAGAGTCCTAACGAATCCTAACTAATGGGAAAACTTACCAGTTCATGATGGAATATTGGGGGTTGATGTCAAAATAGAGTGAGATAAAATTAAAATAAATTAAAGATTAGCTAAAATTTATTCTAAATGAGTACAAAGATCTATGTTGGAATGTATATTGTTAGAATTGTATGTGATATAAATTTACATAATGATTGTACAAAATATCGCGAGTTCAATTTAAGGGGGAGAATATGTAGTGCTTCAAGAATTTCAGAGTAAATTCTGGAACCACTCAGCCTTCCACTGTTTCGAACACCCAGTATTTTAGAGGTGAATGGGAGAAACAAATATGCCCTACTGCACATCACCTATTTGTATGTGCAGGTCAAAAAACAGTTACAAGAAAAAGATGGACCCGGCAGTCGAACAGCAGCAGACAAGTACCTGCTGTATGGTCCCCAGAGTTTCCGTGTACAGATAGAGAAGAACAAGAAAAGTTTATGTAGTATGCTCTTTAGTGTCTGCGTTGATTTTAAAAAGACTAATGAACAATTGAATATAGATTTCTATGTATATTCACGTATTGGACTCGCTTGAGACTAGAGACTTTTAACTTACATCATGTCTAGGTTGTGAATGAAGCAAGACACAAGTATGATGTTCATAAATTATTTGGTTAGCAAACTAATGATATTTGAATATGTGTAAATGAGTCTAATGTTTAAGGACTAAGTTAGCTTGCAGAAGTTGTTGTGTGTGGAAGTTGAAAATATAAGCCGGCCAGAGTGGCCGAGCAGTTCTAGGCGCTACAGTCTGGAACCGCGCAACCGCTACGGTCACAGGTTCGAATCCTGCCTCGGGCATGGATGTGTGTGATGTCCTTAGGTTAGTTAGGTTTAAGTAGTTCTAAGTTCTAGGGGACTGATGACCTCAGAAGTTAAATCCCATAGTGCTCAGAGCCATTTTAACCATTTTTTGAAATTATGAAGTGATTGAACTGAAAAGTATTCTACAAGTATCCAAATTATTTCAAGGATAGAGAAGAAGCTTTTGGGAGATCAACATAGCTGATTACCCAGAGAAGAGTGTTGGCTACACACAACGGTCAAGTTAACTGACTTGAGAGCCGGCTGGCGTGGCCCATCGGTTCTAGGCGCTACAGTCTGGAACCGCACGACCTTGCAGGTTGAAATCCTGCCTCGGGCATGGATGCGTGTGATGTCCTTAGGTTAGTTAGGTTTAAGCAGTTCTAAGTTCTAGGGGACTGATAACCTCAGAAGTTAAGTCCCATAGTGCTCAGAGCCATTTGAACCATTTAAATGACTTGAGAGATGTGTGAGCCTTGCAACCCAATACCACTCCGTCTCTTGTCGTCCAAAAATATTAGAACGTGAGTAACAGCTCTGATGACCATCAATGGTTACTTTTATTAGCACTCACTTCCAGGAAGCGAAGAAAGTGGTTGTATGAAAGTAACACTAAACGACAAGATTATGGTCAATTTCACTTTCTTTGCAAGGAACTGTGATCTTGTGAAGACTGTTTCTTCAGTTATTTTTGAATGTCTCATGAACAATATGAAATGTTACACAAGCTCATTCAACCAAAAATTTGCAAAATTGAAATGATCTGGAGGAAGCCAATAATGTCATAGGCTAGTTAGTAAGTCAGTTAGTTTCATGTTCTATGTATCATGTAGCATGGTAAATCGTAATGATATGGAATGGATCATTTTACATTCATAGCGCAAATTAATTTCTAAACATGACTACATGTTGAACATATGAAAGTGAAAAAAATGCAGGTATGTGTTAGGAATTCCTACCCATCTCCATTTACACATTACAATAACAGAAATTACTCTATGGAATAGAAGGAGTTGTCAAGGAGGAATTTTATCAGTTTGTTTCCAAATTTTACATTGCTGTCTGTCAGACAGTTTATATCACTAGATAAGTGATCAAAAATTTTTGTTTCAGCACTGTGCACCCTATTTTGTGCTAAAGACAATGTCATTTTTTTCCTTCTGGTATTGTAATTATGTACATTATTGTTTCTTTTGAACTGTAGTGGATTATTTACAACAAACTTCATGAGTGAATAAATATACTTTGAAATAGTAGTCATAACGCCCAATGCCTTAAACAGATGTCTACAAGATGATCATGGGTGAGCACCACATATTATTCTTACAGCATTTCTTTCAGTAATAAAGACTTTCTGTCTTAAAGATGAGTTAACCCACATCATCATTCTATATGCATTGTTGAATGAAAATATATCAACTTACTGATTTGTCTCTTCCCCACATTTGCAGTGAATTTAAGTGCAAATGTGGCTGAACTAATTGTTTTAGGAGTTCCAAAATGTGCTTTTTGCAGTTTAAATTCTCACCAATTTGGACACTTAAGGATTTTGAAGTTTCCACCCTATTTATTATTTCCTTGCCACGTGTTTCACTTACCATTGAGTTATTACCGCTAGATGTGGAGAACTGAATACGTTGTCTCTTTTTAAAATGGAGGGTGAGACCATTCGCAGAAAACAAGTCAGTGATACTTCTGAGAACATTGTTTACCACTTCTTCTGTATTTAAGTTTGGATTGATCACAATACTAATGTCATCTGCAAAGAGAACTAATTCTGTTTGTTGTATGTTAGAAGGAAGGTCATTTACACATATGAAGAATAATAGTGGACCTAAGATTGAGTCTTGAGGAGCCCCGTACCTGATATCTCCTTAGACAGAATTATGTCCCTAAACTGTAATGATTGAATTACTAAGTACAACTTGCTGCATTCTGTTGATTAGCTATGGCATTATCCATTGGTTGGTTATACCATTAATCCTAGAAAAGTTCAGTTTATTTAGGAGAATACTGTGATTCACACAGTTAAATGCCTTATATAGGTTACAGGAAACATCAACTGGTGCTGTTTTATTCTTTATTGCTTGCAAAATTTGTTGAGTGAACATGTAAATGGCATTCGTAGTAGAGCAACTCCTCCGATACCCAAACTGCAATTTGCTGAGAATGTTATTGTTACTAAGGTGAGATACTATTCTAGAATACATCACCTCCTCTAAGAATTTGGAAAATGATGTCAACATGAAACAGGTCAGTAGTTATTGATGTCTCTCTTATAACTTTTCTTAAAGAGGGGTTTAATAATATCATATTTCAGTCTCTGTAGAAAAATGCCTTGGGTAGTGATGCACTATATTTCATATTATTATATCGGATGTATTGTCGGTTTGTTTGAGGTATGCACATTATTTATGGTGTTAATAGATTTTTCCTTCGCTGCTTGATAGAACATTATTTATGATAGACATCATTTACTTTATTCTATTATTTACCATGACTATATATTGTCAGTGTTGTGTACAAACAAATGTGAGCATAATTTCTGCCTTCTCATAAATATCTTTTACAGAAGAAAAGTCACTGGAAGATTCCCTTAGTTCCAGAATAGTAATGGTGATTTCATTTGATGATTCATTATCAGCACCACATTGTGGCATCACCAAGATGTGTAATGTAGGGACCGCAGGGGATAGTTGCAATGGTGTTTCATCATTTAATACAGCAAGTTCAGCCTTTCCAAACAAGTGTGCAAGTTTTATTTTAGTTTGTGTTCAAGCAAGGAATGTCTTGAATGAGTGTGCATAACGCAAAAATAAATTTTCTATATTGTCGAACTCACAGTTCTCTCTCCTTTACAATACTTGGCATGAAGATAATTTATGACTGCAGTTACATCATCATTTTTTTTTTTTTCATTTTGGCTTTTTCACTGGAGGAGCTGATATTGCAGATTCATTTAAAGCTGCTTCTTCTCAGTCCCCATCATCAGCCATTCATTCCACTGACTCTTCAACATTTGATAATGTAAGATGGGATGACAGTGTGTCAGAAAGGAACTCCAAATGACTTGCCCATGGCCAGTTCTGATACTTCTTGGCTGAATCCATGCCTTTCATAACGAATTTTAGGTAGTCGCAGTAGGAGTCTCTAGGTTCTTCCGTTTTGCTTGTAGAGCCTCACCTGTCGATTGGACAACACACAAATCACTTATTTCATTTATTACTAAGATATAGTATAGTACATTTTGTTCCATATATTTGACTACTGGTAACTCACAGCACACCATTGCTTTTTCATCCTGCATGGAAAGAACAACTGTTTCTGTCATAAACAAATGTGTGTGCCAAGAACTGTTCAACATTTTACAATCATCGTATTTACCTGAATCGTTGGAAATGTGTACAAAATTGAGATGGGCTTTGTGGAATGATGGCCATTTCATAAATGCATTGGCAGCATAGATGGGAAGCATTTGAGAATAAAGTGCCCTAAAAACTGTGGATAAAAATATTTTTTGTCACAGGAACTTTTTCAATTGTCCTGCTTGCAATTGTTGATCATGATTACAATTTCATGTTTGTTGACATGGGTAGCTATGGCAGACACTCTGACTACATAGTTTTTTAAAACAGTGTTTTTCCAAAAATTCATACAAGGCAAATGTATTATGCCTTTCAAACCATTGCCAGCAACAAACATGCTCGTCCCTCGTGTGGGATAAATCGTGTTCGGGGCAATCGATTTCTCCTCTGCTCCGATTCTCATAGTGCCTTACAATCATTTCAGAATCTGTACCCAACTGAGGAGATGGTTCAGCTAATATATGACCAATTGTACTTGCTCCAACGGTGGGGTAAGGATGTGTCCTTCTGCTGGGTGCCTGGTCATGTGAGAATATGGGGCAATGAACAGGCCGATCGAGCTGCCAAGGAAGCCTGCAGAGAGCAGGATGTGATCCAGTGTCCTATTCCCTTACAGTCTGTCATTTCTGCACTCCACAAGAAGTGCATAGATTTGTGGGAGGAAGAATGGCTGGCAGTGACGGCCAATAAACTGCGGTTGGTGAAGTCAACAACTCGGCCGTGACGTTCCTCCTGCTGGTTGCTCAGGCAGAAAGAAGTGCCCCTCATGCATCTTTGGATTGGGCACTGTCCTCTCAAACATTGCTTTCTATTACGGCAAGAGGATCCACCATTTTGTAATGCTTGTGGTATGCACATCTCTGTCTGCCACATACATAGCGGGGTGTATACGACCCGGGACAACTGGGAGATCCGAGAAAAACCTGGGAATTTTTCCATCCAGGAGAAAACCGGAAAAAAAACCGGGAATTTTTTAGAATTCAGGGAATTTATCATTGTTTTAGTTTTCCGTTAAATTTTTGTAACGTTGGGTGGTAAGAACCAATACTCTGAGAAAGAATATTACTGTATCTCACTACTGCAGAATAATACTGCAGCAATAAAACATGAATGAGAGAAAGAAAGACGAAAATAAAACTTAAGTCACAAGGGAAATGCACCATATACAAGAACAAAACACAGTGCTCATACAAGCGTCTGCCAGCAGCAAAATGTGTCAGAGGCTTTAGCAAGACTGCAATGTTTTATAACAACAAATTGCCTCCACTGAGCGTGATGTCACAACTGTTTACATTAGATTCGTATGAGTGGTTGCAAGCGAGCTTATGCGCATGTGGAGTTGAGTCGTGTATGAGTAGTACCTTCTCCGCTTCTGGCTACAGAAGGGTGGCAGTTAGCTGTATAAGCAATAGCAACAAGCAGCCAGATGCCATCCGGCAAAATTTTACTGATGCACCTAAGCTGCCAGATCCACGTATGCGTAACAAGCCCGGAACTAGGGGGCGGGTACAAACCGGGGTATCTGTGCAGGTGGCAGTTTTGGCGTGGGTGGGTGGGGGGTGGGGAGGGCAAATTCATATTTTTCTTCAGAAGCTAGAGAATGTGAATGAAATGTGAAACTATTTTCTAACATCAAACTTTTTGCATGTAGTAGGCCTAATAGGCATTTGATATTGGTACTTCGTTCATTATATTCTGTCGTGTTGTTATAAAAATGACCATTTGTGCCAAAACAGTCCCATTTATTTGGTGTGTGTTACAATTGCTGCAATATTAGGCCAGCCTATTTCGTTTTATCTAGCAGACAGTGGCAAAATACACGTAAACAGATCGAGAAACCACACCAGTCTTGGGTACTACTTGTATTAACAGCTTTTCTAGAATTAGAAAATGACATTTCGTTTTTTCATGTAGCAAAATGTTGACGAACTTTGATGAGGTAATAGATTCTTTTCCAGAAAGGAAAGTATGCCTGTGGCAAGATTAGAGAGAGAAAAAAAAGCAAGAACTTGAGGATTCAAGAAATGTGTACCATCTTGCTTGTCTCATGTCTTTACTTGTTTTGTGTATCCTATATTTAATTTTATGTCACACAAAACAACATGTTATTAGCTAATAGGCAGTAAAGACTGCAAATTTTCTTAAAGAGTTCTTGTTCTGCCGGTTACAGATAATCCTATCCAGTGTTAATTGCGAGATTTTTTTAAAGAGGGGCAGGATGTCAAACCGGCTGACTAGTAGCAGGAGAGGCACCACAGGACATTTTAATTTTCACTGGCCTGAATATAGTTTGATGGCACCCATTACAAAATATCATACGTATGAATTCCACAGAGAGACGTGCAATGGAAGAATGCTGTGTGAAGAGGCGTGGCACTGCTCTTCGGCAAACAGACCAAATAACATGTCTTACATTCCCTCAAACATATATGTTTTATCTATCGGACTCTTCAGAGAGATGTGTGCTACAAAATGAAGATATTTTTGAAAAGTCGATTTTTAAAATTTTTTGCCTTCTACCTCAAACGCTCGAGGGAGGGGGAGCGCCACTATCAAATATTGCCCCAGTTCGGAAATATCGTAGATCCGGACCTGACACACAGAGCAGCCTGAGTTGTAGTGGAGAGGTGGTAGTCTCCACATGACTCGTGTTTACTTTTAAGTGATTTTGCTGTTTCCTCTTCGTTAATTGCTCTCACATCAAATGGAAACAAAGTGGATTTCTGTGGCCGGGAGCTAATAAGTGAATTAAAATACGCTCACATAATTACAGAAGGATAAAATATGTTATTAGTTTCAGATTTTATTTTGTTTCCACCTTTCTGACAATCAAGCGTTAATCGCCGTGCAGAAAAAATGATTCAAATGGCTCTGAGCACTATGGGACTTAACTCCTGAGGTCATCAGTCCCCGAGAACTTAAAACTACTTAAACCTAACTAACTCAAGAATGTCACACACCTCCATGCCCGAGGCAGGATTCAAACCTGCAACTGTAGCTGTTGCGCAGTTGTAGACTGTAGCGCCTAGAACCGCTCGGCCACCCCGGCCGGCCCTTTCAGAACAATGAAGTTATTTTTGTCAGAAAGAAACATACAGTGTTTGGTGGAATTCAAATTATACTTTCCTAATGCGAAAATATGCAGTGTACATGTTGTTGCACATCAGACATCTTTCCAAAATGTCTTTTTTCCCCGAGTTTCGTTTTCTAGAGTGTCGGGAAATTCTACGCCGGTGTATAAAACCACAACCATTGAAAGGACTGATAAGTTTTACAGTTCCGAGGAAAAGTATACTGTTACTTAACATGGAAAAGTGTATTTTCATCTGGGAGAAAGTATATTTTTAACCGGGAAATCTGGGAAAAATCCGGGAATTTTTTTCCTCGTCCACGTGTACACCCTGAACAAACTGCATTTTATACCATGATGCAAGGGCAGAAGCACAAGTTGATGGGGATCTGCCCTGTGTCTTAGCTAACGGTGAGACATGTGAGTCTAGGGTTTTAAAGTTTTGTGATGTGTCTAGACGCTGGCCTAAACTTTTAGGCTGGAGGTTTTAGTGTATTGCAGAGTGGCTGGCTCTTCCCTTTTTTTCTTTGCAGTCAGCCAGCCACTTCCATCTGCTATATTGTTTTAGCTCCCTCTACCACTTTCTTCCTGGGTTGTCCATGTTTTACTTCTGGCGGCATGCTTCATCCCACGCTTTGGTGTGGGTAGGCACATATTTTTCCAAGCTTTTTTCCTGTGTCTTACGTTCTGTTTTATCTTATTGTTCTGAGTCGTTTCTTGACACCCGTCTCAATCTGTTACTGAACGGGCGCTGAAGACCTTGCTGTCATGTGCCCTTAAAAACCTCTCCATCCATCATGTGTGGGTGGTGATGAAGGTTTTTGTGGCAAATCTAGCATTGATCATGTGATACAGCATGAGGAAACTCTTTGACCAATGCTATGGCTCTGCTGCAGGACAGTCTTTGAGTTAGTGTATTCTGGTTTTCTGTGGTGTACACGTGTTCTTTGATGTATCTCACCTAGCAATGAAGTGTAGATCCACAGTATTCATGAGCACCATTATTTAACTTTGAGCGTCCTCAGCTATGTCTACTCTACATTGGTGACCCCACATCAGATGTCTTTATTAGCTGCGGATTATTCTATGTTCTGTGACTCATCTTGCTTGCAAAAACTATGGAGCCACCTCACAACCTTTGTGCTGGAGACAAGAAAATTCAAGACAGTGATTTATATGGTGTTCAGTCCAGTGCTTTGCATCAACAGTCAGAACCCTTGCCATGGGTTTAACATGTAAGTGACATTTTCTAGGACAGTTCCTGTGTTGTCAACAATGAACCATATGAACCTGAACAATGTGTACCAATTACTGATCTGCTTGAGTTTAGTGATGATGCAACTCATTCGCATACCAGCAAGACACTTTTCAGCAAACTGTCATTGACAGACATGGAATAATGTTGATCGACTGTGTCAAGCCTACCACATCACATACAATTATGCCACATTCACTAGCATTACCAAGTGGATTCCACTCGGTCGAGCCATGCCCGAATACTTTACCAGGATTTCCTTCCACATCCTGGCAAACACAAGAAATTTCACCTGCCTTCTATCCAGATATGGTGCCACAGGCATACCAAAATTTTGACTCGTTACACAAGCTGTCACCTTCCCAGCCAAAAAAATCTGCTATGTGGTTCACTATTTCAAGTGCATTCTCCATAATAATGGGATTCATGATGACAGCTCTATGTTCATCACATTACTGTGCCACATTGTCGAGAATGATGACCTAGTTAGTGACATTATTTTGTCACCCCCAGCTACCAACAAATATGATATGGCAAAGATAACCATTATCCAGCATCTCGCCTGAATACTGGAACAATTGTTGCGTCAGGTTGTTTCTAATGAAGGCTTAGACACGAAGACACCTTTGCAACTCTGGAGGCAACTGTGAGCACTCATCAACTCAACACTCATTTCAGATCACACCCAATGGACACTGAAGACCATAAAGTTACCTCCCCAGTTGCAGTTAACAATGACCTTGCATGAAAATGAGCCATTAAAGATGAAATTAATTATGCAGGATAGACTTGTAGCCCTGTTACAACAGCAACAATGTGTTAATTCACCAGCCAACAATTACCAGCCCTGCCTTATTCAGGAATCATGCCGCAATGTGTGGCAGCAGGCAGCTGAATGATTCTGAGCACACACGGATGCTGTGGAGGATGACGTCACCTGCACCTGTTCTGGCTGTAACCCCAACCAGCAAATAAATACATGGCTGGCTAACAATGACACACCACCCATCGACAAGAAGACACGACCACACCTATGTCGGTTTCGTGGCCATTTCGGCGATCAAGCACGTAATCATGTGGCGACTTGCGAGCACCCACATGAGATAAATGATCAATATCACTGCACAAATTCAAGCCGCCTACTGCTTCATCAAGTGAGGCAATCTCATTGCACACCATCCTCCTATGGTAGGACTCTACATCTTGTATCAGGCATATATCCACTATTTCCTCATTTTCACTGGGTCTGAGGTGAGCATCACCCCACACAGACTACCAGAAAAACTTTACCTCCATTTCAATTCCATGCAGTGAATGATTCACACATTGCAGTTGATGTAAACACATCTTGAACCTTGGACTTTCACATAGATGGCATATTCTCTTGGTAGTTTTTCATCCTTGACATCAGTGACTCAGTATTTTGGGCTGACTCTCTGAGAAATTTCCATCTCTCCCCCCAAAGTGCCAGTGGAACTCTTCTATATCACAGCAGCGGACGTTCTGTGACTGGAATCACTGGTGCCCCACCTTTCCTCATGCAAGCACTGACATTGACCCCAGCACACATACTATAAACACTATCAACAGATTCTGTGAGACTGCATGTTGTCAACATTGGGATTGCAACAAATTGCTCAGCAATACTTCAACATACAGGAGAAAATGCTTTGTCTTTGCAAAAAGGATCACACTATATACGACAAAGTTGTGCATCTACAGACAAGCTCACCGCCACAAGTCTGTACTCAGAACAGCTCGCTCAAGAGCAGCCTCAAAGCAATTAGGCTTTCCATCGTTAAGTTGGTTATAGAGGAGTTATTGCAAGCTGGTAATTGTTAGATACAATAGATCTTAGGCCTTGCTCATTTGACTCATATCAAAGGATGGCACCTATAGACTGAGTGGTGACTATCAGGCTCTTAACTCCTGTATGATACTGGATGGTTATTCTGTGCTGAATATCCAAGACTTTGCACATTATTTTATTTCCTCAGCATTCAGTGTGTCAGATTGTAAGAAAGCATATTTTTAGATCCCTGTGAACACAGATTACATTCTGACGAGAGCTATTATCACCCCTTTTGGACTTTATCGTTCCTGTATCTGCTATACAGAGATAAAATCCAGCACAGACTTGGCAAAGATTCGTAGACAAATGCTCTTTTCAAATTTCCCTTCAACTATGCTTACTTCGATGATATTTTAGTCTTCTATGCTTCCCAAAGGTAACATGATGAGCATCACAAACTAGTTTTTGATGCTTCATGCAAACATGGGGTCATGATCAGTGATCATAAAAGTCATCTGAGACAATCTCAGGTAGCTTCCTCAGCCATTTGCTTTCCCATAGTGGAATACAGCCTACACCACAGTGTGTCAAACTGATTCTTTAACTACTGTGGCCACATACCTTTCATGAATTACACTGATTTCTCAGAATGATAAATTATTATTGTACACACACCAATTTCTCAACATGATAAACTTTTATTTTAAACATCTGCCTTATGCACTGTCATCCAGGTACTTCTTAGGAATGTGTTAACAGGCAAGCACAAATGGTTCAAATGGCTCTGAGCACTATGGGACTTAACAACTGAGGTCATCAGTCCCCTAGAACTTAGAACTACTTAAACCTAACTAACCTAAGGACATCACACACATCCATGCTCGAGGCAGGATTCAAACCTGCGACCGTAGCGGTCGCGTGGTTCCAGACTGAAGCACCTAGAACCGCTCGGCCACAACGGCCAGCCAGGCAAGCACACCTCAGGCAAAAAGTGTATTAACTGGACCCTGCAGATGCAAAAATCATTTGAAAAATTGAAGACTGCTGTTTTCAGGCTACAGAGCTGGCATACTCACCTGGCGATCAACTCTGATGTGAGCAATATTGCAGTGGGTGGTGTTCTCCAACAGTCAGTAGCTGGCATGCGACAGCCACTGCATACCTTTTCCAAAAATCTGACAGACTCCCAGTGTAAGTATTTGGTCTCTGACAAGGAACTGGTGATAGTATACAAAGCAGTATGATTTTTAAAGATGACTTTGAGGGCAGATCTGTGACAGTGTATATGAATCATTGCCACCTAGTGGATTCTATTCGCGGCCCAGTAAAAATATTGTTGCCCATGGTGCTTCCACCATTTGGACTACATCACACGACGTAACAACAGATGGTGAACATCTTCATGGTGTGAACAATGTTGTCACTGATTTCCTTTCACGGATCAATGATCTCTTAGTACATGTTGATATCAACAAATTTGCAACTGTGCAACTAAAGGATGCACAGTTACACAAACTCCTACATGAAAAGGTAACAATATTGTGCATTGAACACTGCATTGTACCTGGCTCTTCAAGACAAGTACTGTGTGATGTCTCACAAAGCTACCTTCATCCGCTACTACCAGTCGCTATGAGGCGAAACATTTTCGATAACTTACTCTCACTGTGGGAGCTGACATACAACAAAGCTTGTCACTGACCACTTCATATGACCAAATGTCAAGAAAGACCATAGATCTCAGCTCAAGCGTGTACTGCTTGCCAAGGCTCTAAAACAGGATGGCATGCACAATCACAACATGACTGTTGTTCTATCCCTAAGGACTGTTTTCAGTGAATCTGCTTAGACTTTGTTGGACCCTTCCTTGATTCAAATGGTTACTGATATATTTCTCAGTGATCAACAGAGTGACATTCTGGGTCAAGGCTATACAAATTTCTAACATCACTACCAAACTACTACTTAAGTTTTTTCAGTCTGTGGATTTCTCATTTTGGCTGACACACTGCAGTAACAATAGATCAAGGTAGACAATTCAAGTCAGTACATTTTACCGAACTCTGTCACGTATATCGTGTTCAGTTCTTCTGGACAACAGCTTATGGTCCACAAATTAATGGACTGGTAGACTGCTAGTTCTGCAGATTTTAAACAGCTCTCTTGCTTCATGGAAAGGAATTGATAGATGCCCTGTGTTGGGCTCTTTTGGGTGTACATTTGGCTTGTAAAGAGGATCTCCTCTTGTCTTGGGAGGAACTCTTATATAGAGAATCACTCACACTTTGTGTAGACTTCACAGTGCCCTCCCAACTGCCTACCGACAAAGAACTGCTGCATTTTGTTTGCAGAGTCATGTAACAGATTGCACATCTAAAGATGCCACACGCACAGTTGAAAGGTTCTCAGAAAATCTTCTTCCATAAATCTGTGCAGCACTTTCATCAAATTATACTGAGAGATAGTACTATCTGACCAGCATTACACCTGTTCTACTAAGGCTCACATAAGGTGATAAGATGGGGCAACAACACCTTTGCCATTTTTCTGCATGAGAAATTGACTACTGTTACAGTTAACAGACTTGGAGTCTGTTGGGTTGCCTGGGAATAGCATAAACCACATAGATGACACTCTGCACAAAGACCTGGATGACAACAAAATTATAGCCCGAGTTGACTTGAACCAGTTCCGACCTGAAGGTATCTCAGTCAAACTAATCTACAACATCCTTGTCATGCAAACACAACAATGTCAGCAATGTGTCCATGATAACACACTTCCAGGGATATTCTCTTGACAATACAGACTCTCATTGGATGTTGATCTGGATTCCATTATTTCCATGTTTTCAGCAGATGGAGGTTCTCATGGTCACAGCTGCTGAAAAACATGGTCAGCTCCAGCTTTCACCACTGGAACAGAAACATGCACTTTTTTGGCATCATCGCCTTCCTTACTTCAGCCTCTACCACTCAGCTACCGTGACCTCCAGTCCCATTCTGGACAACCTCACTGGCTACCATGTCACCTTGCATAATACTGTCTGTTTTGACAGCTACCAGTTGTGCACACTCCACCTACTCAACACAGCAAGAAAGAGTCCAACCATGTCCCTGTATAAGCAATGGTCATGTGCACAGGCACAAAGACAGGGTCTACCGCAGCAAGCCCCCCAAGCCATGCTCCACACTCCCAGGATAGGGGGCTATGTGGCAACGCAGCGGTGATTTGCATGATGCAGCATGAGGAAACTCTTCCGCTAATGCTGCAGCTCCACCTCGGGACAATCCTTGAACTAGTCTATTTTGGTCTTCTGTGGTATATGCACATTTTCTGATGTATCTCACCCAGCAGTAAAGTGCTGATTCACAGTATTCAGGATCTCCATTATTTAACATGGACCACCCTCACGTAGGTTTACTCTACAGGTTTAAATTACAAACATTGCAGAAGTGCTTTTTCCCCAAATCAGCATCCGTGGAGAGTCTTTCAAATGCAGTTTTAAATAAATGAATATGCAGGGCCCATCATGTGTTGGAAAATGTTCAAAAGTGGCGAGTCTTTTTAAGGCCTGTACACTTACAAGTCCATACAGCAGAATTGAGAGGAATAGCCTGACAACAGACCAGCTGAAACTTTGCAAACATGCAAAGGTTACAGGAAAGATTCTGCGGTTCTGCTTACGCTGTATGAGACCAATTTTTGACATTTTTTGTTAACATATGCTCATTTATTGTAAATCGTTTGTGTGCAGCTTAAATCATATTACATTGCTACCACTAGTTTGTACAAGCATATTATTGCTTCAACTGAACTGTATTTTTTAAACTGCATAGTCATCTGGCACTATATAGATGGCAACTATGCATTTTTTTTATAAATAAAGAAAATATCTGTTTGATTTAGAGCTGCACCTGTGTGCTTCCATGTTGTAGCCCTTTTTTATCATATTTTTATAATCAGTGTGTTGTGTATTGTACAAAAATTCATTTTCATGCAACAAGTCAGTCAGTTTTTCTGTTTCTTCCCGCCACCTTGCCAGCACTTGTACACTGTGGTCTCTGTAGAAAATCACAACATGCCAGCTACCCACTGTGGGCAAGGTTGGACTAGCATGGGCACCTGCATCCTGTTTGACTAAGCGTTTATGGTTAGAAAAAATGTGCTTGTCTGATGAGTAATTACCCTGAAAATCTCAGTGAGGTAGATAGTGAAAGTAGTGTGATAGGTAAGCTTTATCTAAAATCAGTGACTACATGAATTAAAAAAGTGAATTCTATCTATATCCGAATCCCGCTCCAGCTACTGCTGGGTCTGGGTGCTGACGAGTCCTCTCCATTTGGCTCGGTTCTCCCACCACTTTTCTTCCTCCACTTGCTGCCAGGTCACAACTCTCCTTTCAACAGATATTCTCACTCCCATTTTCCACCGTGTTCTTGGGCGCCCTCTAGGTCTTTTCCCATCCATCTTTAGTTCTTCCATAATTTTGGGGAGTCTCTGCCCATGCATCCTCTTAACATGCCCATACCATCTTAATCTCTTTCTTTCAATTTCTTCTCTCATACTTTTTTGTTTGAGGTCCTTTCTAATCTCTACATTCCTTACGCTGTCCATTCTTGTTTTTCCCTTAAATTTCATTTCCCCTGCTTGCAGTCTGCTCCAGTCCCTTTCTGTCATTGTCCATGTTTCTCCACCATAGGTGACAATAGGGATGTAATAATTCTTATACATAAGAAGTTTTGCTCTTTCTGAAACTTCATTGTTCCAAATTAGATGTTTTATTGTTTGGTAGAAATTGCCTTCCTTCTGTAACCTCCTATTAATTTCGTTAGTTATTCTTCCATCCCTAGATATTTCACTCCCTAAATAAGTGAAACTTTCTACCACTTTGAGGGGTTCTCCATTCAAGGTAATATAATATAATAAAAAGTGAATTAGGAACCAAAATTCAAGGTTATAGTGAATATTGAAACAAACTTGAAGATCCATAAGGTGGGGCATAGTGCGTGTAACATACAACACAATAAGAGAGAAGGTAAGTTGCTACTCACCATATAGCAGAGATGCTGAGCCGCAATAGGCACAATAAAAAGATTCACACAATCATAGCTTTCGGCCATTAAGGCCTTTGTCAGCAGGAGACATACATACACACACGCACGCACACACACACACACACACACACACTCATGCAAGTGCTACTTACACACACATCTCCAGTCTCAGAGAGCTGAAACTACACTCTGCTCTCTGAGACTGGAGATGTGTGTGTAAGTTGCACTTGTGTGAGTGTGTGTGTGTGCGTGTGTGTATGTGTGTTACTGCTGACAAAGGCCTTAATGGCAGAAAGCTATGATTGTGTGAATCTTTTTATTGTGCCTATCGTGGCTCAGCATCTCCGCTATATGGTGAGTAGCAAATTTCCTTCTCTCGTATTGTTACATTCCATCCTGGATTTTCCATTGTTTGATTTAACATACAACACAATAAGATACAGAAGAAAGTAATTTTATTGTTCAACAGTTCATAATAGCAAAGCACAATTGAAGACCACAGAGCACACTGACTATACACACAGAGCGAGATTGATTGTGAGCGGTATTACAGAATGTGGTATCACCACAGAGAGAGCCCTCCCTTCCCCCTTCCCCCCACCTGCCCCCCATTGTGGAGCACTAGGGGAGGGTGATCACCATGGGCCAATGATGGTGTGGTAAGGTGGCACCTGTGCAACAGTGCAATGGGGGGCGATATCTTGTGGGTATTGAGCAGGACGGCATCCAAGCTAGATGTGTCAGAGGTACTGTGGTCACCCTCCCATTTCAGAGCATCAGCATGGTAAACTTGTAATCTCGTGGATATATGGATGGGCACCAAGTCTAGCTGTAATGGAACTGTTGTGGAATACTGGTTTTTGGGGGCAATTCAACATGGTCAGTCGGCTGAGAGGTGACCTCATTATCCTCAATTGCGGTGGCGGAGGGGTGTGATGTTCTGGAGACAGTGATTGTGATCAAACCTTTGGGGAATGCTCATAATGTCATGGCTGCAGTGTCCACATTGCTGGGCAGTTCATAGAAATGTGTGAACGCCAATTAATGAAACCAGTTCCAGCACTGTGTTCGGAGTGGTGACCTTCAACAACCAGGAATTAGTTGAGCAGTTTGATGCTAAGGTCATTGAGTCAAGTTGTATTATAAAGTTGTTGATGGTCACGGTATGCAGCTGAGCTGCCGTGATGTGTGGTGGAGGTCAATGTGTCATTGGTCAATGGATCTTCGTGAAGTGTCCACATGAATTTTACTCAGTTGATAGATACTTTGCTGGGTCTTCCTTTCAACAGTATTTTGAATGTATATGTGCCATGTTTTAAAACTTTGTTTGGCTCTGGATAAAGAGGCTTCTAATGTCAGTTCATCCACCTGTCCTTATGTCTTTTGGGTATGATCAGATTCCAGTGCTCGTCTTCTACCATACAGTATATAAATTTGGACAAAGTGAAGAATGTGTAGCTGAATTGATTTCTGCTGAGCTTTTTGGTGTTGTTGAAGTTTTGGGTGATTTCTCCCAGGCTGATGCTGCTGCTGCTGCATCTTGTGCAAGTTTATAAAAATAGGTTCTGGGAAGACATTTAACATTTGTCTAGAAAAAAGAGCTTGAACATGATTTAATTTTCCACCAGATGGTTTACTTCCAAATTCTGATTACATTTTCACCACTGGTTACAATATTCACATGTTTTAGTGATGACAACGGTTTCTAGAGTGGCCCTCAAAACACATCCTACTCCTACCATCATTGACAACCAAGCACGTCATAGGCCTCAAGATGTCAAAGACCTCGTAAAACCTCCAGGTTCAGGCTGTAGTAGTTATTCTGGATTTTGTTCACAGTTTTCTGACACAGGTTAATGCTATCACAAAAACTAGAAAAACATGAAACTTACAGGTTGACAATAATGCTTACAGTAACTGTTGGTAATTATTTACAAGAATATGATGTTTATATTCTGTTGTAATGGTATACTCAATTTGACTTCGGTGTGTTTTCCACTCTGATTGTCAGAGAGGTGCTTTGCAGTTTTCTGTTTTTGTACAAATAGGTTACATCTGTTTTATGTTCCACATCAGGATTAACAAACAATAAAAGTGATTTTGGTGTGAACAGTTTTCCAAATCAATAACACTTTTTAATTCAAAATTATGATGCAATTTTCATATTTCAAATTTAGCTATTTCTATTTGGTTAGAAGTGACAAAAACTAGGAAGCATTTCAGTGTCTCTGTCTCCTAAGTTTTTGGGTGAGACATAACGTTCCAAAAGGTGATTTCATTAATAATTTAACAGTATAGCACACTTTGTAATTTTTGTCTTTTGGTTTGTTATTGAAATTAACATGACTATCTCTATGATGTCAGTGCTCAGAGGTTTGTTTGTATGTAATATGCATTTTCTTGATAACTGTGTGGTTGCAAATTTGGTTCTAAGTCTACATTGTAGATAATTGTCAATAAGCTATAAAATCCATCCTATATTTCTTCTCAACTGAACTTATACTGTGTCTACAAATGTTATCTGTTGAAATATTGTGTGAACAGTTTGAACAGATTGTAAAGATCAAACAGAAAGTTCTACTGTATCTACCGGTAACATGTCCATAATGTTACAGGCTGTAAGGTGGGCCAAATCATTTCACGAAGCATGACATGGCTGCAGTCCACAAGTGCTTTATGAATGAAAACTTTAATGGTACTGTGAGATTGTGGAGGTAGTATCTTGAGACTTACAATATGTTCTTTCACCCTGTTGATGGGGTGGAATGTTCAGTGGTTTCTGCCGACGGCACCTGTAGCACAAAGTTGGTGGCAACGATGTGCATCTTGCCATAGAGAATTTCAATGAGGGAGCTATGTGGGCTGTGTTTGCGAGTGGTGCATATGCCTAATAGCACCCATAGTAAAGCTCCTGTCCAGTGACTGCTGCAGCACATCAGGGGGCATTTAGTGTGTAATCTCTTCACTCTACAATGCTGTTGCTTTGAGGGTGGTAAGCTGCAGTTTGATAGCAATGAGTACCACAGAGGGTACATAGTTTACTGGAGAGGGCAGATTCAAATTTTCAACCTTTGTCATTGGTTATGGACACCTCCAATGTCAATAAAAGCTGTGGCTGTTGACTTTGCTGACATGTGTCAGAGAGGGATGGCCCCTACCAACCATGATATATAGTCAATGATTAAAAGGATGTTTTGGTAATCCTTGGATTCAGGGAGGGACCCCACCAGCTCAAGGTGCACATGTTGTAACAGAACTTTCAGTATTGTAAACTGTCCAAAGAGTGTTTGTGCATGGTGTCCTGCTTTGTATCCTTGATGAGCTATACACCTGCATGTCCTCTCCTTGCACCCTTTCTTGGTGTTTGGCCATATGAAATGATGTGTAGTGAAGCATTTCATCAGTCAATTGCTGGGATGTGACAACTTGTGCAGCTGGTTGAAGATGAACTTCCGAAATGGTTGAGACACAAAGGAGGAGTTGAGTTCCATGACATATCAAACAAGATCAGTCTTGTTGAGCCCAATATTGGACAATGTTCGAGTTTAAGATAAGTATTTGTATCACTGAGGATGTTTTGGAGCTGTTTGTTGGGCTGTTGAATCTCTGTAAAATTTATTGTAGCCGATCTGTGCAGGGATGATATTGATCTGATGGCTTAGCAATGAGATATTGAACAATGACATTGTCGACACCTTCAAGTGACTATGTCAGCTATAAATTGTGCAATGTAATCTAGGTGTTGGAAATGTATGGGGCACCCTTGCATTCAGTGCTATGGTTAAATGATTAAGTGGGTGTGTCAGGGTCATCGCACGAGAGAGAGACAGCCTCTGAGCTCACCGTTGGCTTTCTGCATATTGGAGTTCCACATTATCTTCCATTTACTTTTAGTGTGTTTTTCCTTTGAAGGCTTCTGTGAGTGGATCTTGAATAGTGACTGCCTGCAGGAGATTGCGCTAGTAGAAGTTGATCATCCCTAGAAACTTACATAATTTGTGGTAGCCTTGTCGGGTGGTAATTAGTGGATGGGTACCATTTATTATATTGTAGGGTGGATGCCTGTAGCACTGACAACATGATAGAGGAAAATAACCTCTGGCTATTGGAGGTGGCTTTTTTCACCATTAATTATTAAACAAGATACTGCCCAAAAACCGTTGCCAGATTTGGACAGCACTTTTTAGGCCATATGGTGTAAAAAGGTACTTGAATAGGTCAAAAGGTGTGATGATAGCTATCTTCTGCATTTCTTTCACACTCATTGGCATCTGATGATAAGCTCGTTTGCAGTCCAGGATGCTGAGGACTACCTTCAAGGTAGTGAGTAGCATCCTCTATATTCAAAATCGAGTAACTGTGAGAGGGGGCATGTGCATTAGGAGATCTGTAGTAACAATATTATTGTAAAGTACCACCATGCTTTGGTGCTAGTTTAATAGGCAGTTCCCATGAACTGACCAAAAGTCTGATCATTTCAGCTTTTAAAAGATCATTGACCACTACCTTGGCCATGTCTGTGTAAGACCACATGAACTGACCAAAAGTCTGATCATTTCAGCTTTTAAAAGATCATTGACCACTACCTTGGCCATGTCTGTGTAAGACCACAGGGGCCAACAGGGTGGGGATCTTGTGTCCCATTTCATTTGTGAAGTCACACTGAGTGAACAATGCTCAAGAAGAATTCATGGGTGCAGGATAAGAGCAGGGACCACTTGTGCAGGAGACGCATTACTAACGTTGTTGTTATGTGAAGGCTGTGTAGGTGATGGTGCATCCTCTGAGGCTTTTATAGGCACATCGGAAGTGTTTCTCACCTGAACAACAGAATCATTAACATGTAAGATTGGTCAAAAGTTTCTTAAGCAATGTTGTACTGTGGTGAGCTCTTCATGTTTTTTGAATTGCCAGTTGTACTGTTTCATCCTCCTGTTGGAGGTGTAGACACTCCAGGTGGGTTTCGAAGTAAAGAAACTGATTTTGTTGAGTTTTAGCGAATGAATTGACTCAGTAAAATAGATGACAATAATGGCTATCTGTTTGGGTGTGCTGCTGCTTGTCTGTGGAGGAGATGTAGTAAGGATCTCCCAGAGGGTGTGGAGAGTACTGGTTTGCTGACATCTGCTATTAGAAAGTTCTGTGTGACCATCATGACAAACACCCAGTCTAATATGCTGGGTCCAGAAGCATAAACAGTGATTGTCGAGTTTTTCGCTGTTGTCATGTGCTGTAGCAGGAAAGCTCAGAGTGCTACACTTATGTCAGAACTGGGATCAACTAAACAGTCTTGCTGTCTGAAATGAGACAGGATGCAGAGCCTGCATTATCCCACGTCTGAGAAATGTCTGGCTTGAGATGAGGCAGCTTGAATGATAATTGCAGTCCAGAGCATCTATTGTGCGCCATGCAGCTTTTTTGGGTGGTTGAAGGGCAGACACTGTTATGTGTGATTTCGCCGAATTATGTGTCACACCAACAGACATGCAGGGTGGCAATTCCCCCTCATTGGTGATCATGATGAGCTGCACTGAGATGGGAGTTTAGCTACGGTATGCACAATGTCCACAGCATGTGATCAGGCATCAATTTAAAATTGATTAATGTTTGTAACTGTCACCTTAGATGTAATGGAGTCTTGATTGTTAATTATTCATTGCGCATCACTTGTTGCAGTTGCTCTTCTGGTGTCTGGGAAATGTGTTGCAGAAGTGCTGATTTGACTGCAGGATATTTGTCATCCACCGGTAGTGCAAGGATGATGTTGCTTATCACGTCTGCATGTTCATCTGAGTGGCTCATTAGTGTGACAAATTTTGTAGCATCACTTGTGACATCTTGGGTAGTGAGCATGCTGTCCACTATGGTGAATCATACGGAGGGCTCAGTGTACGAAATGGTGATAGCTTGGGGTGAACACTAAGTCAGTTGGTGGTGGCCTCTGTGGATGATTGTTCCAATTGCCACAGAAGAATTGGAGCAGTAACATAGGCAAATGTCCCTTTTCCAAACATGGCACTGATGGGCAGGCTATGTGTCTGCCTTGGTGGCTGAGTCAGCACTAGGTCAAAAATTAGCTTACACTATGCAGAAGAGTCATCATTCACTACTGACAATCTTGGGTACAATCAGCCGGCTACTAGTGATTCAGACTGGGCCACTTGCAAAGTTAGAGCAGTGGCAAAGCCACACAATAAGTCAGTTATATGACATCATTGTTCAACATTGTTGACAATTGTTGATGCAGTGCACTGGTGAGTGTTACTGTCGCTTTGGAAAAAGACACTTTGTCAGAGAGTTGGTTTGCAAGGCACTGTGTTCTCTAGCACTGCAAATGTTTGCATAATTCATGAATTACAATGTCATGCAGTGGCAAGATTGCTGATGCATAGAATCCAGTTTAGTGTGTATTTGCTGTAACTCACAGTTGTTGTGAGTAACAGTGTAGGTCCATAAAGTGGGTTATGGCGTGGATAACATATGACATGATATGATGCAGAGGAATGTCGAGCTAGATCATTTATCAGCAGTATTACACAATATTGTGTCCTATCAAACATTACTGGGCACTGTGTACTGATTATAGTGCATCAAAGCTGCATCAAAGCCCCTATCAGATACAAAGTAGGTGATTCAGAATATGTACTACAAATTTTGAATAAAAATTTCAGCAGTGTTATCTTTGTTCAGATAATCTTTCCCCCAGTTTCAATTCTGAGAATTTTTGGAAGTTTGTGAGTGTTGTGAATAATGTATTTCATAGTAAGTTGTGAGATTCAGTTGTACATTATCCTAACTTAGGCAGAAATATATTTTCAGAAAATTGCTTTCCGCTATTGCAGTGTAGGTAGAAAAAACTGATACTTATAATAAAATTTTTCACTTTGTTCTGCTCATTAATTTCTTTCTTCTAAATTAGTGTGGAATTATATGATTGTGATGAAAGTTCGAGAAACAAAGTTGCCTTCAAGGAATCTGAAATTTTATCTCACACATTTCAACCATTATTGATAGACGCTTGCTTCAAAAGACTAAAACGAACATAAGGAAAATCCAGAATGGAATTTAGCTTTTGGCCAATATGGCTATGTCAAACATAGACAATACACACACACACACACACACACACACACACAGACACACACACACAGACACACACACACACACACACACACACACACACACACACACACACATCACTGCAGTCTCTGGCAACTGAAGCCACACTGCCACGACAACAAAAACTCATATACAAAGCGAGTTTACAGATTGTCTTGCACATATGTAGCTTGTGCAAGATCAAGATGAGAAGTATATTTTCCATAAGCTAATTCAACAGTCATTTTTCAGTGTCCATTGTAGCCATGACCTTTCCTCCTTCTCTCCTTTTCTTCTAAACACCTTCAAAGCCTGCTGCCAAGGAAAAAGCAGCCCTACACAGCAGGTGGAGATGCTCACTCGATGTCTCGCGTTGTAGAATGATGGTTCAAGCCCTTCACCCATCAATAAATATCATAATAATATCTTCTGCAGTGGGATGTCCCAGCACTTGCTTATTTTTAAATGTCAAGAACATCTTTCGTCACCACGGAAACTTCGAAGTGCGACACACGATACTGAAAATGTCATGTCACGCTTCACATGATACTACACAAACCACTGTCAGGAGTTTTGCAGCTCCAGATCTTAAAGGGAACTTGCAATCCTAGTAGCGTAATAGTCCCTGAAATGAAAACAGAATCTGAGAGATTAATTTAAATTTATTTGTTTAGTGTTCAAATAAAAGTTGCATCCGTCAGAAGACCGTTGCTCTCAGGTACGGGATGAGTTATCTGCTGTTCATAAGCAGTTGGAACTCGCTCTGACTGCCATCAAGCAATTGGAAGCTACTGTGAATGGATGTATTGGACAAACTACCTATAGTCATGCACGAGAGATACCACAGGTACCTCAAGTACATTCTTCTCTTGAGGATACTATCTCCTCTCTCTGATATGCAAGATCTATCACTTCTCAATAACCAGACCCAATATTTATTGTGGGGAAGTGGTGGGGCAAAAGAATCCCAGGCTCCCTTTTTTTAGGCCTGAGTGCTGGAGGACCTCTGCAAACCTACAGGATTGTTTTAAAAAATGTATATGCCTACGCAACTAGTAGTTAAATTAATGCAAGACACTGCAGAGAATAAAATATTATTATTACATATGTGCAAATGTTGTAATACTTATGAACACATTTTAATTTCCATCAGTTGATAGTTTTGCATACTGGCTCACCTGTGGTATTTGTTCTGACAAGCTTACACCATTTTTACTAGTTTCTGAGCCATGTCGGCTCGTATTGATTTCTCGTCTGGGCGACTTCCTTTGCTATGTTTCTCCTCTGGTCGTCCAGTGGCGCTGCCACCACGCCATAGCCAGTGGGAGGAATTTTCATGGTGGATGAGTCTCGTTTGGAGAGTGCTAGGAGGAAGCTGGGGCTCCAAGCTGAAGCAATTGGGACGATGGTTGGCTGATTGTGTGGGAAATGACCAAAGGCTCCATTTTTCAAGAGGCTGATGGCTATTGGTTTTCCATTGAAAGTATGTTGCCACAGCTGTCCATTGTGTTTCCATCTGTTGAAGTGACCGCTTGGTAACAACCTGTCAGTTGGCGATTTACTTGCAACCTTTTCCCTTGCCTGTGCTTTAATCAGGAATGACCATTGGTTGCTAGGTTAGTTGCACTAGTGGACAACGTTTATTGGGTCTTTTGGCCGCTTTTGGTTTCTGTGTGCTCCTGATTACTTGCAATGCATCTCTATTGCTGCACAGGGACAGGTCTTAGTATTATTTGAGTACCTTGTGGTATTGTTTTTTTGTGAAGGGGTCCAACTAATGGGAGTCGTGCTGGGATAGACAGGACAATTATTGAGCCTAGTTGTTAAACTCCTTTTTTTGATGGTGTTTTACACACACATTGGCCATCCAGTTGGATGTCCTTGAGCCCTAACTGCACAGGGAGACAGCTGTCATGTAGCAGATACTGTGGACTGTTGATAATGTGCTATACTGGTAAGGTACAGTATTTGTATCTAGTGAAATTTTTGAATGAGCAGTCAGTCTTAAAGTATTACTCTCTTGTTTAAATGTTTTCAGTATATATGAACATATTTTTTGAGTTCTGGGGACAAATAATAGTTTCACTGCATTTACCTTGGATTATTGTAATATATACAGGGTGAAGCGAAATTCGCACACTTGGGCTTCGCAGCGCGACTCCTCACATGCCAGCAATAAAAAAGTGTCTGTCACAAAATTTTGGCTGGCGAGTACATCTGGCAGAAAAAGGACATTAAAGAGTGGCAATCTGGCAACACTGTAACCACATGTATGGTGACTACCTCTGTCAGCACACATTGGTTGTATTTTGTAGTTGGTGCAGTGTATAAAGTTTTGGGTTAGCATGCAGGAGGTCGAGGGTTCAATCCTGGGTTGGGATGCATTTTTTTTATTTGCTAATTTCATTCCGACATTTTATTCTGTAACATACACCATTTCTTAGGTCACGCATATCATAAATTTACAACATTTTGTAATGCTGAACATAACAAATATGTGGTTAGACAAATAAGAAATAGACAGTTGAAACAAATGACTTGTCATAGGATTGAATAACTACAAAAACAATATCAGTTTCAAAATGCTAAAGATGACAGCACAGTACAATAACACAACATCTACTTGTCATTTACGAGGGTTGGAACTTAAATTGTGGCAACTGTTTATTCACAACTGATACAAAAAGAGTTACATGTTTGCACCTGTTACTGTCCTTCAAAGTAGTCACTGACATTGTGTAGAACCCATTGCTGGTGATGTGGAAGGCATATATACGATTAGCAGAGCCTGTTCTGTTGATGGTGCGAATGGAGCTGTCTAAGGTTATGGTGATTCTCGTGTATGACTGTGATGGTGTTATCCTAACGCGTTACATTCCTCCACAGCAGACCATCAATGCACAGTATTACTGTTCATTTTTGGAGCATCAGCTGCGGCCAGCTTTGCAAAATAAGTGGCGACACTTTCTGTGCAGCCCACCTATCATTTTGCTCGCCAATGCGCAGGTGCATACAGTGCAAGCAGTGGTTGCTCTGATCGCTCGATGGGACTGGGAAGTACTGTGTCATCCACCATACTCCACAGATTAAGTCCTTGTGACTGATTTGATTGTGAAGATGAAGGAACCACTTCATGGCATGCGCTTCAGAACTGTTCTAGAGATTCGACTGGCAGTAGACTGCTCCATTCACACTATCAACAGAACAGGCTCTGCTAACGGTATACTACACCTTCCACATCACTGGCAACGGGTTTTATACAACGCTGGTGACTACTTTGAAGGAAAGTAACAGCTGCAAACATGTAACTCTTTGTATTGGTTGTGAATAAATAGCTGCCACTATTTAAATCCCAACCCTTGTATGATACATGTAATATGATCGTTCAGACGTCGCACATTACCAACCAGTGACAATAATAATGTCCATATTAATAACCGCATGATCTTGACACTCTGCAGCAGAGTGTGTGCTCATATCAAACTTCCTGGTAGATTAAAACTGTGTGCCGGACCAAGACTCGAACTTGGGACATTTGACTTTCACAGGCACTTGCCTCCGCAATATCCTTTCTTCCAGGAGTGCTAGTTCTGAAAGGTTCGCAGAAGAGCTTCTGTGAAGATTGGAAGGTAGGAGATGAGGTACTGGCAGAATTGAAGCTGTGACGAAGGGTTGTGAGTCGTGCTTGGGTAGCTCAGATGGTAGAGCACTTGCCCGCGAAGGGCAAAGGTCCCGAGTTCGAGTCTTGGTCCGGCACACAGTTTTAAGTTTCATATCAGCGCACACTCCACTGCAGGGTGAAAATCTCATTCTGGATATGTAATCTTATTTAAGTGTTATTTCTATTTCTTTTTTAAAAAAGAAAAGGAAAAGAAAAAAGAAAAGAAAGGAAAAAGAATGAAAGAAGGAAGGAAAAGAGAGAGAGGAGGAACAAATTTGCAGAAGGTTCAAGTGGTGAATTATTCTTGTGTTTTATGTGGTTACTGTCTAGGTTTATCTAACACTAATATCAGTTGTCAGTTTTGCAGGCTGGGCTAGTTAGCCACATTCTATGCTGACCCAGCTCCTGGTTGTCTGAATGGCCAACCAACTTTTCTGATGTGCCTCACTAGCTGGTTGACTTGATGGCAGGAGAGAAAGCAGGCATTTTTCTGGGCAGAGGCCGGTACTAGGACCTCATTAGGACTGCTATTCTGTGTTGAGTTGTGGTTATGGGTCGTCTGTCACTTAAGTTGAGTTCTTATGCTCACTGCAATGCTCTGTCCCATGGATCTTTTTAATTTTCCGTTCCTCATTATATGTGCCCTCGCCTGCCTTCCCCTCCCAGAATCAAGCTTCACAATTGTGCAAATAGGAAGATTAGCCCTAGGACAATTACTAAATTTCACCAAGTTAATCTCTATTGCAAGTTTAGTTAAGTGCAGATATATATATATGTATTTCACACAGTGGAAAATCCAGGATGGAATGTAACAGTGTTATGAAAAGGAAAGTTGCTACTAACCATATAGCAGAGATGCTGAGTCGCAGATAGGCACAACAAAAAGACTCACAGATTAGCTTCGGGCAGCATGGCCTTGATCAAAAAATGACAACATACACATACACACAAACAAATGCAACTCTCTCTCTCTCTCTCTCTCTCTCTCTCACACACACACACACACACACACACACACACACACACACACACACACACAACTGCAGTCTCTGGCAACTGGAGCCACACTGTGAGTAGCAGTACCAGTGCATGATGGGAGTGATGACTGGATGGGGGTGAGGAGGAGGCTGCAGCAGGGAGTGGAGGGATAGTTGGGTGGTGGTGTGGGACGCTGAAGAGCTGCTGGGGAGTGTGCAGGGACAAGGTGGAGAGAGGGAGGGGCAGCTATGTGCAGTCGCGAGGTTGAAAGGAGGGCAGGGAGGATAGATTAGGAGAGAAGTAAAAACACTGGGTGTGATGATGGAATGAGGGCTGTGCAGCACTGGAATGGGAACAGGAAAGGGGTTGGATGGGTGACAACAATGACTAATTAAGGTTGAGGCCAGGAGGGTTATGGGAACATAGGATATTTGCAGCGAAAGTTCCCACCTGCGCAATTCAGAAAATCTGATGTTGGTGGGAAGGATCCATAAGGCACAGGCTGTGAAGCAGTCACTGAAATGAAGGATTTCACAGGTAGCCTTGTCTTTGATGGGGTAGATGAAGTTTGTGCCTGGACTGGAGTAGGTGATAGTGGGGGGATGTATGAGACAGGTCGTGCATCTTTAACTTTCCAGAATTTCTTAACCTTTAACCTTGCCTCACCATCATTCCCCAAATCCCTCAACATGCAAACTAACATTACATCCACAGAAAGAACCACAGTCATCCATCAAAACTGATCCTAACCTTATAATCCTACCTGAAGACAGAGGCTCCACCACAATTTTTTTGAACCACAAGGATTACCTGGCAGAAGGACTCCGCCAGCTGTCAGATACATCCACTTACAAACCTTGCCACAGTGACCCCATTCCAGGAATCCAGTAGACTCTCCAGTCACTTCTCAAATCCTTAAGTCCATTTGAGAACCTCTCCCTGGAGTCCATCTGTCTGCTCAACCCTACCCCTCCCCGCACTTCTACCATCTACATGCTTCCTAAAGTCCACATAAAGTCCACCCAGGACACCCCATTGTGGCCAGTTACTGTGCTCCCAATGTAAGAATCTCTGTTCTCATAGACCAACACCTCCAATCTATTACCCGGAACCTACCCTCTATATGAAGGTACCAACCATTTCCTCCACTGACTCTAGACAGTTCCTGCCAGTTTAGCACACAATGCCCTGCTAGTCACTGGTGATGCCACCTCCCTTTACATTAACATCGCTAATGCCCATGGCCTTACTGCTACTGAACACTACTTTTCTCAATACCCGATGGATTCCAAACCAGCAATCTCCTTCCTAATCGCCATGAGTAATTATACCCTGTCCCACAATTACTTCTCCTTTGAAGGCATTACCTACAAAAAGATAAGGGTATGGTTATGGCCACCCGCATGGCACCATCCTATGCCAACCTATTCAATGGGCCATCTAGGGGAATCCTTCCTAACACCAAGAATCCTAAACCCCTCACCTGGTTCAGATTCATTGACGACATTTTTGCAATCTGGATTGAGGGCAAGCGCATCCTATCCACATTCCTCCAGAATCTCGACAGCTTCTCCCCATTTGCTTCACCTGGTCCTACTCAACAGATTTTGACCTCCACCTCAAAGATGGCTACATCAGTTTCGCTGTCCATATCAAACAAACTAACCACCGACAGTACCTCCACTTCGACAGCTGCCACTCATCACATACAAAGAAGTCCCTTCCATGCAGCCTAGCCACGCATGGTCGTCTCACCGGCAGTGACAAGCGGTCCCTCTCAAAATATACAATGGGTCACACTGAAGCCTTCACAGACCGTAATTATCCTCCCAACCTTGTACAAAACCAAATCTCCTGTGTCTTATCTTTCCACTATCCCACCATCTCCCAAACCTTCATCATATGGCTGCAGAGGAGCATTCCCCTTGTAACTCAGTACCACCCAGGACTGGAGCAACTGAATTACATTCTCCGCCAGGATTTCAGCTACCTCTCTTCGTGCTCTGAATGAGAAATGTCCAACCCACTATCCTACCCACCCCTTCCATAGTTGTATTCTGCCATCCACCCAACCTAAACAATATACTCGTCCATGCCTACACAAACCCTGCTCCCAACCCCTTACCTCATGGGTCATACTGCTGTAATAGACCAAAAAGCAAGACCTGTCCCATACATCCTTTCACCACCATCTACTCCAGTCCGGCCAGAAATATCATCTGTCCCATCAAAGGTAAGGCTACCTGTGAAATGAGTCATGTGATCTGCAAGCTTAACTGCAACTATTGTGCTGCATTCTATGTGGGCATGACAGCCAACAAGCTGGTTGTCTCCATGAATGGCCACCTACAAACTGTGGCCAAGAAACAAGTGGACGACCATGTTACTGAGCATGCTGCCCAACATGACATCCTACATTTCAGTGACTGCTTCACAGCCTGTGCCATATGGATCCTACTCACCAACACCAGCTTTTCTGAACTGCGCAGATGGGAACTTTCCCAGCAATATATCCTACGTTCCCGTAACCCTCCTAGCCCCAACCTCCATTAGTCATTGTTGTCACCCATCCACCCCTGTCCTGTTCCCATTCCAGCACTACACAGCCTTCATTCCACCATCACACCCAGTGTTTTACTTCTCTTCTAATCTACCCTCCCTGACCTCCGTTTAACCTCCCGACTGCACATAGCTGCCCCACCCTCTTTGACCTTGTCCCTGCATGCTCCCCAGCAGCACTTGTGTCCCACATCCCCACCCTACTATCCCTCCCCCTCCCCATCGCAGCCTTCTCCGTACCCATACCCAGCCACCACTCCCATCATGCACTGGTGCTGCCATTCGCAGTGTGGCTCCAGTTGCCAGAGACTGCAGTTGTGTGTGTGTGTGTGTGTGTGTGAGTTGTGTTTGCTTGAGTGTATTTGTGTTTGTGTGTGTCTGTTGTCTATATATATATATTTTGAATTGTTGTCAATTTATAAAACTTTTAATCCCCTACAGGTCTGCTTCCTGTTTTTTTGTTTTTACATTTGTTGTATTTCTCGTAGCCACCACTTTGATCTAGTTGTTTTGAAGTGGGCATTTACGCAGTTAAACTTTTTTTTGGAATAATTGTAAAATATCTTGATCCATTTCTCTTGAAGTTTTTTTTTATTTTTATTTTTATTTTTATTTTTTTTAAAAGGGAGTATTTTTAAGCCATATAGGGCTCTGTATTGATCTTGACCTTGTTGTAATAGTTAAAAATTTGAACGCAATTTCTAAGCCTTCTGGCACTTGATGATTATTGATTTTGATCTTGTTGTAAATTTTTTAAGAGATCATTTTAAAGCAAATTCTATGCTTTCTTACACCCTGTGATTATTGATGTTGATCTAGTTGTAATTTTTTCAAAAAATAAATAGGATACATTTCAAAGCAAATTTTAAAGTCCTTCTGGCGCTCTGTGATTATTGGTTATTGTTAACAGGCTTTTCTCTTTATTCCAGTGTAAAGGAAAATTTCAAATGTTTTCACCAAATAAATCTAGATTTTGTCAACCACAAATGATGTTGAACCTGGGGTTTGGCCCATCCATGAATTCCTGCCACCACCAATGAAAGACCTTTTGAATGGTAGCTGCAGAGCAGGGTTGTTCCATTGTGTGAAAGGGGGGCAGTGAGGGAGGAGTTCGTCTTCCCCTTGTTTGACATCACTTGTGTTTTCGTAATTGAATTTTATTTCTGATTAAGATTTTTGTGTAATATTTGTTGTGGTTTTGTAGGAATGTATTACAAGAGATGGAGCCCAGAAACTGCCTTGGCCTGGCCTATTTTAAAAGGGACCAACTAGAATAGGAGCTTAAGTTACATTCACAACCAATATATGGTGGCATCGCTGAATTAGCAGCAAGGCTGCACATGACCTTGTACAGCCTGATTTGTGTTTCTTCTGACCTGATTGGCAAGGTAGGTGCAGTGCTTTCTACTTGTTCTAGTGTTCTCAGTGAGCTTAGTCGCAATATTCAATTTCTTGAAGGGGATCAGCTAACTCACAAGCAGTTAGTGAGAGTTCAGGCTCAACTTTTCATTGGAGGGGGACCATATCTCTGACTGAGGCATCTCCCTCTTACTAAAGAGCTAGACGACATGGTTAGTCAATCGTTTACTGACATGTGTGATGAGATTAGAAGGAGAGGCTAGTGGCACAGAGAGGGGTGGCGCCACCCAAGACTTGTCAGGTGAGCCAGTCCAGGATACTAACACTTATCTTCCTGGTACTTCGAGTGTAGAATCATTTGCTAAGTTGCCTAACCCAATTATGCATTTGTTTCGGGGTGTTTCCAATATAGCCACTGACCAACTGCACCAGGTTGAAGAGTTGTTATGGCTGATTGTCCATTTTGAGATTTGTGCTGATGCCTTGCAGGTTCCCCACTCAGTTACATTATGTTTATTATAGCCTTTGACCTGAGGTTCACTGAGTAGTGTACTTTCGGAAATACTAAAGGGGCACTCTAAGAGATCTGAGGAGTCACATAATACAGTTAAAGTTACCACGCCATGTCTGTAATGAATTAGATCATGACCATTATTGCTCAAATACACAGAGAGAGTGTGCACGACAGTTGCCACTTTAAATATGATGGTCACGGAACATGACAGGGTGCTCAACATTCTCCAGAGCATGAGACCAGTAGATCGGTCATAGGTTGCATTTGCCCAGAAGCCCATTAATTTTTCTAAATTAAATGAATTGGTGCCTTCCGTGGAGGCTTTGAGTTTCACAGGTGAGCAGCACAACCTGCAAAAGGGGTTGGAATCCGTATTCCAAGTGCAAGGCAGCAAACCCATCAGTTACCACTTAAACCTTCTGGTCATAAAGCATGTTTCCTGTGTGGAAAAGAGTGTCATCTGGTGTGTGACTGTCCAGTCCAGTGTGTGTTGAGACCTAATAGGTGACACCATATGCACCAAACGGAGACTAGTCAACGCTAACTAACCTCATAGCCGAAGCGCTCGTGTCTGCGACATCAATTGTTGTTCCTTGCCACATGATTCTGCTCAACTTAACCAGGAACCAGTTTGTGGCAGATCAGTTTCTTTGCTAGATTACCATTTGTATTTGGAATGTGGTGGGTTATGTTGAATGTCTCCTTTGTGTAGCGCTCTTCAGAGATGTTGAGCAGTTAATGGCCAATTATTGCCTCTCATAGGTGAGTGTGGGGGAAACTATCGATTTGTTATTTTTCATGGCCATTTAAACAGGCCATAATTAAGAATTAGACCATTCCCTTACTCCTTTTGACTTTATTCAGCAAACTGGGTTGGTGCTTGATTTTACCAGTAAGACCTTTTCCTTTAAGTTTTTTCCTTTGAAAAAAATTGCCCTTTGTTATTGTCATAGCAGTTGCACACTCAAACTACTTAACTCATTTCAATCTGAATTTATCATTAAACATCTTGATCAAGGTCAGGCTCACCAGCTGTTGAAGATCTGGGGAGGTTATCCTGAAGTCCCCACTAACCGGTTAGGCACAATGGACAAAAATCAAAATTTGTTTATCAGATGATGTCCCTTTGGGGCAAGCTCCAGTTGTTTGTCACCCGCCAAAATGTGGATATTGCAACAGAAAGTGAACCAAATGTTGAAGGATGTGGTTAACAGGCCTTCCACACCACTTTATGCATCGCCCTTTTTTCTCATTCCCAAGGGACAAGGCAAGGATTTTAGGCTGGCACTCAATTATAGGGCAGTTCTTTTGACCAGCATCTGTGTCATATTCAGGTGGTGTTATCGCAGCTTTGGGTAGCTGGGTTAATGGTTAAACAATCTAAAGTCAGTCTACCTAGATTTCAGATATCCTTCTTGGGGCATCTTTTTCAGAGGGCAGGATAAAGATTGACCAAGAGTGCATCTCCGCCTTGTGATGGTTTATTGGCATGGCTAATTATTTCCATAAATTTGTTCCAGATTTCGCCTTGCTCGCCACCCCTCTTAATAGTTTATGTGAAAAAGGGGAGGCCTTCATTTGGGAAGAGATACAGCAGAGACCTTTGAGGCCATAAAAACTACCTTGAGTAATCCTTCAGTCTTGGCTTTCGCAAACTTTCAAAAGGCCTTTCTCATCTAGACCAATGGATCCGATGCTGGTATTGTCAGTGTTCTGGGGAGGGCCGACCTGTCACCTACACTTATAGGAGCTTGACACTGGCTGAATTAAAATACTCTGTTTACAAGTGTGAGTCTTTGGCCATGCTCTTTGCACTCAAAAAATTTAAATTCTACCTCAAGCATAGACAGTTTGATGTCAAAACTGACAAACAGGCATTACTCTGGGTCCTTCCTCATCCCAGGAAAACTGGCAGAATTGCTAGGTGGGCTGTGTTCATAATCACGTTCCGCTCTCAGGTGTGGTGTATAAAAGGGGCTGACAACCAGGAGGCTGACGCACTTAACCGGACTGATGAGGAGGTAACTGAGTGTGACAAAGTGTCTGAGGAATTGGCTGGTGCCATCTTAATCAAGATGCTGGAGCTCTTTGCTGATCTTGGTGTTAAGCAGGACCAGGACCCCAAGCTGGGGACAATTCAAAAGCATCTGCTTGCTGGGGAGCAGGTGCCGGGATATCTGTTGATTAAGGGAATTTTGTGTAGTGAGGTTGAATTGTCCCATTCATTTTTTGTTATTTCCATGACTCCTTGCTTGGGGGCCATTTGGGGGTTAACAAGACCATCACTAACGTGAAACAATATGTAATTTGGCCATCATTGAGTATGCATGTCTGACAGTTAGTGAGGCAGTGCGAGCTATGTAATCTGGGAAAGCCTCACAACTCACCCAGGGGCCACTTTCAATCAGAGAGAAAACAACACTCTATGGACAGATTATTAATTGATTATGTGGGCCCCCTTCCTCAAAGTAAGGCAGTATATCATTACATCAGTGTTGTCACGGATGGCTTTTTGCGGTTCGGCTGACTTATTCCAATTAGGAGAGTTACAGCTGCAATTACTACCTACCATATTTCTAAGGTGTTTTCTATATTTGATCCACCTGGGGCCTTAGTGACAATACCCCAGCCTTTGTTTCAAAAGAATTTAAACAATTTTGTTTTCAGAATGCCATTACACATATTACAATGACACCCTTCTATCCCCAGGCCTCATTAGCCGAGGGTGTAAGTAAGAACCTTATGGCTGCTTTCATCATCTGTCATACTAAGACCCATACCAAGTGGGATGTCTTGCTCCCACAGATCAACCTTGCCTTTAATTCCGCCCAACATGAGGCTTTGAAAGCCACTTCTGCTCTAGTAATCTTTGCTTACTTGCGCTCAATTCTCCCTTGTCCTATTTGTGGAATATTATGACCTTTTGCCACAAAAGGTCACCACAGAGGCTATTCTGCTGAATTGGCACAGGGCTAGGCAAAATATCCATCTGAATTATGACTGACAAGCCAAGCGTTATAATCAGGAGAAGCAGCCTGCTCATGTGAAAGTTGGGGATCGAACTTTTGATTGTAATTTCAGCTCTGGGGCCAGTAGCGAAGTCGGTATTTCTAGAAAGCTAGGGCCACATTTTCTAGAACCTTATCAGGTTCTCTGAGTGCTTGGTCCTGTTAACAGTTTAATCCATAATCTAGCTAGCAGTAGGACCTTCCAAGTACACATCAGTCAGCTTAAACAAGCTCTGTGGAGTCCCTCTGTTCTGTCTCTTTTCTGTCAGGAATAAGCTGTGGGACGGGGGTTATCGTCTCAGTGGAGGTAGAGCAGCATTGGCTCATACTGATTTTCTTCCAGGCAACTTACTCTGCTTGCCTTCTCCGTCCAGCGACAATGCAGCTGCGTTGCTGCCAGTGGGCTTAACTTTTGCAGCGGGTGAGTCTCATTTGGACAGTGCTGGGTGGAAATTGCGCCTCCAAACTGAAGCAGTTGGTTGGCTGATCGTGCGGGAAGTGACTAAAGGCTCCATTCTGCGAGAGGCTGATGGCTATCGGTTTTCTGTCAAGAGTTTGTTGCCGCAGCCAACCATTGTGTTTCTGTCTGTTGAAGTGACCTTTTGGTAACAAGCTGTCAGTTGGCAATTCATTTGCGACCTTTTCTCATTCCTGTGATTTAATCAAGAATGACCATTGGTTGGTCGGTCAGTCCTCTCAGCAGATTACGTGTATTGGGTCTTTGGGGCTGCTTCTGGGCTCTGTGTGCCCCTGATTACTTGCAGTTTGTCCCTGTTGCTGCACAGTGACTGGTTTTGGTAATGTTTGAGTTGCTTGTGGTATGGTTTTTTGGTGGATCTGTGAAGGGATCCAATTAATAGGAGTCCTGCTGGTATAGACAGGGAAATTATTGTACCTAGTTGTTAAACTCCTTTTTTTTATTGTGTTTTAGAATTACTTTGACCATCCAGTAGGGTGTCCATTAGCAGAAGCCGCACAGGGAGACGACTGTCATGTAGAGAATACTGTGGACTGTTTTGTATCTAGTCAAATTTTTGAATGTGCACTGAGTCTTAAGGCTGTCTGAGTACTGGATCTGAAGAGACAACTTGTTGTAATTACCTGGAATTACCTTGGATTAATCTTGTGTTTAAATGTTACCCTGTTGTTTAAATGTTAGTCAGTATATTTGTATATATTTTCAGAGTTCTGGGGAAAGATAATAGTTTCATTGCAGTTATCTTTGATTATTTTGTGGGCTTAAGTGTTATAATCTTATTTAAGTGTTTGTCATTTTGTTTCTAAAGAAAGGGGAACAAATTTGCAGAAGATGCAAGGGTGAATTGTCCTTGTGTTTTATGTGTTTACTGTCTAGGACAATCTAATGCAAATGTCAGGTTATCAGTTTTGCAGGCTGGACTATTTAGCCACATTGTATGCCGACCCAGCTCCTGGTTGTCCGAATGGCCAACGAACTGTTTTGATGTACTTCATCAGCTGGCCGACTCGATGATGGGAGAGGAAGTGGGCATGGTTCTGGGTAGAGGCCAGTACTAGGACCTCATTAGGACTGCCATTCTGTGCCAAGTTGTGGTTGTGGATCATGTGTCACTTAAGTTTAGGTTTTATGCTTGGTGCGGTGCTCTGTCCCAGGGATCTTCTTAATTTTCTGTTCCTCATTAAATGTGCCCTTGCCTGCCTTCCTCTCCCAGATATGTGGAATCGCTGCCAATTATGAACTTTTAAGTCCCTACAGGCCTGCTTGCTGTCATTGCTTTTTGCATTTGTTGTATTCCTGGTAGCCACCACTGTGACTTAGTTGTCTTTACTCTCTTAAACTGTTTTGGAAGAATTGTGAAATATCTTGATCTATTTCTGTTAAAGGTTTTTTTTAATTTTTTAAGGGAGTATTTCGAAGCCTTTTGGGGCTCTGTATTGATCTTGACCTTGTTGTAATATTTAAAAATTTCAAGGCAATTTGTAAGCCTTCTGGCACTTGGTGATTATTTATTTTGATCTTGTTGTAAACTTTTTTTAAGAGAGAATTTTAAATGAAATTCTATGCCTTCTGGCACTGCTATTATTGATGCTGATCTTGTACTTTTTTTTTCACTCTGTGATTATTGGTTGTTGTTAACTGGCTTTTCTCTACATTTCATTGTAAAGGAAAGCTTTAAACATTTTCACAAAATAAATCTAGATGTTGTCAACTACAAGTTTTGTTGGACATGGGGCTTGGTCCTGCTGTGAATTCTGGCCACCGCCAATGAAAGACCATTTCAGTTTCATATGATAATAATAGAATTATTTAAAGCATATTCATTATTGAAAGAATTAAATGTCTTTAAACGATTTTTTTGTTGGGTAGCTTTTCGTTTACCCTCCAGATAAAAGTATTAAATAAAAAAAATTTAATTAACTAATGTCTACAACTTTTGTATTTGATACTTGCTTCTTTTCATTTCTCACCTTTTAGTGCACTAGACCAAAATTGTAGACAAAAATGTTTACATTTCAGTCATTTTAAAACAGTTTACACTTTCACTTTCATTTACTTGTAAAGGCATCTTGTCAGCTGAACTACTCCACCAGCCTCTACTATAAGCTGTTGTAAGGCCCAACAATCAAAAGTAATTTTGACAGACTGAGATCACAGCAATTAGTTTCCCAAATCAGTGCAAATGTCAACATGTAGGTGTTTGCATTGTTGTTTATTTTGTATTGTTGCTTGGCATTGCAGTATTTAGAAGTACTGTATCATTGCATTACACGGTTTTAAGAATTTTGTTGTAACGGAAAGGAATTATCCGAGTGGAAAAAAGTGTTACGATACTTTATCAGGTTATCAAAAATGAAAGTATAATGGTGAACAAGGAAATTCTGCAAGAAGGGGAACAAGAGACATTGTTACCTTTTGGGCCACTCACTAAATCAACAATGGTCAGGGAGTAAGAAGGATGTGGAGATGAAGTTGAGGATTTCTTAAATGATAGTGAACAGGATCAGGATTCTTAGAGACAAGTTAAGTCGTTAGTAAGACAGTTCCACGTGTAACTGATTAAGGGTGTTGTGGTATAGGTGCTTAAGAATGACCATCTTGAACAAAAATTATGGCAATTTTTCAAAAATTTTGTATATGTTGATATGCAAGAAAGACATTGTTTAAAATCATGTGGTACTGGCGGTGCAGAAATGGGAACACTTCGATCAAGAGAGAGGTGACAGTATAGGAGGCATTTGCATTGAGGTGGTGTGCACACAAAGAAGTTACGGTGGTAGTATTAGAGCAAGCAGCAGTGACAGTGACAAAATCATTCCATAAACTGAATATATTAACTGCTAGATCAATAGGGAATGATAAGCTTTTATATTTCAGGGGGGAAAAAATGCTTCAGCAATTTAGAGGTAGAAGATGCTTTCAGGTGAGGACCTGAGCAAACTCCGAAAAGGCTGGCATGGGCCCAAAAAAGTACTCAATCTTTTCCTTCAAATATGTGGGCACATTTTCAAAAATGGAGACTTTTCAGAACGGGTCGAGCTTATTCTAAGCAAAACAAAAGCAAAGATTGTGTTGCCTTGCTTGCCGCTTGTTTTTGCCAACACAGCTCTCTAAGTCTGATTTGGCTGTAGGCCATGGTCAAGGATTATCAAAAGTCTGGAAAAAGCTAAAACAAAAAGAGAGTGAAAATGAAAGCAGCACTGAACACAGAATGTTGTACTTCGAATGGAGCAAATTAGAAAATGCGTTAAATAGTAGTTCAGCCATAGAAAATCTTTTAGATCGAAACATAAGAAGTATTTCAGTGCGTAATCAAAGCAACTCCTTTCCTCGCTGAGAGAGGTTTAGCTTTGAGAGATAATTTAGTCAGAGATTGTCAAAATAGTAAATTTTTTGAGAGTCTTAGAGTTTTTGGTGAAGTTTCATCCAGTTATGAAAGAGCATTTAAGAAAAGTTGGAGCATCACAACAAGGAGGTAAACACATGATTCATTATTATCACAGGGTGTTGAGAACAAGTTTATTAAAATAGCTGGAGACTTAGTTTGCCCCACTATTTTAACAGAGGTAAAATGTAGTAAATACTTTTCTGTTATGGTAGGGCAACTCCCAATGAAGCCCAGACACAGTAAAATGTTTTTATGCTGCAATACATTGCCCTCAAAGAAGAAAATTAATACAGAATTAGAGAGCATTTTCTAGACTTTATTGCGATGAGATGAATTGAGAAAGTAATTGATCTTTTGCCACAACGTGTTTGTGCACATCTTAAAAAAATCGGGCAATTTCAGAAAGCAATTGGCTCATTGGCAGCAAACAAAAGCAAACATTGCACTGTTTTGCCTGCCAATTGTTTTTGAGATGCACAGATGTCTCTAAGTCCGATTTGGTTCTAGGCTATGGCTAGGGATTATCGAAAGGCCAGAAAAAGCTCAAACAAAAAGTAAATGAATGTAAAAGCAGCTGTTATGGGCAGGATTGCGACAACAGGAATTATATGTGTGGCCTCTATCATTAGCTGAAGCACATATGTTAAAAAAAATCCATTGTCAGTTTTTTTTCTCATTGCAGTGCTCATTCATTAAATCTTTGTGGCATCCATGCTGTGGGGAGTTGCTTAGATGTTGTCACTGTTTTGGAATTTTTTTGAATCCTTTTTTTAATTTTAATCCCCAGAGATGAATAGTTTTAAGAGAAAGTATTGGGCTATTCCTTCAAACACCATCAGAAATGAGACAGCCTGCACAGATAGATGACTAGCAACCATTTGATAAGCACTTTGCCAGAATCACAAAGGTACTGAACTTGCTTTTAGTTTTAATTTGACTGGTAACACACATAGATCTTAGGGGCATTCAAAATGATAACTTGATAAGAAACTCATCTAACAAAATGAGATCCACGTGGAGAGTAATAAAGAAAGAAACTTGTAGTTCAGCTCTAAAGAACAAGAATGTATCATTAACACTAGAAGGCTCAAAAGTCACAGACCAAAATTCAGTTGTGGAAAAATTCAATTAATACTTTACTTCACTAGCTGAAGACCTCATTCAAGTACATTGTCGAGGACCAGTCCCAAGTTTTTCCAGCAAGTCAGTGATCTCGACTGCTTCTGTGCATGTTTATGAAACAAACCCCAATGAAATTATAAGTAAAATTAAATCATTAAGCAATAAAATGTCACGTGGTCTTGATGACGTACCTGATTTCATATTAAAAGCATGTGCTCACCACATAGCCAACCCCTTAGCAAAAATTTTCAACCTCTCTTTAAAAACTGGTGTATTTCCAGATATTTTTAAAATAGCAAAAGTTTCACCACTGCTAAAAAAATGGTTCTTCTGAAAAAAATATCAAACTACCGACCTGTGTCACAGTTAAGTTCCTTCTCAAAAACTCTATAAAAACTCTTCTATGACAGGCTTTTAAGTTTCATAAATAAATATGCACCTCTTACAGTACAACAACATGGTTTTAGAAAGTCTAAATCAAAACAGAAAACAATTTTCGAATTCTTAGACTGCATTTTAAAATCCCTTGATCAACATAAATTAGCTGCAGGTATTTTTCTAGATCTATCAAAAGTCTTTGATGCCCTGGACCATAACATTCTGCTCGAAAAATTAGAAAGATGAGGAGTAAGAGGTGTAGCACATAGTTGGTTGTGTTCAGACCTAAAACACTTCAGTATGAGTTCAACAAAATGAATAAAACAAGAAAGAACTCCTTTCTTTCTAGCAAATTACCAATAAAAATATGGTGTACCGCAGGGCTCAATCTTAGGTCCACTACTCTTCTTGATTTATGTGGACGACTTAGTTGAATATATGAGTCCCACAAAACTATCCTGTTTACCAATGACACCGGCATATTGCTCGCTGGATCCAGTCCAGAAACTTTGCAGTCCACAGCAGAAAGTTCTATGAAAAGACTTTATGAGTGGTTCACAAAAAACAAGCTCATTATAAATACTGAAAAAACTGTGTGTGTTTATTTTCATTTAATTGCTCCAACTAATCAAATGTCTATTCAAGCACAATTAAAAAATGATCCCCTAGAAAATGAAAGCGTCACAAAATTTTTGGGTCTATGGGTTCAGCAAGACTTAAAGTGGGACACACATATAAATAACTTGTCTAGAAAACTATCATCTGTGTGTTATGGCCTAAGAATTTTAAAGGCTACAACAAGCAAAACAACAGTACTGCAGGCATACTATGCACAGTTCCACTCACTAGTCCGATATGGGATTGTTTTCTGGGGATACTCAACTCGCAGTGTAAAGGTTTTTAGAATGCAGAAAAGAGCTCTAAGAATAATTTGTGACCTTAAAAAGATGGAGTCCTGTAAATCTCATTTTACTGAGCTTGGTGTTCTAAATGTTCCAAGGTTATTCACTTATGAAACTATCTTGTTCAATAGGGACTACCTCCTGCAAACAGGCAAACTGCTACAGAACAAAAATGTACACAACTATAGTACCAGAGGGAAATCAAATACACATCATAAATATCACAGAACAACCACCTATCAGAGGAGCATAATTAACATTGATGTAATACTACACAATAAGATACCAGAGGGAATAAAAAATGCTACTCATCCAATATTTACAGCTAAACTAAAGGCATTTCTAATAAAGCACTGTTTCTATTCTGTCAGAGAATTTCTGAATACGTAACAAAATTAATTGTAATAGGTACCTATTTTTAATTTGCCTACTATTTTGTTAATACCATGTATTATTGTAACTTATCTTTGACCTGTTCAATATCAATTGTACAGTTTGTGCTGTATGATAAAACTGGACCAATAAAAAATCAAATCAAATCAAAACATTTGAAATCATTTTGCTGTGTATTGATTTTTTCAATACGGTACAAATGTGCGGATACGTGCATTGCTGTTGGTGCTCATAACACAGCGCACATTGCCACACACTCTACAGTCTCAGCATCTGTAGCCACACTGCGAGCACCAGCACCTTTGCATGATGGGAGTGGCTACTGGAAGGTGGTAAGGAGGAGGCTAGGGTGGGGAGGGGGAGGGATAGTAGGGTAGGGGTGGCAGACAGTACAGTGCTTCTGTGGAGCACGCAAGGACAACACAGCGAGGATAGGGCAGCTATGTGTAGTCGGGAGGCTAGACGGTGGGCACGGGGTAGGTGGGGAGTGGGAAGGGGGTGGCAGGAAACAACAGAAGTAAAAAGACTGAGTGTGATAATGGGATGAGGGCTGTATAGTGCTGGAATGGGAACAGGTAGGCTGGGTGGGTGAGCACAACAACTAACGAAGGTTGAGGCCAGGAGGGTTATCTGAAGGTAGGATATACTGCAGGGAAAGTTCCCACCTGCTCAGTTCAGAAAAGCTGGTGTTGGTGGAAAGGATCCATATGGTACAAGCTGTGAAGCAGTCATTGAAATGAAGGATGTCCTGTTTGGCAGCATGCTCAGCAACCGGGTGGTCCACTTCATTGTTAGCCACAGTTTGTCAGTGGTCATTGCTGCGGACAGACAGCTTGTTGGTTGTCATACCCAGTCGTTGCACCTTAGCTCGTAGATCACGTGACTGGTTTCACAGCTAGCTCTGCCTACGATGGGAGAGGCGATGTTTGTGACCGGACTGGTGTAGCTTGTGGTGGGTGCATGTATGGGACAGGTCTTGCATCTAGGTCTCTTACACAGGTATGAGCCATGAGGAAAGGGGTTGGGAGCAGGGTTTCTGTAGGGATGGAAGAGTATATTGTGTAGGTTGGGTGGACAGCGGAATACCACTGTGGGAGGCATGGGGAGGATAGTAGACAGGACATTTCTCATTTAAGGGCACGATGAGAGGTAGTCAAAACCCTGGCAGAGAACTTGATTCAGTTGCTCCAGTCCTGGTTGGTACTTAGTTGCGAGGGGAATGCTCTTCTGTTGCCAAATGGTGGGGCTTTGAGAGGTGGTGGGAGACTGGAAAGATAAAGCACGAGAGATTTGTTTTTCTAGAAGGTTGTGAGGATAATTACAGTTTGTGAATGTTTCAGTGGCCCCCTCCATATATTTTGAGAGGGACTGCTCGTCACTGCAACTGTGATGACTGTGGGTGGCTAGGATGTACGGAAGTGACTTCTGGGTATGGAAGGGGTGGCAGCCGTCAAAGTGGAGGTATTGCTTGGTGGTTAGTGGATTTGATATGGATGGAGGTACTGATGTAGCCATCTTTGAGGTGGAGATCAACATCTAGGAAGGTGGCTTTTTGGGTTGAGTAGGACCAGGTGAAGCAAGTGGGGGAGAAATTGTTGAGGTTCTGGAGGTATGTGGATAGCATGTTCTCACCCTCGATACAGTTCGCAAAGATGTTGCCAATGAAACTGAACCAGGTGAGGGGTTTAGGACTCTCGGAGTATAGAAAGGATTCCTGTAGATGGCCCATGAATAGGTTGGCATAGGATGGTGCCATGAGCATGCTCATAGCCGAACACTGGATTTGTTTTAGGTGATGCCTTCAAAGGAGAAGTAATTGTGGGTGAGGATATAGTTTGTCATGGCGACTAGGAAAGAGGTTGTTGGTTTGGAATCTGTCAGATGTTGAGAAAGGTAGTATTCAATAGTGGTAAGGCCATGGGCATTAGGGATATTAGTGTAAAGGGAGTTGGCATCAACTGTACCACAACCATGTGGTACAGGGGCAACAACTGTGGAGAGTTGGTGGAGGAAATGGTTGGTATCTTTTATATGGGAGAATAGGTTCTGGGCAATAGGTTGAAGGTATTGGTTTTCTGAGAGCAAAGACTTTCTCAGAAGGGGCACAGTAACCAGCCACAATGGAGTGTCATGGGTGGTTAGCTTTATGGGCTTTAGGAAGCATGTAGATGGTAGGACTGTGGGGAGTTGTAGGGGTGAGCAGAGAGATGGACTCTGGGTAGAGGTTCTGCGATGAGTCTAAGGATTTGAATGGTGACTGGAGATCCTGCTGGATTTCTGGAATGGAGTCACTGTTCCTGCATTGTTGCTTGGCTCTTCGAGTCCCCCCAAATGGCTTTACCATCAAATTACCCATCCTCGGCTGCCACTCCCCCTTCCACAATGACCTCCACCTTTTCAGACTCCGCCAGCCCTTAGCCCTCACCAACATAGTCCTGCACAACCATATCAACTAATCAAAACCTCCTTGCAGTACTTTCTCTCCATCCGTGAAATTCTCCTGCAATGCATATACGCATAGACCAGCACCATCAATCTATTACCCAGAACCTACCCTCCCATACAAAAGATACCAAACGTATCCTCCACCGACTCTCCACAATTCCTGTCCCTTTACCATACAGTGCCCTGCTCACCACTATTGATGCCACATTCCTTTACACTAACATCCCTAATGCCCATGTCCTTACCGCTATTGAACACTACCTTTCCAAATGCCCGAGGATTCCAAACCAACAATCTCCTTCCTTGTTGCCATGACAAACTATTCCTTCACCCAAAATTACTTCTCCTTTGAAGGCACTACCTATGAAAGAATGTGAGGTATAGCTATGGGCACTTGCATGGCACCAACCTATGCCAACCTATTCATGGGCCATGTGGAAGAATCCTTTCTATACACCCAGTGTCCTAAACCCTTCACCTGGTTCCGGTTCATTGATAACATCTTTGCAATCTGTGTTGAGGGTGAGGACATCCTATCTACATGCCTCCAGAACCTCAACAACCTCTCCCCCATTTTCTTCACCTGGTCCTACTCAACCAAAGAAGCCACCTTCCTAGATGTTGACCTCCACCTCAAAGATGACCACATCAGGACCTCCAGCCATATCAAACCTGTTAACCACCAGCAATACCTCCACTTTGACAGCTACCAGCCATTCCACACCATTAAGTCCCTTCCATACAGCCTAGCCACCCATGCTCGTTGCATCTGCAGTGACGAGCAGTCCCTCTCAAAATATACTGAGGGTCTCATGGAAGCCAAAAGTACCACCATCCAGCCACAGAGGAGCATACCATTCGTAACTCAGTACCACCCAGGACTGAAGCAACTGAATTATATTCTCCGGCAGGGTTGCAACTACCTCTTGTCATGCCCTTAAATGGGAAATGTCCTGTCCACTATACTTCCCATGCCTCCCACAGTGGTATTCCACTGTCCATCAAACTTACAAAATATATTTGTCCATCCCTACACAACCCCTGCTCCAAACCCTTAACTCATGGCTCGTACCCGTGTAAGAGACCTAGATGGAAGACCTGTCCCATACATCCACCCACCGCCAGCTACACCAGCCCGGTCACAAACACCACCTCTCCCATCAAAGGCAGGTCTACCTATGAAACCAGTCATGTGATCTACAAGCTAAGGTGCAACCACTGTGCCCCATTCTATGTGGGCAGGACAACCAACAAGCTGTCTGTCCGCATGAATGGCCACTGACACACTGTGTCCAAGAAACAACTGGACCATACTGTTGCTGAGCATGCTAGCAAACATGACATCCTTCATTTCAATGACTGCTTCACAGCTTGTGTCACATGGATCCTTTCCACCAACATCAACTTTTCTGAATTGCACAAGTGGGAACTTTCCCTAAAGTGTATCCTGCATTCCCATATCCCTCCTGACCTCAACTGTTGTTAGTCATTGTCATCACCCATCCAGCCTCCCTGTTCCCATTTGAACACTGTACAGTCCTCATTCCACCATTGCACTCAGTCTTTTACTTCTCTTCTTTTCTGCCACCCCCCAATCTGCACCTCTCCCCTTTCCTCCGTCTAACCTCCCAACTACACATAGCTTCCCTATCCTCTCTCCACCTCATCCCTGCATGCTCCCCAGCAGCACTACACTGTCTGCCACCCCTACTCAACTATCCCTCCCCCCCCCCTCCTTCCCCTTACCACCTTCCATCATGCAAAGGTGCTGGTGCTCGCATTGTGGCTACAGTTGCTGAGACTGCAGTCGTGTGTGCACATTGTGTGGGTGAGAGAGAGAGAGAGTTGTCTATTTTTGACGAAGGCCTTACAGGCTGAAAGCTTTATATGTGACAATCTTTTTGTTGTGCCTACCTGTGCCTTTGCATCTCTGCTATATGTGAAGGTATCTTTTCACATAAAGTTACATTAATGGTTAAATCATCTTATTAACCATAGTTTTATATCAATGAAAAAGTATAAACCATATTTTGACATATCTCCTGTACTCTAATCAAATGATCGGCTTATGTATGTTATGAAATGAATAAATCACATTTCCCAATTATTGCATACCAGATGGACGATGTTTGTCACGGCTGGGTCTCCCAAGGCTATCAGTAGTGCTGATGGAATATCATCTACTTCCATGGCCTTTTTCAACTTAGATATTACAGAACTCTGTCAAATTCTTTTCAGTATCATATCTCCCATCTCATCTTCGATCTAATTGACTTCCCTTTCTAAAATATTGCCTTCAAGTTTATGTCCCCTGTATAGGCCCTCCTTCCACCTTCCACCTCCAGCTTTCCCTTCTTTGCTTAGGACTTTTTTTGTATCTGAGCTCATGATATTAATATAGCTGCTTCTCTTTTTCCCAAATACCTCTTTAATTTTCCCGTAGGTGGTACCTATCTTTCCGCTAGTAAAATATGCTTTTAAGTCCTTACATTTGTCCTCTAGCCATTCCTGCTTAGTTATTTTGCACTTTCTGTCAATCAAATTTTTTAAACATTTGTGTTCCCCTTCACCTGCTTCATTTTAATATCAGCAACTAAAACCATTAAGGAGCAAATCTGTTGTGAAGTGCATTTAACAGTTCCGAGATCCTTAAAAGGTGGATGGTTATCTACTTCATACAATATTTTTATTGCTCACTTGAGCTGAACAAATGCTTTATTTACAGCCCTAGAAGATTATTTCACAAGACAAAAGGGAGTGAAAATATTGAAAATCTGCCAACAGTCTTGTCTTTAAGTCAACACAATTAAGAGATGTTTTTAAAGGAACAAACATTGAACTGAACTCCTTGATCAGTTTATTCATATGTTGCCTCCATTTTAACCGTTATCTGTCTGGAGCCCAAGACAATTTACACACTGTAGTCAGTTCTGTGTATCGTAATTAATGTCTCCTTCTGGTGTTAGAAGGCAGTTTGAAATCGCATAACATGATGCTTTGTGAAGTTATGACTTAAACTGTTACTACTATACTACTGTGTCTACTATGGTTCAGTTTTACCCCTCTTTAGTATACTTGTGTCATCAGCAAACATATCAGTTTTTGAACTGGCCTTTTAAAGTGACTGGAAACTCATTATGTAAGTTAGAAACAAGAGTGGGCTCTCTCTGTGAAGAATCTTTTACAAAGGCCAAACTAAGATGAGGTTAACACATTCTGTTCAGTTAAAAGAGTTAATACTCTATCATAATCCATTTCCTAAAACACTTGTGGAAACACTGAAAGGTGTGATGTTCTTGTGGTCTTCAGTCCAGAGATTGGTTTGATGCAGCTCTCTATGCTACTCCATCCTGTGGAAGCTTCTTCATCACCAGGTACCTACCGCAACCTACATCCTTCTGAGTCTGCTCAGTGTATTCATCTCTTCGTCTCCCTCTACAATTACTACACTCCACACTGTCCTCCAATACTAAATTGGTGATCCCTTGATGCCTCATAACATGTCCTATCACCCAATCCCTTCTTCTAGTCAAGTTGTACCACAAATTTCTCTTCTCCTCAGTTTTATTCAGTACTTCCTCATTAGTTATGTGATCTACCCATCTAATCTTCAGCATTCTTCTGTAACACCACATTTTTAAAGCTTCTATTCTCTTCTTGTCTAAAATATTTATTGTCCATGTTTCCCTTCCATACAGGGCTACACTCCACACAAATACTTTCAGAAAGGGCTTCCTGACACATAAATCTACACTCGATGTTAACAAATTTCCCTTCTTCAGAAATGCTTTCCTTGTCATTGCCAGTCTTCATTTTATATCTTCTCTACTTCGAACATCAGCAGTTATTTTGCTCCCCATAGCAAAAGTGATCTACTATTTTAAGTGTCTCATTTCCTAATCTAATTCCCATGGAATTACCTGATTTAATTCAACTACATTCCATTATCCTCATTTTGCTTTTGTTGATGTTCATATTATTTCCTTCTTTCAAGACACTGTTCATCCCATTCAGCTGTTCTTCCTGGTCCTTTGCTGTCTCTGACAGCATTACAATGTCATCAGCAAACCACAAAGTTTTTATTTTTTCTCCTTGGATTTTAATTCCTACTTCAAATTTTTCTTTTGTTTCCTTTACTGCTTGCTCAATATACAGATTGAATAACACCAGGGATAGGCTACAACCCTGTCGCACTCCCTTCCCAACTACTGCTTCTCTTTCATGCCCCTCGACTCTTATAACTGCCGTCTGGTTTCTGTACAAACTGTAAATAGCCTTTTTCTCCCTGTATTTCACCCCTGCCACCTTCAGAATTTGAAAGAGAGTATTCCAGTCTACATTGTCAAAAGCTTTCTCTGAGTCTACAAATGCTAGAAACAGAGGTTTGCCATTCTTTAATCTATCTTCTAAGAGAAGTCATCATCGCCCTTCTACAAACTCACTATATACTCCTTCCACCTTTCCGCTTTCCCTTCTTTGCTTAGAACTGGTTTTCCATCTGAGCTCTTGATATTCATACAAGTGGTTCTCTTTTCTTCTAAAGGTCTCTTTAATTTTCCTGTAAGCCGTATCTATCTTATCCCTAGTGATATATGCCTCCCCATCCTTACAATTGTCCTCTAGTCATCCCTGCTTAGTCATTTTGCACTACCTGTCAATCTCATTTTTGAGACATTTGTACTCCTTTCTGCCTGTTTCATTTACTTGCATTTTTATATTTTCTCCTTTCATCATTTGAATTCAATATCTCTTCTGTTACTCGAGGACTTCTACTAGCCCTCATCTTTTTACCTACTTAGATCCTCTGCTGCCTTCATTATTTCATCTCTCAAAGCTACCCATTCTTCTTCTACTGTATTAATTTCCCCCATATTTGTCCACTGTTCCCTAATTCTCTCTCTTAAACTCACCACAACCTCTGGTTCTTTCAGTTTATCTAGGTTCCATCTCCTTAAATTCCCACCTTTTTTCAGTTTCTTCAGTTTTAATCTACAGCTCATAACCAACAGTCCACATCTGCCCCTGGAAATGACTTACAATTTAAAACTTGGTTCCTAAATCTCTGTCTTATATGTGATATATGTCTGAAATTAGAGGTACTTTGCTGATATCCAGTTTTGTAATTGGACTTCAATTCACTTTACCACCTAGTACCTGGTCAACTATCATTAAATCACTTTGTAAACAATATTCAAGTTAGTGAGGAGGAATAAAAAATATTGTATGCTGATGACATGCCATTACTAAATGATGGGAAAAAAATCTGGGTACACTTGAAAGAAGCACATCTACTTCTGCAAGTGACATAGTGATCTACTTCTGCAAGTGACACAGTGGAGTGAGCCAGGTATCAAATAGACATAATAAAACAAGAGAGTAAACACTCTTTAGCAGCACTACAAGATAATTCTCTGCCACTGATGTTGCAGTTTGCTCTGAGAGTCTTGTAGAAATTGCTCAGTAAGGAGTGGCCAATGATTTCCAACTCCAGTGTCTGCTTCGCTGTACTGATATTTTTACTGGACAGAATATTACCCAAATAATGTCTGGCACTCAGCGAAGCAAAATGGATACATCACAGCGAACTGCCTTTGTATGAAAATTGGCACAGTATCCAGGAATAGGTGGATCTCATTATAAACGTAAGTGACCATAATACTGATGATTTTGGTTAGAATTCTCCAGAACAGCTACAAACACCCTGTGTTCACTGATTGAGTGAGGAGTGTCACTCTGCAATTAGAGACCAGCAAACAGCTCTGTAACATTTTTCATACTGGCCAGTTGCAGGGAATTTTCTGCCATTTCAGGTTGAAAAGGTAGTATTGATACGTGCAAGTGGAGATTGTGGTGAAATTTCCTGAGCACAATAAACCATTCCACCAGGCCCACGTGGAATGAGAAACCATAATAAGTATTTTTGAACCAAAAGTGAGGAGATTAATTACAGTTTTAATGTAAAATGGGAGTCTCCATATTAGCATGAGACACACAGATCACATACTGATGGAGTGTTTCACCACAGCTATAATCACTGTGTCAAGTTCAATTCACTTAATACCACATATTTATAAGTTATAGTTGTCACTGAGAAGGAAGTTAAGATTTATATTCCAGCAAAGATTAAACTTTCAGCAGGTCATTCTCTATGTAGGCATTCCTGATAATCTTCTTTCAGCTATGGAGCATGATAGTCACATCATGGTTTCTAGTTGGTCCCATAGTCACACTGAAATAAAAGCAACTGATATAATTTTGAAACAATTTTCAATGAGTGAGATGGCATCATAGTTAAGTTGTTGGACTCACTTTCAGGACGAACAGCGATCAAACTCCTGTCCAGGCATCAAGATTGAGAGTTTCCATGGTTTACCTAAATTGCTTAAGGAAAATACCAGGATGGTTCCTTTGCAAAGGACACTGTTACTTTCTTTTGCAAAGGACACTGTTACTTTCTTTTGCAAAGGACACTGTTACTTTCCTTCCCCAACCATATTTAGTTTCATCCCGTGCTCTTTCTCTAAAGATCTGATCCACAATGAGATATTAGATATTAACCTACTCTACAGTGACTTTTATTCTCTCTAGTAAATAAATTAAAACTGTAAATAGTAACAAACAAAGAGTAACCAATAACTGGTCTGATGATTTTCCTGAATGCACAGCATTCATATGATCTGACAACAGTTTTCTTTAGTTTGCCATTAAAAGCTGCCGTTTCTCCCAAAGTGTTATATAAGACAGTGTTTGATGCACCAACAGCAAACAAGTTTGGTGCATTACAGATACCAAACAAATATGATTAACATGTTTTGACCATTGAATTATTTCATGAATGTTGTACTCAAGTTATTGTATCAAAGATTATAACTATTTTACATTAAATGAGGTAGCATTGTGTAAGGCTTATTACTGTAGCTGAAGAGTTTCTCCTGCTTCTGTTCTACATCTACATCGATACTCTGCAAATCACATTTAAGTGCCTGGCAGAGGGTTCATCGAACCACGTTCACAATTCTCTATTATTCCAATCTCATATAGCGCGTGGAAGGAATGAACACCTATATCTTTCCGTATGAGCTCCGATTTCCCTTATATTATCGTGGTGATCAGTCCTCCCTATGTAGGTCGGTGTCAACAAAATATTTCCGCATTTGGAAGAGAAAGTTGGTGATTGGAATTTCGTGAGAAGATTCCGTCGCAACGAAAAACACCTTTCTTTTAATGGTTTCCAGCCCAAATCCTGTATCATTTCTGTGACACTCTCCCGTATGTCGTGGTAATACAAAACACACTGCCTTTCTTTGAACTTTTTCGATACACTCCATCAGTCCTATCTGGTAAGGATCCCACACTGTGCAGCAGTATTCTAAAAAGAGGACGGACAAGTGTATTGTAGGCAGTCTCCTTAGTAATCTGTTACATTTTCTAAGTGTCCTGCCAATAAAACGCAGTCTTTGGTTAGCCTCCCCCACAACATTTTCTATAAATTCCTTCCAATTTAAGTTGTTCATAATTGTAATACCTAGGTATTTATTTGAATTTACGGCTTTTACATGCCTGTTCAATGGATCCCAGTTATGGACTATGTTAAAGAACAAGAATATGTTGTTTTGCAGAATGTTCTAGCTCTTACACCTAGCGGCAGTTTTCCAGTATGGCTTGTCAGAGAAACAATTCATTGCGCATTCTGACCACAGTGAATGCAGCCAGGAAATATCTCCAAGAAATGAAATAATCTACCGTAACATCATTTTTGGCAATAGTCCTTCATGAATAAGAAAAATACTTAACAGATACATCAGGAATATCTGTCATCTAACTGCTAAATTGAAGAATCTCCTAGCTCTGGTAAAAAGATAGTCTTAGCTAGGAAATTATTCTGTGTCAATATGGACTAGGATACATTAGCTACATGTGTCACACAAACAAGACCAATGCGATGGATGTAAACAACATACACAGCCAAACATTGTCAAAGTGCAGAACATCAAATGATTTACAAGATGACAAAAATTATTTTCTCTGTTTCCTCCTCCTGGGACTTCAGTGTAACAGACATGATACATACTGCCCGGTCAGACAACCTCATCAACAGGGACTCAAGATTCCACACCTTGGAAATCCACCCTTTGACCCTAAAAGGTCACACTGAGCAACATCAAAACTTCCAATAAAAGCCCCATTGCAGCATAACAAAGGGCCCAAAAACCTACCAAGTGTCTAATTTTTGCTGGACATCTGGTTGCAGCAATGCACAGTTGCAGGATTAGTATTCTTGTGCACATTTAGTAGTTCAAATTTCAATCCCTGAACAGAGACTCTTAACCTGGTGTGGTCACCAGCAGTTGCTACTTAGTAGTAATCAATTTTTGAAATATTGTTTTCCTTTAGCAGATGTGGGAGTCCTATATGCAACAGATTCACCATTAAAGCCTGATATTTTACTTTTCTGCTACACTAATAAATAAAAAGTGTCTAATCCATTTGCTGTTTTATAAAATGTTACACTTACATTACAGATTAAGAATACCTGCCTGTCCCTTGAAAAATAAGGGAGATAATCCATACTGAAATTTAAATAAAATTTCTCAGTAGGTGTTATTTTCTTCAGTCCCTATGTGAAATGTGGGAAAATCAACAGACGTGGGGTGGGTTCTCACGTCAGAAAATGTTGACTTGTAATAAATTAAATAAGGTTTCTGCCAGAGCTGCATGTAACATTTTTATTAGTTACTAGTTTCCAACATTTTCACTCATTGTCAAACCATGCATTTGCAATGTTTGACTGTACATAACAGATTTGTTTTTACACCATGTGAATAAAACAAATGTTATTTGACCATATACTCATTGTCTTGGTAAAATGCAAATTTGATAGGCATCTTTAATTGTTTGTACATTAAAATTTGACATGTGCCTCCAGCTGTTTATGTGTTTATGTACTCTCTCTCCAGAGAGAGAGAGACATCACATGAACACACAATAAACTGAAGGAGCCTGTCAAATTTTAATGTACAAACAGCTGAAGATGCATATCAAGTTTTGATTGTACCAAGAGAATTATAAAACATTCAAATAACATTTGTTATATTGATCTGATGTAAACACAAATCTATTACGTATAGTCAAACTTCACAAATGCAAGTAATAGTTTGACAATGAACAAAAATGTTTGGAACTAGTCACTTATAAAAGTATGATTTGCAATCCTGATGCAAACTTCAATTAATAAATTACAAGCACACTGAGTTGCTGATCTTCATACCAACACAATGTTGGAATTACAAAAAATGTTAATTTAATATTTGCTTCAGTTAGTGTACCTATGGATATAGAAGCAATCCTGTTGTAATTTCGCGCAACTACCTACACAGTATTCTTCCAGCACCAGCTGTTTTTGTGGTGGAATATTAAGTGTGAATTTTAATGGATCTGTTTGTAACAAGATGATAAACTAAATGAAGTTTATATTTACATATATACAACATATGTTTCCTTATTAAAAACTATAAATGAAATACACAATTTGTCCAAGAAATAACTCCAGATAGTTAACATTCTTTTATTTACATATAAAACTTACATATAAATCCTTTTAATTACAATCCTCAGTCACTTTCAACATATTGTAAATAAATTCATTTTGTAACTTAAAAAATATAGTAACAATAGAAGCTTTAGTCTTTTCAACAAAAAATATTTTTCTCTTCCATTCAATCACATCTCAATTAGTTACACAGTCACTATTTCATCACAGCCTCAAATGATCAGTTTTATATTTACCATTACACAGCAGTGTGTATCATGTCCACACCACAATTTTTAAAAAAAAGTCATGCAAGCATAATAAATAACACACATCAGACCTTGCAGTGTGCAATGTTGTTATAATTTTGTACAGTAATGTATGTTGACAGAAATTTAATGGACACTGTTTGAAAGTCTGGTTAGCCCTGAGTAATGCATGTTACCTTCGAATGTCTGGGTATGCTATTCATGCACATTATATATTCAGAAAGAAGTTAAATGAAGTGCTAATTCTGTTGAGAAATTATCAGAAATTGAACTGACTGACACTGTTAGCTGCCAATATATAAAATCCATTAACACATTTGTAAGATGTTGTATGTCAGTCATCTGTCATTAGGTGCAATGTTAATTTTTTTCAGTAAGCTACATGAGAAGAAATCAGAAGATGGACAAAATCATAAAGTGTTATGGAAGGCTGTCATAAATTGTTATAAAAGTCTGAAGATTACCCACAAGAAGTTACATCAGTCTCACCCTATGTAAAACATATACACTGCTGACATACAATCCACGTTGTGAAAGGAATGTCGATCACTGACTATGTTATTTAATAATTCTAAATATCAGTAACAATATCATATAAAATTTCTTTTCACATTAACACAATAAGCAGTTTAAATTGCAATGTGGAGGCTGAATTTCCTCTCTTAATTTATTGTGTTAGTTTCAAATCTGCTCACAAAACCCAAGCTATTGCTGCTTCACATTTACTGTTATTTAGCATAATTTTTGAAATACTGAGAGGAAACAACCAAGACATCAAGCTCTGTCTCGTACTTCAGGTTTCCTACTTCCCAGCTAGGCAGAAATGAACAGATGCTGGGCACACAAGAGAAATGAGGTAAATCTCCCACAACTAATGACCAGTAAACATTTTGCAATGGTGTGGACCAATCCAAAGCACGCAAAACTAGGATTTATTGTCCCAAGTATGAATTCAGGTACCAATACACATAGAATAGCAATTTGTTCATAGCAAATTTTCATGGAAATGCCTTTCATTTTCTACAACTACCACTTATTTCTGAACTAAACCCAAAAAGAATGTGATTCCACAAACATGAGACTGCCAGCAATAGTCATGTGAGATTCAAAAGACCTTGGACTCCAGGTACCAGAATCGCTTTTTCATCATAAATACATTTGAAAAAGACCATGTTTCTATAGCCTTAATTAGCGTGAAAAACTTAGAAGGTGTTGCAATTTGTGAACTAAATAAAATAAAGCTATTTAGCACCCACCAAACAAACCGGCTTTATCAGAATTGCATAGGAAACGAAATGGACATTTTTCAGTGGAGTAAGTATATGTCTAAAAAATTACTTTCATTGTAATTACTAAACAAACTAATCTTTACTGATGATAAAATAGATACCACGTTTAACTGGGATTCCATGTACTGGATTATCCGTTTGAGATGAGAGATTTCAGTATCGGCTGAAGACCATAGAACCACTCATCCAATTTGTCTCTTCCTTTTTTTTAAACTTGTTCTATGAAACTGAATTGAACCCACTGGAATATGTTAATTATCCAAAGACTGGCAGCCATTAATGGGTCACTTACTCTTTTATAGTGTACACATTTACACATGAACAACATGTGTGTCAACATAAAAATTTGGTTATACATATTATAAAAAAATCTATGCAGTCAATACAGTTTACAAGAGTGAAGCAGCAGGCACTAAGCTGGTCAAATATAGTTCAACATAAACTTATATTATGGAGTTTTCAAACTGTCATTGTGTCAGCTACATTCTATTTTCAATTCTTGCAGAATTGAAAATAGTTTATGTAACGTTTCTACCACTAATAAATGAAAGATTTTATCTGAAAAACTGTAAAATGTGCAAACTGAATAGTATAAATATTACACTACAACAGTTTGCCTGATGTAATATAACAACTTCCTTTGTAAAAAACATATGTAGGTGTGAAACAAACCATTTAAATTACTGTGTGGAGAGTTAATTGAATTATCGACTTCAACCTTCATGTAAATCAGGTAGTGACTGGATCCTGACAAAAACTTGTCATGTGACAACTCCAAACCATTCATCAGTACACAAAAATTTTATTCTATTACTCACTCCTTACTAATACCTGACACATAGTGCAAATTCATTTCATAAAGTATACAGAAATACTTTGTATTAAGGCATATCACTGGTATACTCACTTTAGTTCAACTAGAAATATCAGTCTGTAGAAATCTTGAGGTGCTCGAGACCGTAAGAATTAATACAAGTTTATACTTTATATTTCCTACCAAATTAGTCCCTCCAACTGCAGTGAGGCATATACCAACATGCTCTGACAAATATTGTAAAAAACATTTCACACACAACACAGAATTCAGTCGCCACATTGTTCTGGCTTAATAAATTATGAGAGCATCCATTCTGAAACTTTTCACTGCACCGTTTTCAATAGTCTAACCTCTGTCTTGAACACAAACAGGCCACTTGGACACAGTACTGGAAAATCCGTTAGAATCAATCTTCCAAGGTATGGAAGAGGAACAAGAGTTCATGTGATGCATTTTTATATTGTTCTGTGCCTGCTGGAAATTGACTGATATAGTTACAGGATGAAGCACAACAGACTTCAAAGGTATGTCATGATTGTTCTCCATATCAGTGTCAACACCTATTGCAGCTAAATATGGTGCCAAAACCTCTGCTTCCAAAGTCAGAGGTATATAGAAAGAACCTTTCGAATGTAGAGCAAATATAGGAATTCCTCGACTGTGTGGAATGTGAGACTTATGCCGAGGTTGTGAAGGCTGAGGTGGCAAAGGAGGTGTAACACGAGATGCCAAGTCTGTCACTGGAGACATTGGAGGGTTGTACTTAGGTGACGGAGGAGAAGACGGAACTGAACACGTTTCACTATCACGACGTTTCGCATCTGCTGTCAAAATAGGCAGTCCTAGGATGTTAATTGCACTTCCACCTGTTTCTTCACTCATCTCTGACATGTACCGTGCTCTCTTGGCACTGCTGCCATTACACACTTCTGACAGAGGTATCACTGATGAAGCATCGTGTTCTGCTGTGAAGCGTTGCTTGATATTGTTCTTGAACTTATAAAGTGGAGGAGCTGAACTCTGATCAACTGATGGCATACTTGCTGAAGAGGAGACAGTGGCAGATGGATGTTGCTGCAGCATGTCCCGTAACTGACTGCATCGGACTGCTTCTCTGTCTTCCACAGTGATCCCGGGAACTGGAGCAACTGTCTGCCTCTGTGTAAGCATTTCTGATGGAGTATCCTTGTTGCCTGAATCAGAGCTGCAACCAGATCCTGAACCTGGTGAAGAGCTCGATCCGAGGCCGGAGCTTGCACCGATGGGTCGCGAATGGTGCCCGTAACCACCAGAACTGCCAGAAGAAGTGCTTGTTGTCTCTGCCACATTTGTTCGTGGGAAGTTGATCCTGTCACCTGGAGAGCGTGGAAAATAAAAGTAAATAGGTGATCTGGTCAATTGAATACTAAATTGTACACATTGTCAATGGCAGCTCAGTATATACAATGAAACGTTTCAAATGAGTTTTTGATATGTTGCTTCAAAATGATTCAGAACATGGTTTGTAGTTATTAACAATGTAACTAGTGGGCTTATAATACTAAAAGGACTGAGTTGGCCTTACCTTTGAGTATTTTGTCACAGTGCTTCTGTAAGTGGTTAATAAGCTGGACACACAAAGGATCCCCAGCAAAGTATCCTTCTACTTCAACCATGAAATGCATAGTTTCAGACAGACATTCCTGATAACCAAGCCGATAATGTTCCAGTACAATTGGACCTGGCTGAGTATGTTCCGGCACTAGGTCACAGTTCTCTGCAATGGTAAATCTGACATAAGACAACAGAATCAGAAAAACTAAACTTTTTTACTTTTATGACGTTTCCCTTTCCATTTATTTTCCTACGAGACAATCCAAAGTGAGCGTCTTGCAATGCAAGCAAAGTTAATAAGAAATGACAAGAGATTTATTGTGATTGTAACAGTTACACTCTTGTTAACATTGTGTTTGTTATAGTCCTTATTGTAGGACTTGGTGCCTCAGTGGTCACATTCAGACTATAAACCATCACTGAAACACAGCTGTGTCTCTTGGACCATTGTTATTTCACCTATTCCCATGGCACTACCACATCCAAAAATAAATACTGCAAGTCTGATCACTTGATCTGTAACTTTCTTCAGGTATTCCTGCACTTTATTTTATGTTGATTAATATATTGCAGACAACTTGATATGCAACTAGGCATTATTCACGATGTTGTGAAAGGTCTGTAATGATAATTATTTTTAAATAGCTTGGCAGTTGTAACTTAATGCATATGTACATGTATGATCACAAGACTATTGACATGACTGCATTTTCCAAGTGTTTTGAGAATACCTTTCATACATACTACTGTTAATAATTCTGTACTTTACTGTTGTAGACTGCCATTGAGGGTAATATCTATGTGAAATTTATGTTAAATACTGTACATAAGGTAATACTTATCAATGAGAGAGAAATGCTGATTTACACATCTAGATTACTATCCACAGTGAAGATTCCTCTGAGAATAGGACATAGTGCAACAGTCACTGACAGTTTGTGTTTAGATCCAATTGTCTTTACCGATTTAGATGCAAAAGCAATAATCAGTCATATCTAACCATGATGGTCAAATATTAACAATAATGTATGCTGCTTACTTTTTAAATAACATCATATTTGTCTTTTACAAAATTCTACATGACTATGAACACTGACCATAAGAAGTTAATCATATGCTCAGAATCATGAACAGTGACTTTATCGTAGAATATAGAGAAAAATTATGTAAAGAATTATGAGAAAATATTTGGGAAGCAGAGAGTGTAGATGGAAAACTTAACTCTTTCTTAACCTTATTCATACAGCACTTAAAAGCTTTTTTTCACTTAACACAAACAAGGCTAAAATTGTGAGATTCATTGTGTCTCGCACCTTGTATGAAATTAAAGAAAGACATTTTACGTATATGCTTAGACAATGCTGCTTGTTTGTGGATTATTTTTATTTTGGCCAGACTAGTATTGGGCTGTATGCTCATTTTCAATGGTTGTGTAATATACTATCATGGCCTCAGAGTTTCTGGGATTTTTTTCTCAGAAATTTTAGTTTAACTTTTAATTGATTTTTAGGACATTTTCATCGTGCAATAGATTGGGCAGCATGCTTTACAGTATGGTGTTTCTAGAAGAGTATTAAATTCTTGTGCTGGTTTCACAGGACTCCCCTTAAGCAATCTCCATAATATGCATATACATAAAATGCCATTCATCAAGAGAGAAATTATGCTCACAAAAAATAAATGGCAAAAATGATGACACACTGAAATCATTATTTTCCAGATTTGATGATTATATGCTAATAGTGGCACCAAATAAATAATGAATTACAGATACATTATATTTGCTTCAGCAGACAGTTTCAAAAATACAATCCCTAAAGAGATTACTAAATACAACATGACACTAAAAAGTAGAAACTGCAGATTATTATGCGCTAGGAAATACTACAACTAGTCACAAGTTTCTTTGAAATGATTTTATTGTACTATTACAAGTTTTGGGCATAACCCATCGTTAGATGGTAGCATTGACTTCTTTGCAAGTTTTACATTTGTGTCCTAAAATATAAAACAAAAAAATGTGATTACACAGTTTTACACTTATTTAGGCTATACACATTGCACTTACTTCCCGAAAAGCCCTCCTTTAAGTATTATAAGACAAAGGATTGATTTTCTATTTATAATCCTTACTGCTGCTGTTGTTTCTAGTTCAGTCCATTGATCAGTATGGCTTGTACGAGAAAATTAAACCTCTGTCTTGACATGCAGGACGTAAGTGCAATGTATAGAGCCTATATAATTGTAAGGGTCTTAGAATCTTACACTGATTCCCCAGTCCATTAACTTCTTGTTTTTGTTGCTGAAAATTATTATCAATTCCAGCTAAACTATGATTTCTATTATCATAAAACAATAAATGATATAATTTTCATGAAGTCTTTGTATCTCTGTCTAGAATTCAGAGTAGTGTTATGTGCTCCTGTACAAAGGCATTCAACAAACTCTCGTTAAACATAAAACAAGAAACTGACATTCCTAATTTCTTCATTGATACTTATATTTATATTCATATCTCCCTACTGCTGTCTACTGTTAATTTATTGAAATTTGTGGTATAGGAGAAAAATGTGTATTATGAACCAAAAGAATTTCTGGAATAGGGTGACTATTTAACTAATTAACAACAAATTTCTTACGATAAATGGAATGGAAAATTACTATTATTTTATTACAATATGTTACACTTGATATATATTCTAGAAGAAGATAATCATGTCTTCGAGTGACCTGAAACCTGTATCATCATCAACACAACCACCACCACCACCACTAAAGCACGATATTAGAAGCTAAAATGATAAGTAACACAGAGGATGGTTTTATTAAGCACATGAATCACAAGATAGAGGAAAGAAAATTTCAACATAAGCAGCAAAGAATCACCATAAGCCATTTGGAAACATTCCTCCATTCCATAAATGAAGCCAGTTATTTGTAGATAACAAAATAATTTTGTAAATTTATAAAATAAATAGACTCCCAATGAGCAGCAGATTGTTACATATTTAAAATTGTGTACCAAATAAGGACTTAAGTTCCAACTTAAAGGCTTTCTATGGCAAGTGAGCGCTCTGAATGGTCCTCATGGGTTAATGAATCTTAATCTGCCATTGTCTCACAAAAGTTCTAAACGATAACAACTAAAAAGTAACAGTAATCATGTTAATTCTCCATAAGAAGTATGGGGAGAGGGGCATGGGTGATGGCTTAGGCAAAATAATTATTTCTTCAGTGTTCCCAATCACTCCAGAGGTTTATTAGGGAGAATTATGTCATTGGCCAGCCACATCACTCTTGAATGCTCAAGTACCATGGTAACAAGATTTTTTTCTTACCTAGCTGAGGGCACGCCAGAGACTGAAGATGCTTCATATGTTTGATAGCCATCTCAATTATCTCTGTCTTTTCAATGCGACCACGGCCCTTCTTCAGGTAATCCGCTGGTATTAATCGTGATAAGTCAGCCAGGCAATTGTTCATACGATCCCGCCGCCGCTTCTCTATTATGCGATGTGACATTGGATCCTGCAACAGAACATAACACTTTTTTTTTTTTTTTTTTGGGTACGGGTTGTGTAAATTACGGCTTTTTTGTATTTATATATTTAATTAAAATTTTATGTGCCAAAGACTATGCAAGTGAATGTAAGGAAACACAACTGAAAATTAATATAGAATTTATTGCTGCCACAGTAGTAATGCAGCGAAAAACTGTGACGAAATTGGTACATAATATAGTATCACCACCCATACACAAACTAGACTTCTTGCTTCAGTAAGGGAATTGTTCCCATGCGTTCCTGAAGTACTGTACAGTATTCCACTGGATCCTTACAACCGTAGAATAAAAAGCTATACTCCTGCAATATAATTATATTACAATGAAAAGTCTTTTTACAAGGAATTCGTAGCTCAAATCCATTCCTCACAACGTGTTGCACCCATCTCCTTCATCTCATGTGCGCTCTAATGATCACTACTGTCCAATAATACAGAATAATGAACACGGCTTATCAAAACATAAATATTCCGTATACACATAACACTGTTGTAAAACCGGCACTTTTTGGTCCTCAGACCTTTCCCCGTACAATAATATCGTCACTCATATTAACATTTCATCACACTGTCACCCTGATAACTATCTTACTCGCACATGCTCTGAATATTTTTGTTCTGTGACGGTGTAATGTTTCGCTTTACTCTATTCTTTCGCTTCCGTTACAAGTTTTTACGAAAATTCAGACAGGTAAATCACCATATTCGACGACGATAGAGCGAAACTCTTGCGCTGTTGCTACGAAGTAATGGGAACACGCACTCATCACCAGGCATTCCGCCGAAGGCTTCCGTCACGTGCACGTGCACGTGAGCAGAAGGCAGTACAGTGCAAATCGAAACAACACCTTAGGTGCACTCCACATGAGCTTTTACCTCTTTATTGAGAAAACGCCGTCTATTTCGCTGAGTCGCATTCAGAGGAGATTCTCCAGCTACAAGTAAATGCTGCTCCAGCATCGTGGCATTGTGCGTAACCATTATCCAAGATTTCCGCGACTGACACCACAAGCTCTCATCAGAGTCTGGTTGCAACTGTAGCACTGGCCCCCTGGTAGTCATGTTTTATGTGGCGGTGGTGGGGGCAGGCAACGTCACGTTGCAGGTTACGCCTCTCGCTCGCGCTCACGGGTTCGCTCACGTTGTGGCAGCGAGGAAGGGAGCGGCGATCGCAAACATCGCCGGTGCGTGGCTGAAACGCGCTACAGCTATTTTTGGCCTCGTGATGGCAGTACACGAAAATTGCAAACAGGAGCAAAAAATAACTTACAAATGCTACAGTTCGTCTTTGTATTACCCAATGGTGGGTTCTTCGAATACTGGCACTCGTGCGTGAGCTGAAAAGGTACGTCAATTGAAGGTGTGGGAGTCGCCGGAAGAACACCTCTGAATGCACAAGAAACGCAGCATTATCCTGCGGCGACGAGCGCACGGACGATCTGCTTTACTCTTTGATTTTTATTAGTATTATTCGTATTGACTTGTGTTTTGGGTTGATTGGTGTTCGAGCTTTAGAAAAAATAGAAGTTATTGCTTGACTACTACATTGCAGCCGGCCGCTGTGGCCGAGCGGTTCTAGGCGCTACAGTCTGGAACCGCGCGACCGCTACGGTCGCAGGTTCGAGTCCTGCCTCGGGCATGGACGTGTGTGATGTCCTTAGTTTAGTTAGGTTTAAGTAGTTCTAAGTTCTAGGGGACTGATGACCTTAGAAGTTAAGTCCCATAGTGCTCAGAGCCATTTGAAGCCACTACATTGCATCTCTGCAGCAGACGGAGATAAGCTGTAATTGACCAAAAAGGGAAGACTATAAGTGTTACGGACAAAAACTAATATAAAATAAAAATATATTGAAAACAGAATATTTCGCTGCACCTGAGACTGTGCGATATTGAGAGTTAACTGTTGAAGACATTCGATTCAGTGGGCCTTTGCGGTGCTAGAGTTGTGTAGAGCCCTAGCCGTAAAATAAAATCATATGAGACTTACAGCTCACGTTGCCCCCGATGTAAACTTGCGTCATACCTAGTCCAGTCCTTCTCCCACAAAAATCAGGCGGACGGAAAGACTGGCAACTAGTTCGGAAAGTACAAAAACGGAAAGTTGCAGTTTTAAGGAAACCTGAAGCCTGTGACTACACAACGAAAGACAGAAATCTAACAATACGGTAGGAAACAAAGTCTATTCGATACGCTTTATAATCATTATGAGGGTCACCTTTTAAGCTTTAACAAACGACCATGCTATTCAGATGTGATTTATTTAGTACTGTTTTAAAATTTGTCTTCTATTAATGTTAAAACAATGACAGTTCAGAAACAAGTCGTGTAGTTTGTTTACAGTAAGCATTTAAGGAAGGAGTGTTACGCAAAAATGGAAATTCTGCACAAATGTTTTTGTGAGAGGACTTCTTTTTTCATAATGGCCCGACTCTACTACAACTCCTAACGACGAATTTTGTGAATCAAACCACCCATGTTGTTCCAAAACACATCCGTATCGTGCCCAAGGGAAATTAATTCATGTCGCAGTACGTTCGATTTTGCATGAACACTTTGTTAGCTATGAAGAAGTTATGTTCCCTACTGACTCTGCAAGCTCATTAGCAAGCTCTTATCAATTGGCGTAAGGTAATGCTCCAAAAACGGGACGGAGGAAATGCAAAATCCCAAATTATGCAGGTGTTCCAAGACGAATTGAAACCAATCTAAGAGAGCTGTTCGCAAAGTACTTTCCGTGAAAAAAAAAAAATAATAATCGCTTGCTTCTTTGGTTACATTTGATGCATTGCAATCACTGTCTTATAGGACCGAAGAACAGGAGAGTCTGAATCGTATACAACAATTTGTTTGCCCCCTAGTCTTCGACGAAACTGGGACAATCGCAAACCAAGGCACACAGTCTATAGAAACCTTATGCACCGATTCAACTGCCGTTTCCCAACGCATCAACGTGGCTGCAAAGGCCTATACGGCCTCCGGTTACCATCAGGGCACCCCCTCCAATCGGCACACAACGTAATCACGACAGTTTGTCATTTTTCCGCGAAAAAGATAACCTGTGATGTCTTACTGATGCTGCATTCAGTTTTACACTCGGAAGAACACTGCCGTGCTATGTTACAGATGTGTATCTCTATGCTTAATCTCAAATCCGTAGAAAGGGAAAAGAAATGCATAGTGCTGCGGAACATCTAAAAATTAGTCAGAAATTATCAGCGTCTAACACAGAAAAACAACGATGTGCTAGCAGACGGCATTTCCCGATGTAAGCGAGAAATCAGACGAAAAATCACCATAAGTACAAATCAACCTATTCTTAATGAAATGTTTTTCGATCTAAAAGCAAATCAAAGTGTTAATAACTTAATTACAGGCCACTGATGATGCTTTACCCCAATAAAGCGAAACGCGTCTGGTGAAAAAAAAAAAAATCACGAATTTTTGTAGTTGCAACGACAGAACGAAAATACCCTCAAGAATTATAAAGCAACTACGGACACTACGGCCACACAAATGAAGAATTTAAACGGAAAAAGGTATGAAATTTCGTGGATGAAAAGATGTGCTCTCCAGAAATGGTACTTTCTTAATGACTATGGGAGCAAATGCAGTCACAGAGATACGAATTCTGCATTCCAGTCGTCATACTCATAATATGACAATCTGGAGATACAAGAATTATTTTGTTGCAGTCTGATGCTGCTAAAAGTTGTTTCTATTGGCCAATTTAAGGATTGTTTCGGGAGATTTCCCACATTCATCTAGTCGTATACTGGCCCTGCGCTACACTTTACCTAACCAACTCCAAAAAAATGTAGCTTTGAAACACATTTCGTTCCACTTCAATTATGCCAGTTGACGCTAAAAAAAGAAATCATGTAAGTAATACAATAAAAATTTATTAATGTGAACAGTTGTGAAGTTTTACATACAACTTGTTGTAGATAAGCCTTTTTAAATGATTATTCCCTGTTTCTTAATTTCGAGGGGTATTAATATGGTATTTTTTGTTGATATCCAGCAGCATTTTCTACAGTCATTCCACTTTTTTCCCCTATTCCAGATTTTTAATTTTCAGTTTCAACTTAACATTAGGAAGTGCGAATAAATCAGTCAAAAATGTGGCCCCCATGTTCATGTTGATAACATAAAAATGTACTTTGCATGTAATACTGAAAAGGGATTGTCGTTTGGCTGCCAGAGTAATCTTCCTTAAAATACTAAGTAGATAAGTACCTGTCTTTTGTGGTACAATAAGTTTTGGTGTACTTCGTATCAGATGTAGTTCTTGGGGCCTACACGTTTCCATAGTCACCGAATCAGTTATATAAAATCTGGCAAGTTTTGAATCTTTCCCCATTTGGCGAAAATTTTTTCGCCCGCCCGTGTATACGAAGGGAAACATGGGCTATCAAGAGCTTGCAATTGTCTATCGCGAATATTACCAGTCTTTCTACTTATCCATGAGCATACACGAATGCTTCAAAACTGTTGTTCTTTGACGTCTAATTAGTAACCAAGTAAGCCTGAAAAGCTGTGAAATAGCCTACATTACAATTTTCGAAAATCAGATAATCCAGCCGACCACACGCACGGAGAATATAGTTTCGTAAGTTGTCAAGAAGACCTGAAGGGCAGTATTTGTTTGGACCGACTCTAGCTACACACTGCAAAAACGAAATTGCAAATTGCTGCAGAAACACCAGATAAAATGTGCCTGACGAGTCTCAGGAGAGACATAATAGACTGTAAGTAAAGCACTTCACCTCAGGTAATAGCTGCATCGTAGAAGAATCGAGAAGCAATAGTAAAATCGATATTAAATTACACTGCATTTTAACCTTAATGATAGTTCTGCGCAAATATAAATGGAAAACGACCCTTTTAAGAAAGTTGTGAAATCTAATATCGATGGTAGGTTGGTTCATTGGCTTGTGTTTAGGACGCCAAACTTGGAGGTTACGAGCGCTTAACAACAATTTAACATCTGGATCTGTGGTAAGAGAGACACTTGAAGCTCAACAGTTTGGCCAGTTTATGAATTTGATGAACAATTTTAGTCGGCAAAGTTCTAAAATCTAATACACTGCCGACGGAACCTGTCCAATGGAGGAGTATGAAAATTCTCGTTAATCATAATCACGCTACTCGAGAGCAACCGGCGTAAAAACTTTAACTTCCACATGCAATCATTACTTCGTCAGGTTGCAGAGGATCGACAGTTCAAGCAATGATTTGCCGTTGGCCCTCAGCATGACAAATGCAACGCAATAAACGGAATGACATATTATGTAATTTGAGTACACGACTGGCGATCAGTCGCAGAAAAAAGTGATAACCCTGACATATCTAGAAGTCCGCGACCAGTATATTACCCTCATTCGACTGCTATTTGAGAATTCTAACAACAGCTGAAGGCTGAAGTATTAGATACATCACAAGAAAGGATACGGAACATTCTGTATGAATAATTAACTATGAGAAACCTTAATGCAACGTCAGCATTACATCAGCTGAAAGACAACCAAAAAGCAGACGAAAAATCAATTTTCATGGCATGCCGAGACTTGGATGGTTTCTGCTACACGTAGAACACCATATTTGTTACGAAAATTCCTAAATACTGTTAGATAATTTTAGTGTACTACAAAATAATGGGTATATAATTTTAGTGTACTACAAAATAATGGGTATATATTCCTAGTTGTGAGCAAGGAACCAGTTACGTGATATAATCTGCTGTAAGCTGAAAGCGGATATTTTTAAGAAAATATGTACTTCTTCTCTATGAGTTTAAACTTGACTACTACACAGCACACACACATCGTACAGATACAGCATTTCAGCTTTACATAGTAAATTAATAACCCCGGCGTGTGTAGTGTTGTGACCATAGAAAATTTTAATTTTTATTCTTGCTTTTGTGACCATAATAAAGAGTCCAGGTTCCATAGGCAAACAGCCAGCCGACATTAAGAAATAGTCCACCAGGACGTAGGGACAAGATAAGCGGCGGAGGCAGCCAAGTATGGCTTGTTGATCAAATAACTTAGTGTTTGAATCCCTGCCAGAGGAAGCAGCATGAATGAAACTTGCGCAAACATCAGGGCGATAATACAGCAAGAGAGAGTGTCAGTCACGTGCGGAAAAGACTCGTGTGGAACCAAATTAAGTTGTGTGCAGCTAGAAACGTAAGTGTCGTGTGGAACCGAAGGCATTCTTGCGCAAGCCGACCAATTAGAAACGAGAGTGTCATGTAGAACCATAGGCGTTCTTGTGCAATCGGATCACTTAGAAATGAAAGGGTCGTGTGAAACAAATTAACTCGTGTGCACCCAAGTACATGAGAAACGAAATAAAAGGCCAGGCAGTGGAATAGCTAGAGGCAGAGATTCAGATGCAGATTCAGAGCCAGTGCCGGCAGTTTGGAGATTCCGCAGCGAGACGCCAGCGGGGCCGAGTACGCCCATAGCAGCCGATACAGCTGATAAAAGACTTCAACTACGAGAAGATGGTGATAGACTCTGATGGACACTCATTAACTGCAGGTCAAGTAGGACTTTTAGAGTTTCATTGGAATAGTGTTGAACAGAGGCTGTCAGTCTTTGTCTCAATTACTTAGAGAGAAAATGGTTCAAATGGCTCTGAGCACTATGGGACTTAACATCTATGGTCATCAGTCCCCTAGAACTTAGAACTACTTAAACCTAACTAACCTAAGGACAGCACACAACACCCAGCCATCACGAGGCAGAGAAAATCCCTGACCCCGCCGGGAATCGAACCCGGGCGTGGGAAGCGAGAACGCTACCGCACGACCACGAGATGCGGGCACTTAGAGAGATTTCAGTGTTAACCAAGAACAAGTGATTTCTTTGTACTTGTTTCTTATATGTACCGGCAATTAGCTTTGAAGTAGCAAATCTGAATAAATAAACTGAATCTTATTAAGGGGTTTATGGTCCAATACCTCACATAAGTATACGTGAGAACAAAATTCATAGAAATTAATCAATCTTTTCTGCCTATGGCAACTCTGTAACCTATTTTTAGGAAACTTATTTGCTTCAAACCGAGGAGATTCTCTCCCTCTCATCTGTGATATAAAGGTTGACAGCAATTTATAACTAACCCATTGTCGTAAACGTCCCGATTGCACTACGCAGTTCGCACTTACTTCATTCTGGTATAGTGAGGCTGTGCCGGGACGCGACATTAGATGATGAATACTGTGGCGTAACCCAGAACCTAACATTTAGCCAGCTGTAAGAATACGGAGTTCGTTTCAATGCGGATAAAACGAACACTACGAATCTATGACTTCAAGGGAACTCGCGACGGAGTTTCGCCATTCTGATAGCTCCGAGTAAACATTCGAAGAAGTGCAGCAGAGAATGAAGATCGGAATGAATAACACAGCACGCGGAGATTTCTGGAACGATGTCTGGGGAAGTGTGCAAAAAATGTTGTGATTTGTTGGGGTACCTAGCGTCTCGGGTTGAACGACAGAACCGAGGAAAACAGCGCTGCTCAAATGTGAGATGAACCACGAGAAAAACGCAGTAATGGTTAGTACTTCGAAGGAAACACAGCTACAAAACGGTGACATACCTTGCACAAAAAGTGTGTATCTAGAGGCAGTGACAAGGGCTTTACGTTTCTTTCGCGTAAAAAAAGCAAAAAAAGTATTACGGATAATTAAGCTATTGAGCACGGCGACAACGTCAGACGGAAAGGCAAAACAAGTGTCAATTTTTTTGGGTGGAAAATGATTGCTTTCAGTTAGACACTTACAAATCTTTCATGAAACTTTAAATGTGGCAAGTAAGTTACAGATAAACACGTAAAGCAATATAAAAATTAGCGGTTTTAACTGCTCGGCGTCTACTAAAAAGAAACAAGGAAGAACGTAACAAATGCTAATTTTTCGGTAACTGGAGAATACATTTCAGCACTTTGTATTACACCTGCTTCATGATGCGCAAGTAATGTATCCTTCGTGAACACAGAAAATGTGCGAAAGCGACATCTGATTTATGCCAGTATTGGGGTTTTGTGGGACGTGACAGTGACGCTACCATAGCAGCCGCTTCGCTTCATACCGTAAGAAAGAGATTACTGTTTGCAGTTTCGCAAAAAAAGCATCTCCCTTCAAGGCACCAATTGTTCCACTTATCCCACAGTGGTTGTGCTTGTTCTGATGTTCTTCCTAGGAAGCAGATTTGCCTTACCACTTCGGTGAAATGAATTGACACCAGTAAAGAGTCAGTTTGATCATGCAATTCTAGGCCCAAGTTTATTTTTACATCAAGATTGCTGATTTCCTTGCAACACAGCATTTTTATTGTAATTTCACTTCGTTAAAATGTGACTACATACATCATTCGCCTTTGATAAGAAAACAGTGCACAAAGATGCAAAGGAACAGTTAATCTCCACGGAAACGAACTTTCGTGCATAGTCTGATGCGCAATAAACTGCATGCAATAATACAGGGTGGAGCAGAAGAAACATGTTTTTTGAACCGCTAGTCTGCGGCGACGAGAGGGGGTATTTACTTTGAATGAATGTTCGCAGACTGCCCATACAATGCAGTTTCAGTCTCTATGGAGCGTTGGAGCGTAGAGCATCGCACTTAAAAACAATGATTCCGTAGTCACAGTGCAACGTCTTTTCCGTCAAAATTTTAGAGTCTGACGTTGAGGTGCAGCGCCTGATCGAAATACTGTACTCCGATGGGTTGCAGCATTTAGAAGTACAGGATCTGTGATTAAAAGGAAACCACCTGGTCTTCCCCGTTCAGTTCGTACTCTGGAAAATATAGACCGAGTGAGAACGGCACTTCTGGCTAGTCCGAAACGATCGGCTCGACGACAGGCTGTAGCGCTGGGTATGTCATGTCGTTCGCTTCACCGCATCTTACACAAATGATCTTAAGTTTCACCCGTACAAGATAATGATCGTCCAGCAGCTTAGTGAAGGGGATTTTGTGCAGCGCAGAGAGTTTTGTCGCGTAATGAACGAAATTTTTACGGAAGATGCAGATTCTACAGTATTCATGAGTGAGATGCTACAGTCTTCATGAGTGATAAAGCACATTTTCATGTAGGTGGTTACGTCAATGTTCAAAATTGTCGGTACTGAGCGACGGAGAACCCACATGAATTACACCAAAGACCTCTCCACAGTTTAAAAGTAACAGTGTGGTGATGCATTTCAAAGATGGGGATTGTTGGACCTTATCTTTTGAAGAGAAAGGAACTGCATATACTGTGACATCAGTGAGCTATGTTAAAATGTTAAACAACTTTCATCTTCCAGAATTTGAAACGCGTCAAGTGAACATGAGAGAAATATGGTTTCAGCAAGACGGTGCCACAGCTCACACGACGAGAGCATCCATGGAAGTGGTTCGACAAATGTTCCCAGGACACGTTATTTCGAGATATGGTAATGTTTATTGGCCCCCTCGCTCACTCGATTTGTCGATATGCGACTTCTTTTTGTGGGGATATTTAAAATCAAAAGTCTACATGAACAAGCCTCGCACAATCGATAACCTGAAGAATTCCATTCGTCAGGAAATTGAAGCCATGCTGAATGAAATGTTGGAGAGAGCCATGCGTAACTTTCGGGAGAGGATCCAAATTTGTATCCAGCAAGAAGGACGTCATCAAATGGTTCAAATGGCTCTTAGCACTATGGGACTTAACATCTGAGGTCATCAGTCCCCTAGAACTTGCAACTACTTAAACCGAACTAATCTAAGGACATCACACACATCCATGTCCGAGGCAGGATTCGAACCTGCGACCGCGGCAGGCAGGACGTCATCTCTAATACATTATTTTTCGAACCTAATTCAAGTATGTCTATTTCAAAACTGCATTAAAAAATCTATCATTTAATGCTTGTTTTTATCAAACCGCGTCCCAGTCATTCAATAGTGAAAAACGTGCGTTTCCTCTGCTCTACCCTGTATAAACGTCTTGTTTCAACGTATAAATGAGAATATTCAGGTTTTTAGATTTCTCGTGGTTGCAGGTTAAATTGGACTGCTTTAATATTAGTCTCAATGCTTGTTGTGGTCAAAGGGAAGGTTCCTGGTATGTCGTTCTGTTATTCGTGTTAATAATGTGGCAAACGCTGTCTCAGTGGCTAGACGCAAAAATTGCTGAAAGGTTCCGTGTATCTTCTACATGGTATATTTTTCTGATATTGTTTATTAAGAACTAGAGTTTGTTCTTCTATCGCAAGCCAAAAAGCGCATGAGCCGTGTGAGCCACGACCCACACCATTCCTGCTCTCTTGTTTGCTGCACGGACGTGGTTGGAATTTCGGTGCTATAACTGTACTGTTATCTATTCTGCTCTGTACAGTTCTTTTATCAGACTGAGCATTGATTTTGCAGTCTCCGCCCCCACTACATACCCTTGGCGCCTGATTCAGTACTCCAGTGTCACTCTAGTATGACGTAAGAGATATAAAACATTGAATTTGTCATCCTGCGAGTAATCTCTTATATAAAAGGAAAAATATTCAGGCACATTCACTGACATCGTCGCCCAGGCCACACCGCTATGGATAGAAAACTGAAATTTGCAGAGGGTGTTGATCTTATACTGTTGGTTTCGTTTAAAAAGGGATTTTTCGAAATTTCACCCTTAACTGAGTGGAATAGGGGATGCAAGTTTTTCGTTTTTGTTTTTAATGTCACAACTAAAGCAATTTGGAAGTTACAACTACGAAAATTGGTGTTTGGTTTTTCGGTCAGAAATAAAGAAATACGTCTCTGTATGTCCATCTTTTTACAGATGGTTGCGGGACTCGGCTGTTCGATACAGGATGTCAAATTAAACACCTTTCACTCTTCTAGTTTCCAAATTTATTTCGTTTGGCTACCAGTTTCAGCATTTTACTACACCATCTTCAGGCCTCGAAGCGACGTGTAGGAAGACTCCACCTCGGCTCTGCTCAAAACAGTGGCAGCAATACTGGTATTAGTAGACTTCTACTTGCTATAGCGATCACTTCAACCATCATTGCCGACAGATGACAGGAGGAAATACAATGTAATACATCTCGCGGTGATTTTCCATTGAAAATGCAAGTATTTCGCTTCGAACCTATTTGTTGCTGAACGTTGTCTCCATTAATCAGATAATCTCTTCTCTGTTCTGGTTTGTAAGTGAATTTTTTCTTTCGGAACATAACTCTGCGTGAGAAACCGTACTGATTACTGGATCAGGCAGAGATCATGGTTGGGATTTTAGATTGTGACTGTACTTTTGTAGTACTGATAGCTAGAGCAAAATTTATTATGTTCTGTTGTGGAAGATTTTCAGAGAATGGCGCTCTACACTTTGAAAATACATCAGTTATCCCAAGTTCTCAATCCTGTGAACTGAATGTGTACGCAGCATAAATTAACTGTTACAATTCGTCGGCACGCTAGCTAACACATCAGTTATGTAATCATTCCACCTTTTTCCTTCGTGACGATAAAAAAACTGTGCCCCGCACCACGCTTTTAATAGCACACATGTATTTGTCAATTTGACGTCTATATTAGTGTTAAATTATTTATGGCATATATGTTTTCCATTATCCCAATCCAGTTTAATGTTAAATTATGTTAAATTCAGTTTTCATGGTTTCACAAGCAGATACATTCTAACTATTCTATACTGATATTTTATTCTGTGCCACGATTGGAGATTTTTTTTTTTCAGCGAGTTTCTGTGATAGTTACTTCGTCCATCATCTTTTTCTTAAGTTGTGGCAATACAATGAACTTATAGTCTATATTCCGAAAAAATAGGCATTAAATATGCACTTACGAGCCAAAACATTACGACCACTGCCCACCGCCACGTTGGAGGCCGTCTGGTGACGCTGAGGGCACGTGACGCGGTAACAAAAGTACGTAAGCGGGGCAGACACCGACGGGGGATCACCCAAACGAAGATATGGGCTGCAAATTGGGAAATGCATTGAGATAAGCAACTCTGACAAAGGCCAGATTCTTATCAAGTAGAGCCTGTGAACGAGTATCTCGGAAGCGGCGAAGCTGGTCGAATGTTCACGTGCTACTGTCGTGAGCATCTGCGGAAAGAGATAGGACAGTGAAACTACCACTAGGCGCTAAACGGTTCGAAGTCCACGACTCTTCGCAGAACGTGGGGTTCGGAGGCTTGCCTGCTCCGTAAAGCAGGATAGACGGTGATATATGGCACCTCTGCCGAAAGAGCACAATGCTAGTGCACAGAGAAGTATTTCAGAGCACACCGTTCATCGTACATTGTCGAACATGTACCACCTCTACGTGTTTACATGTTGACCCAACGACATCGTCAGTTACGATTGCAGTGGGCACGGGACCATCGGGATTCGACCGTCGATCAATGGAAACGTGTCAACTCTTCGGGTGAATCACATTTTTGTTACACTAGACCGATGGTCGTTTCCACAAAAGCCGTCATCGAAGTGAACGGCGGCTCGAAATGTGCAGCGCGTCACGGACTCAGGCGGATGGGAGCAGTATTAAGCTGCGAGACATTCTCCTGCGCTTGTATGGGATCTGTGGTACTAATCGACGACACGTTGACTGCTGCGAACAACTGTATCTATTTATGCTTGACGTCTTCCACGATGGTGATCCCAACCTTCTGCAGAATAACTGTCCGTGTCTCGGAACCAGAACCGTGACACAATGGTTTGAGGGGCATTATAGTGAACTCGCGTAGACGTCTCGGCGGCCAAATTCGCTTGACGGAAATCCTATCGAACCCATCTGGATCGCTATCGTGTGCCATTACCACGTACGCGAGTCAGCGGCCCGTTATTTACGCGAGTTTCATGATCTATGCGTAGACATCTTAATGCTACATACCTCCACAAACTTATCAACAAACTGTCGGATTCCTGATACGCAGAATCATTTATGTATTTCGTCCCAAAGACGGACAAACAAGCTATTAAGCAGGTGGTCATACTGTTTGGACTCATCGGTGTATATTATACGGGGTGTTACAAAAAGGTACGGCCAAACTTTCAGGAAACATTCCTCACACACAAATAAAGAAAAGATGTTATGTGGACATGTGTCCGGAAACGCTTAATTTCCATGTTAGAGCTCATTTTAGTTTCGTCAGCATGTACTGCACTTCCTCGATTCACCGCCAGTTGGCCCAATTGAAGGAAGGTAATGTTGACTTCGGTGCTTGTGTTGACATGCGACTCATTGCTCTACAGCACATCAGTACGTAGCATCAACAGGTTAGTGTTCATCACGAACGTGGTTTTGCAGTCAGTGCAATGTTTATAAATGCGGAGTTGGCAGATGCCCATTTGATGTATGGATTAGCACGGGGCAATAGCCGTGGCGCGGTACGTTTGTATCGGGACAGATTTCCAGAACGAAGGTGTCCCGACAGGAAGACGTTCGAAGCAATTGATCGGCGTCTTAGGGGGCACGGAACATTCCAGCCTATGACTCGCGACTGGGGGAGACCTAGAACGACGAGGACACCTGCAATGGACGAGGCAATTCTTCGTGCAGTTGACGATAACCCTCATGTCAGCGTCAGAGAAGTTGCTCCTGTACAAGGTAATGTTGACCACGTCACTGTATGGAGAGTGCTACGGGAGAACCAGTTGTTTCCGTACCATGTACAGCGTGTGCAGGCACTATCAGCAGCTGATTGGCCTCCACGGGTACACTTCTGCGAATGGTTCGTCCAACAATGTGTCAATCCTCATTTCAGTGCAAATGTTCTCTTTACGAATGAGGCTTCATTCCAACGTGATCAAATTGTAAATTTTCACAATCAACATGTGTGGGCTGACGAGAATCCGCACGCAATTGTGCAATCACGTCATCAACACAGATTTTCTGTGAACGTTTGGGCAGTCATTGTTGGTGATGTCTTGATTGGGCCCCATGTTCTTCCACCAACGCTCAATGGAGCACGTTATCATGATTTCATACGGGATACTCTACCTGTGCTGCTAGAACATGTGCCTTTACAAGTACGACACAACATGTGGTTCATGCACGATGGAGCTCCTGCACATTTCAGTCGAAGTGTTCGTACGCTTCTCAACAACAGATTCGGTGACCGATGGATTGGTAGAGGCGGACCAATTCCATGGCCTCCACGCTCTCCTGACCTCAACCCTCTTGACTTTCATTTATGGGGGCATTTGAAAGCTCTTGTCTACGCAACCCCGGTACCAAAAGTAGAGACTCTTCGTGCTCGTATTGTGGACGGCTGTGATACAATACGCCATTCTCCAGGGCTGCATCAGCGCATCAGGGATTCCATGCGACGGAGGGTGGATGCATGGTATACTCGCTAACGGAGGACATTTTGAACATTTCCTGTAACAGAGTGTTTGAAGTCACGCTGGTACGTTCTGTTGCTGTGTGTTTCCATTCCATGATTAATGTGATTTGAAGAGAAGTAATAAAATGAGCTCTAATATGGAAAGTAAGCGTTTCCGGACACATGTCCACATAACATATTTTCTTTCTTTGTGTGTGAGGAATCTTTCCTGAAAGTTTGGCCGTACCTTTTCTTAACACCCTGTATACGTTAAATATTTTGGTATTGTGATAGTTGTTGGCAATTTAATACCCTAAAGCTCTGCAAGCACCTGTGCTAGAGTACCTAAAAATATTTGTCCTGCTAGTCGCTTTTCTATATTATCCGGGACAGCGGAAAGTTTATTATTCGAGTGACTTCGATGATCAGGGCAGAAATGAGGCTTTAGTCCAATGATGAAGGCCAATGCCATGACTTTGAGAGGCCTGGCGCAATGTAATGCAAACGTGAGCCGATGTAACGCATGATTAACACTTCTTTAAAGATTCGAGGAGTAAGACGGAAGGTAACCGTTAATACACTCCTGGAAATTGAAATAAGAACACCGTGAATTCATTGTCCCAGGAAGGGGAAACTTTATTGACACATTCCTGGGGTCAGATACATCACATGATCACACTGACAGAACCACAGGCACATAGACACAGGCAACACAGCATGCACAATGTCGGCACTAGTACAGTGTATATCCACCTTTCGCAGCAATGCAGGCTGCTATTCTCCCATGGAGACGATCGTAGAGATGCTGGATGTAGTCCTGTGGAACGGCTTGCCATGCCATTTCCACCTGGCGCCTCAGTTGGACCAGCGTTCGTGCTGGACGTGCAGACCGCGTGAGACGACGCTTCATCCAGTCCCAAACATGCTCAATGGGGGACAGATCCGGAGATCTTGCTGGCCAGGGTAGTTGACTTAGACCTTCTAGAGCACGTTGGGTGGCACGGGATACATGCGGACGTGCATTGTCCTGTTGGAACAGCAAGTTCCCTTGCCGGTCTAGGAATGGTAGAACGATGGGTTCGATGACGGGTTGGATGTACCGTGCACTATTCAGTGTCCCCTCGACGATCACCAGTGGTGTACGGCCAGTGTAGGAGATTGCTCCCCACACCATGATGCCGGGCGTTGGCCCTGTGTGCCTCGGTCGTATGCAGTCCTGATTGTGGCGCTCACCTGCACGGCGCCAAACACGCATACGACCATCATTGGCACCAAGGCAGAAGCGACTCTCATCGCTGAAGACGACACGTCTCCATTCGTCCCTCCATTCACGCCTGTCGCGACACCACTGGAGGCGGGCTGCACGATGTTGGGGCGTGAGCGGAAGACGGCCTAACGGTGTGCGGGACCGTAGCCCAGCTTCATGGAGACGGTTGCGAATGGTCCTCGCCGATACCCCAGGAGCAACAGTGTCCCTAATTTGCTGGGAAGTGGCGGTGCGGTCCCCTACGGCACTGCGTAGGATCCTACGGTCTTGGCGTGCATCCGTGCGTCGCTGCGGTCCGGTCCCAGGTCGACGGGCACGTGCACCTTCCGCCGACCACTGGCGACAACATCGATGTACTGTGGAGACCTCACGCCCCACGTGTTGAGCAATTCGGCGGTACGTCCACCCGGCCTCCCGCATGCCCACTATACGCCCTCGCTCAAGTCCGTCAACTGCACATACGGTTCACGTCCACGCTGTCGCGGCATGCTATCAGTGTTAAAGACTGCGATGGAGCTCCGTATGCCACGGCAAACTGGCTGACACTGACGGCGGCGGTGCACAAATGCTGCGCAGCTAGCGCCATTCGACGGCCAACACCGCGGTTCCTGGTGTGTCCGCTGTGCCGTGCGTGTGATCATTGCTTGTACAGCCCTCTCGCAGTGTCCGGAGCAAGTATGGTGGCTCTGACACACCGGTGTGAATGTGTTCTTTTTTCCATTTCCAGGAGTGTAGTTGAGAGGTCCAAGATGAGATACATGAACTGCCCCTTACTCAGGGCGTGTCAAGGCCTGGAAACACCCAATACCTTAGTGTGTGTACACACCTGGGGATCATATCGCCAAATACGGTAACCACTGAAATATCGGGTGCTGCCAGTCGTAGAACCTGTGTAAGCCCATCTTTTTTGCCTCCTTGGTTAATCATTCCGTCAACTACGAGAACCAACAACGTGAACTGGGCTAGAAGCTCCCGACACTCTAAGGCAGAGGTATAACTTACTTGATTTGACATAGCTGGTTATAATTTTATCAGATGCGCAACGGCATGGCGACAGTGCAGGTTCTTCGCCAATAAAACGCACACTTGAGTTCCATATCTCTGCTGTATTCCTGAGCATATAAGTCAGCTGTGGCAATGAAGCATTTGCAGCTTTCTTCGTATAGAAAAACAAAATTTAGACAAGAATATCAAGATACCATTAGCCAAAGCATCAGTACATGGATATTATAAATTGTGTCATTCCCCCATAGCAGACCAGATATTTTGTATTGAAAAATTTCGATGCACACCTGAAACACTCATTCCAAAGCTGGATGGGAATTTCAATTCCGATCCTAAAAACTATCTGTGCATTTGTATTAGATGAGGGAAAAACTGGCAAATCGAACAGACTACTGATCCTTAGATAAGATTGCAAAACCTTACAATAACATTATCACTGGATTTACTTCATGTGAAGTGGCATTAATCCACCTTCTAAATTGTCTTCCCACTTTAATCTTATCCGTAGCTACAAGGAAACCAGGTCGCGATTTTAATTTAACAAAGTAATATATTTGGGTCACTCGCCTTAAAATCTGATCGGAACAACACTAACATATTTCGGAAAAGCGAGTTTCCATCTTCACACACCAATGCAAGAATCAGACAAAAAAAACCACTAATCGATTCATAAATAAGAAATAAAACTAACCTGGTTTGTAACTCGTTTATTGCATACATTTAGGACCTGATCTGTAGTTTCTATACGATGAATTATTCTGATTCTTTTCATAACGAATGTAGGTGGCAGCTATCTCTTTCGAAACCACTCAATTTTAATTTTAAGATGGTTAAGCGTGGTTGGACCAAAATATTTTCTTCAATTGTTTTGATTCTTGTTTATGGAACCGGACTAGTAATTCTGGCACTGAAAAGTAATATTTGTTTCCTCATAACGCATGACTGAGAAGTTCAAAAAGCAGCGAGGGATTGGAGGGGAAAAACAGGGACTAGGCGGCAGGCGTGGGCAGTGGGGGGGGGGGGGGGGGGGGGCGAGGCACGTGGTCGCCTCGCGTGAGTCCACCGGCCGCACGTGCCGGCCCGCACGTCGCGCAGCCGTCCGTTCGGCCGCGAGCCGAATCGCGACGGAACTGACCGACAAGCGACATACGAATTTAGCGCGGTCAACAATGGGCGGCGGCCAATGGCCAAGAATAATGTCGTCTTCCAAGTTCTGGGCCACGTTTACAATGCGCGGGCGCGGCAGACGCCGGGAGCTGGTCACGGCCTACACCCTCCTGGGACAGACGCCTCTTCTAAATTATGCTTCGACTGCCGGAGAACACTATGCAGGGTGATTCCGTAATGATGTTACAAACTTTCAGTGATGACGAAGACGGATAAATAACGAACTTTTGTTAAGGGACCACATCCGGAAAGAGCCAAGCCGAAAGTTCTAAGCGAAAACTGTTCTGATATCTACAATCTCTTTGCTTTCCTTTCTTCGGAAGGGTGTAGCATGGACCAAAACAGGAAAGATATTCCGGTAAACAAGGACTCTAAAATGCTTACCTGAAGAGCTACGACCTCGTCTTCAGTAGAAGAGATGTGTTTCATGCTACTACAGCTCAAAGATTTTCGCTTGTAACTTTCGCCCCGATCGTTTTCGGACCAGGGTCTCTCACCACAAACTGACACATTTACCCTTCTCCGTCATCCCTGAAACTTTGTAACATTATCATGGAATCACTCAGTACAGCGTAAGAAATATTTTACCTGGCCTTTACACGTGTTGTAGTCTGAAGACTAGTTTGAAGCAACTCTCCACACTTGCTTATCCTGTGCAAGACTCTCCATCTCTACCTAACTGCGTACTTCAACCTGCTTACCCAGCCCCCCTCCCCCTTCAAATCGACAAATATAAACACTTCCATCCGTTACGAAACTGACTATGACTCGATGCCTCGTCCTATCACTCAGTTCTTATTTTACTTATTTTTCCCCCTACTAGATTCAGTACCTCTTCATTAATTACCCAACTTACCCACCTAATCTTCAGCAGCAACACATTTCAAAAGCTTGTATTCTCGGTTTTTCTCTGTACTCTTAATCGTCTATGTTTCAAGCTCATACAAGGCTACAGTCTGACAAATAATTCCAGAAAACCCTTTCGAAAGGTTAAACTTATCTAAATGACACGATTTTCGCCATTTCACTATAATTATCTTTATTACGTTACAATTTCAGCTTCGGGGCCATTTCAACCAGAAAAAACAAACTGTATAAACTATTAAAAGTGTTTGTCACGACATATCTGTTCAGATTACTGCATGACATGTGCTGAGAGGCGATGTAGGCAACGCTACACACAGCCTGTATTTTGTAGATTTGACCGCACTGTCCCATTCGTTTTATTATTTATCCTTTTTTTCTCAGTTGCACTTGAAAACAGCTATAAATCTGAAATTGCAACAGCGGGCATAATAAACACAAATACAGTGTAACAACAAAAATCTTGTCATTTAGAAACTTTTCGATGACGGTGGTCCCCAGTAAAGGAAAGAACATCAACCTAAATCTATGTCACATGTTAAGGTATTTCTCTTTTTCTGAAAAGCTTTTCTTGCTGTTGCCAGCCTGCATTCTATATCCTGTTTACTTCTGTCATGGTCAGTTAGTTTGCTGCCCAAGAGCAAAATTCGTCTACTACTTTTTGAGTCTTATTTACTACCCTAACTTTCTCAGCATCACCCCACTTATCCGAGCGTATTGCATTACCATTCTTCTATTTTTGTTAATGTTCAACTTATAAATTCTTTTCAAGGCACCATCCTACCAACTATCCTTTGCCGTCTCTAGCAGGATTAAAGTTTTCATTTCTTCTCCCTAAACTTCAATTTATTTTCCAAATTACTGCCTGCTCTAAGGAGTACATCATATCTCTCGATTTCAGTCCCATTCGGATAATTCCTTCGTGGTGCGTCGTTTTTATGTCTTAAGAGTGTAAATCGTAATGTCAGTATTGTCTTGCGTGGACAATCATGGTACTTATTCCGACGTATCTTAATACTCCTGAGGGAATATCTCCTACTGAAGGTGTCCTGTTTTCTCGCTGTTCCCAATCTTCCACTTCATCTTCACCCACCTTCTTTCCCAGTTCCATATACACAGACAAAATGAAAAGGCAAGATCACTTTTAACACTAAGCAGTGACCCCCACAGAATACAACCGAATTCCGCTCGTTAAGCGTCATATTCACACACTTCTTGACAAAAACTGCCGAGAAATGGTTCTCTTTTACATTTCTGTAATTTCGTATGATATAACAGTATGGAAACACACAATCGATGACTGAATGAATCGAGCTGCATTCGAACGCTCGTATTTACATCTCGGGCGTCATGCTGCAACAGCCGTGGTATTGGTAGCCTAAATGTGGCACGTTATGAGGACGTTACTCAAGAAGATAAACGAGTCACACATTGACCAGTGAACTTATTTAACGACCGATTCGGCACATGACTCAATGGTTATTTTCAAATCGCTTTGTTCGCAATTTCAACCTGAGTCAAATAAGTGCAGTGCACCACATTTGAGCGCTTACTTGGTTTTTAACTAGCGACCAAGGATGACATCGTAGTCTCCAAGTTGACTGTACCAGTGATCAAGATTAACGTTCATATTATTACCCTGATTGTGTCCCACAGTTAATCTCAAAGTCTTATTTCTACAAATATTGTTTTTTTTTCTGGTGCTTCCTCAGACGTAGAAAATCTACGTTAGTACTTATGACTGCTGTATCACTTTCCTTCCACTTGTTTCATGCAATTTGTGGAGCTTACTGTAAAGTATTGCTTAGTGCCCCTATGCATATTCGAATCCAGCTCAAAATCAATTGTCGCAAAGGAAAAGCACTTTGATATGTCTCTATAATCGCCGTCCATTAAATCGGATAACTGCAGTCAAGTAATACAGGGACTTCTTCATTCTGCGACACACTTCTCTATGAACTCTGCCACTGAAAGTAATCAAATGAATACTGAAAACCACATTTGGTACCTATGGTTGATGCGGGCTTGCAAAAAGACAGCACACGGAAAAAAATTCGAACAGTTAACAACGCGGACAGCAACAGCAAGAAAGTATTACAAGTCGAATCATGATAGTGAAAATTATGCAACTGTATTTACGAAATAACAAGCGCAAGCATATTTAGTTATTAGTATCATCCGTCTCAAAATTTTTGGAAATTTGTGGTAAGTTCCTATGGGACCAAACTGCTTAGGTCATCGGTCTCTAGGCGTACACACTACTTTATCTACCTTTAACTTACGCTAAGGACAATACACACACACCCATGCCCGAGGGAGGACTCGGACCTCCGACGGGAGGAGTCACGCGAATCGTGGCAAGGCGCCCAAGACCGCGCGGCTATCTCGCGCGGGTCCGTCTCAAAGAAAAATATAAAATTTCTCAATGTATAGTTGGCATACGTGCATTGTTAATTTGATCTGATATTTCAGCTATGCTTCATTTGTAAGTGGAACTTGTTACTGTGTGGACGTCATCGTTTCATTTCCGTAATAATTTTTTTTACTCGCGCACGCACGTCACCCACATTGACTCACAGGCGGATTTTACCATACAGGTAAGATTTTTCTTCCGTCTGATACAATTTGCAAATGATCCTTCATGTAAACTAGGATCATCATTATTTGGTTTTCGGTATGGCATGTTCTGGTTGAGTTTTTTAACTGAAAGAAAAAAGCCGTAATTCTCTTGCCGACTCCGCACGATACTGCTGAAATTAACTCGCAATCACCTAAGCCTCTAATAGTACTTCGTAATATGACAAAAGGGAGCGTGGACTCGGCGGATCAGATGTGTTTCACATTGAGCACAGCTAGGAAAACAAGAAGCTGGCCTATGGCGGTTTTCTTCAGAAAACTCGATTTGCTGGAGTTAACTCGTACAAACTTTATTCAACCGAAGTCGCTAGAGAAAATAATTACAAAAGAAGACTTTATCTCAGAGAACTTGCTCAAATGTTGTTGGAAGCTCAGCAATCGAGTATCGAACAGGAGGCTTCCGAAGGAAATAAAGCTTAGATTGTTAAAAAACACCCTAAGATATATATTCTGGGAACGAGCTCAATGAGAAACTTTTCTCTAGCCGCCAAAGTATTAATTTTCTGAGTCTCAGTTCTAGTTTTTGTGTGTGTTTAATGAGATTCTTCTCAATTTTTATTTAGATTGCTAGAGATATGTATACTATCTCATTTATTTCTTTATGAGATACTTCCTTAATTTGTATGCTAAACACAATGTTGAACGAGACTCGAACTGGGGCCTTTGCCTTTCGCGGGTAAGTGCTCTACCATCTGAGCTACCCAAGAACGACACCCGACCTCACCCCACAGCTCTCATACCGCCAGTACCTCGTCTCCTACCTTCCAAACCTCACAGAGGCTCTCCTGCATACTTTGCAGAACTAGCACTACTGGAAGAAAGGATATTGCGGAGACATTTTCCCTACACGCTGAACAGAATGACGGCATACAAGTATGCGAAATGTGATAAACCTAACTGCTTACAGAGCTCCATGAAAATGTTAAAATTAGTGTAGAAAATTTGTTAATTTTTTTCCTTTGTTTGCATACATATCAAGTTATCTGAGGAAACACGTGTCAACTCTAGAAACTATTTCCTTCGAAACGCTAATATTTAATTTGTTTTTGTACATAAGAATAATCAAATTTATAAACTGTTTCATTTGAAAACTTAGTACATAATTTTGTAATTTTTGCATATTTGATGGCAAATTTTGATTTAACCACAATAAACATATTAATTTTCATATTTCATTACGCTTTTAAATTGTTATTTATTTTCGATAGTCACTAAAGTGGACATAAAATGCAAAATTTGGTCATGTTAGTCTCCCAGACGGATTTTACCGTTAGCACTAATTTTTCACATAATACCAACTATGATTAGACCTCACTCAAATGGGGCCCTGATGATGTGTACGACTTGGTACTGAATTTTGGGCAAGAGTAGCGTTCAAATTCCGAATACTTTATTGGTTTTACGAGCACGATGAAGAGATCACAAATTTACAGCCAAACGTTGATGTTTTCGTTGCCGTGACCGATGAAGCACATAAATTATTACTACCATGAGAAGGTCGAATAATATTAAAAGTCGGCAATTTTAACTCTGTCTGTCGGCAGATAACGTATACGATGTGTATCAAGCCTAGGATGCCTAGGGGGAGGTAGGGGGTGTTCCTTCAACTCACAACAGGTTATGTTCCTCTCTGCTCATGTAAATGTCATACAACATTTGCCCTTCAGGTTATTGTTTTTTCGATAGTGTATAAAGTTAACTATCAATGAACTTTGTAGATAACTCCTCTGAAAAAAAAATGAAATTTTCAATGTAATTTCAACAAGCCCGCCTCCCATTATGTTTCCATGCTACAGAAAATTTTTCTACGTAATATTTTTTTATTTCTCGTCTCTACAACGATGCATGCCTGTGTGTCTTGTTGGTTGGCATTCTTTATATCCTCAACAATCAGTTTATTTTTAGCGGAAGTGGTTGTTGATAACGTTCAGTTGCTATTTACCTTGTGTACTTCCAGCGAGTTAGTTCAGTCAGTTCCCTGTTGTTCATTTTGAGATTCAGGAATGTTTAAAATAATTCGTGAATCATCTTTAGAAAGAATTATGAATGATATTTTAAATGACGATTCTAATCCAGGGAGAAGAAAGTGAAGATGAGGATGGTGTTGTAGAGTATGATCCAGACTGGGAAAGTGACGTGGACATTAGAGACGATGAAGATAATGTAGCATCAGGTAGTGACCATCACGATGTGAGTGCGGCCAAGTCTGGAAGAAGATATGTAATCACACAGCCCAGAATACCTATAGTGCGTTTAAAATTAGTTGCGGCTTTTGACGTTTGGCTCACCGGACGGGCATGATGCCGTTACTGAGGTAACACCAATGCTGAGCCAGCTTTCCCTACCACGCCGCCAGCAGCTCCGTTAGTAGAGCGCCCCTGTTGCCACGCCGTGGATGAACAGTACATCTTTCGCGCACCGATGCATCTGCGTTCATTACCTCTCGTTATAAAGTGGTGTTTTCCAGCTTTCAAGTTTTCTGCAGTCGTCAGGTATTGTAAACAAGTGTTTTGTGTTGGCATTGCATTAATAACAATGCAGCACGTCTGAACAAGGGATTAGCAAGAAGAGTGGTCGTCCGAGAACACGTCCCGGCTATGAAGATAAAGTTATACTGTAAAATATTCCTCCAAATTCAGACAATTTTAACGGACAACCCTCCACAACACTCCATTGCGATGGATAAAGCTACAACAACACAGAGGAGAAAAGCTGATGTTTTGCTCTGGGTACAAGGAAATGTTCCACTGGATAAAGTTGAACCTAGCTTGTATAAGGGGAAGTTAATGGAACTTGTAGCGCTGCACAAGCCAAAAACTCCACGTCACCAGGTGGACTCGACGCTCAAAAGACCCAAGTGCCGTCAAATCGAAAGACTTGCACCCGGAGAACGGTCTACCCGACGGGAGGCCCTAGTCACACGACATTTACATTTTTTACCAGATTAAAACTGAAGAAACTGCAAAAAGGTGGGAATTTAAGGAGATGGGACCTGGATAAACTGAAAGAACCAGAGGTTGTAATGAGTTTCAGAGAGAGCATAAGGGCACAATTGACAGGAATGGGGGAAAGAAATACAGTAGAAGAAGAATGGGTAGCTTTGAGGGATGAAGTAGTGAAGGCAGCAGAGGATAAAGTAGGTAAAAAGACCCTCGTCTAGTAGAAATCCTTGGGTAACAGAAGAAATATTGAATTTAATTGATGAAAGGAGAAAATATAAAAATGCAGTAAATGAAGCAGGCAAAAAGGAATACAAACGTCTCAAAAATGAGATCGACAGGAAGTGCAAAATGGCTAAGCAGGGATGGCTAGAGGACAAATGTAAGGATGTAGAGGCTTATCTCACTAGGGGTAAGATAGATACTGCCTACAGGAAAATTAAAGAGACCTTTGAAGATAAGAGGACCACTTGTATGAATATCAAGAGCTCAGATGGAAGCCCAGTTCTAAGCAAAGAAGGGAAAGCAGAAAGGTGGAAGGAGTATATAGAGGGTCTATACAAGGGCGATGTACTTGAGGACAATATTATGGAAATGGAAAACGATGTAGATGAAGATGAAGATGAAATGGGAGATACGATACTGCGTGAAGAGTTTGACAGAGCACTGAAAGACCTGAGCCGAAACAAGGCCCCCGGAGTAGACAACATTCCATTGGAACTACTGACGGCCTTGGGAGAGCCAGTCCTGACAAAACTCTACCATCTGGTGAGCAAGATGTATGAGACTGGCGAAATACCCTCAGACTTCAAGAAGAACATAATAATTCCAATCCCAAAGAAAGCAGGTGTTGACAGATGTGCAAATTACCGAACAATCAGTTTAATAAGCCACAGCTGCAAAATACTAACACGAATTCTTTACAGACGAATGGAAAAACTAGTAGAAGCCGACCTTGGGGAAGATCAGTTTGGATTCCGTAGAAATGTTGGAACACGTGAGGCAATACTGACCCTACGACTTATCTTAGAAAATAGATTAAGGAAAGGTAAACCTACGTTCCTAGCATTTGTAAACTTAGAGAAAGATTTTGACAATGTTGACTGGAATACTCTCCTTGAAATTCTAAAGGTGGCAGGGGTAAAATACAGGGAGCGAAAGGCTATTTACAATTTGTACAGAAACCAGATGGCAGTTATAAGAGTCGAGGGACATGAAAGGGAAGCAGTGGTTGGGAAGGGAGTAAGACAGGGTTGTAGCCTCTCCCCGATGTTATTCAATCTGTATATTGAGCAAGCAGTAAAGGAAACAAAAGAAAAATTCGGAGTAGGTATTAAAATCCATGGAGAAGAAATAAAAACTTTGAGGTGTGCCGACGACATTGTAATTCTGTCAGAGACAGCAAAGGCCCTGGAAGAGCAGTTGAACGGAATGGACAGTGTCTTGAAAGAAGGATATAAGATGAACATCAACCAAAGCAAAACGAGGATAATGGAATGTAGTCGAATTAAGTCGGGTGATGCTGAGGGAATTAGATTAGGAAATGAGACACTTAAAGTAGTAAAGGAGTTTTGCTATTTGGGGAGCAAAATAACTGATGATGGTCGAAGTAGAGAAGATATAAAATGTAGACTGGCAAAGGCAAGGGAAGCGTTTCTGAAGAAGAGAAATTTGTTAACATCGAGTATAGATTTAAGTGTCAGGAAGTCATTTCTGAAAGTATTTGTATGGAGTGTAGCCATGTATGGAAGTGAAACATGGACGGTAAATAGTTTGGACACGAAGAGAATAGAAGCTTTCGAAATGTGGTGCTACAGAAGAATGCTGAAGATTAGATGGGTAGATCACATAACTAATGAGGAAGTATTGAATAGGATTGGGGAGAAGAGAAGTTTGTGGCACAACTTGACCAGAAGAAGGGATCGGTTGGTAGGACATGTTCTCAGGCATCAAGGGATCACCAATTTAGTATTGGAGGGCAGCGTGGAGGGCAAAAATCGTAGGGGGAGACCAAGAGATGAATACACTAAGCAGATTCAGAAGGATGTAGGTTGCAGTAGGTACTGGGAGATGAAGAAGCTTGCTCAGGATAGAGTAGCATGGAGAGCTGCATCAAACCAGTCTCAGGACTGAAGACCACAACAACAACAACCAGATCGACGAACTGGCTAACACTAAAGGTTAAAGTTTAATCAGTCTTTCTCCGTATCATGCTAATTTAAATCCGACTGAGAATATACGGGCCTTGGTCAAAAGTAATGTGGCAATAAACAAGACATTTACGTTCAATGATAAGATTAGATTAGATTTACTTTCTTTCCAATTGATTCGTAGTGAGGAGGTCCTCCCAGGATGTGGAACATGTCAGAAAAACAACAATACATGAGAAATATTTACAACTAAAACAAATAAGCTAATGTGCCATTCCGCAGGTCCCAAGTGGAATGATCGTCATTTTTTAATGAACACTAAGAGTCATTTTACAAATACTAATGCACTCAATTTAAAATAAAAAAGTTTTTTATTTATTTATAAGGTAATAAACATGTAATACAACTACTGTAATACTTATTTACAATGAACACATTACTGCACTGAAATGGTGCAGAAGTTATGTTGTACTTATATACACTCCTGGAAATGGAAAAAAGAACACATTGACACCGGTGTGTCAGACCCACCATACTTGCTCCGGACACTGCGAGAGGGCTGTACAAGCAATGATCACACGCACGGCACAGCGGACACACCAGGAACCGCGGTGTTGGCCGTCGAATGGCGCTAGCTGCGCAGCATTTGTGCACCGCCGCCGTCAGTGTCAGCCAGTTTGCCGTGGCATACGGAGCTCCATCGCAGTCTTTAACACTGATAGCATGCCGCGACAGCGTGGACGTGAACCGTATGTGCAGTTGACGGACTTTGAGCGAGGGCGTATAGTGGGCATGCGGGAGGCCGGGTGGACGTACCGCCGAATTGCTCAACACGTGGGGCGTGAGGTCTCCACAGTACATCGATGTTGTCGCCAGTGGTCGGCGGAAGGTGCACGTGCCCGTCGACCTGGGACCGGACCGCAGCGACGCACGGATGCACGCCAAGACCGTAGGATCCTACGCAGTGCCGTAGGGGACCGCACCGCCACTTCCCAGCAAATTAGGGACACTGTTGCTCCTGGGGTATCGGCGAGGACCATTCGCAACCGTCTCCATGAAGCTGGGCTACGGTCCCGCACACCGTTAGGCCGTCTTCCGCTCACGCCCCAACATCGTGCAGCCCGCCTCCAGTGGTGTCGCGACAGGCGTGAATGGAGGGACGAATGGAGACGTGTCGTCTTCAGCGATGAGAGTCGCTTCTGCCTTGGTGCCAATGATGGTCGTATGCGTGTTTGGCGCCGTGCAGGTGAGCGCCACAATCAGGACTGCATACGACCAAGGCACACAGGGCCAACACCCGGCATCATGGTGTGGGGAGCGATCTCCTACACTGGCCGTACACCACTAGTGATCGTCGAGGGGACACTGAATAGTGCACGGTACATCCAAACCGTCATCGAACCCATCGTTCTACCATTCCTAGACCGGCAAGGGAACTTGCTGTTCCAACAGGACAATGCACGTCCGCATGTATCCCGTGCCACCCAACGTGCTCTAGAAGGTCTAAGTCAACTACCCTGGCCAGCAAGATCTCCGGATCTGTCCCCCATTGAGCATGTTTGGGACTGGATGAAGCGTCGTCTCACGCGGTCTGCACGTCCAGCACGAACGCTGGTCCAACTGAGGCGCCAGGTGGAAATGGCATGGCAAGCCGTTCCACAGGACTACATCCAGCATCTCTACGATCGTCTCCATGGGAGAATAGCAGCCTGCATTGCTGCGAAAGGTGGATATACACTGTACTAGTGCCGACATTGTGCATGCTGTGTTGCCTGTGTCTATGTGCCTGTGGTTCTGTCAGTGTGATCATGTGATGTATCTGACCCCAGGAATGTGTCAATAAAGTTTCCCCTTCCTGGGACAATGAATTCACGGTGTTCTTATTTCAATTTCCAGGAGTGTACAAATCAGTTGGTTTTACTAAGAAATTCATCAATGGAGTAGAAGGAGTTGGCCACCAATAAATCCTTTAGGCTTCTCTTAAACTGAATTTCATTGGTTGTTAAGCTTTTTATGGCTGCTGGCAAGTTATTGAAAATGTGTGTTCCTGAATAATGCACACCTTTTTGTACAAGACTAAGTGACTTTAAATCCTTTTGAAGATTATTCTTATTTCTTGTATTGATTCCACGAATTGAGCTGTTGGTTTGAAAAAGTGATATATTTTTAATGACAAATTTAATTAAGGAATAAATATATTGGGAAGCTGTAGTTAGTATCCCCAGTTCCCTAAACAGGCTTCTGCAGGATGTTCTTGAGTTCACACCACATATAATTCTTACTGCATGTTTTTGTGCCCGGAAAACTTTAGCTTGGCTTGATGAATTACCCCAAAAAATAATCCCATATGACATTATGGAATGAAAGTAAGCATAGTATGCCAGCTTTTTCATTTTTATATCCCGTATGTCTGACAAAATTCGCATTGCAAACAGAGATTTGTTAAGACGCTTTAGCAGTTCTGTGGTGTGCTCCTCCCAGTTGAATTTATTATCAAGCTGTAATCCCAAGAATTTAACACTGTCCACTTCTTCTATCTTCTTGTCATCGTATGTTAGACATATACTCTTGGGACACCCCTTACAAGTTCTGAACTGCATGTAGTGTATTTTTTCAAAGTTTAGTGACAAAGAACTGGCTAGGAACCAGTGATTAATGTCCACAAATATTTTATTGGCTGATCTTTCTAAGACTACACTTGATTTGCTATTTATTGCAATGTTTGTATCATCAGCAAACAAAACAAACTTGGCATCTGGTAATGTTACTGATGAAAGGTCATTGATACACACAAGAAAAAGTAAGGGCCCCAAAATGGAACCTTGTGGGACCCCACATGTAATTAGTTCCCAGTTGGATGACACATGTCTCTTTCCTAATAACACCCTTTGCTTCCTGCCAGAGATATAAGATTTGAACCGTTTTGCAGCATTTCCTGTTACGCTATAATATTCTAGTTTACTTAAAAGGATATTGTGATTTACACAGTCAAATGCCTTTGACAGATCACAAAATATACCAGTTGCCTGCAATTGGTTGAAATGCTGACAGAAGAAGCCAATGCAAATTTTACACCACAGGACTAGTCTCGAGTTGTCAGCCATACCGAAAACGTAGTTGAGGAGACATGTATACATGAAGGACTGTGAAGATTTCAAACAAAACTCTCTTGTTGCCGTATTAAAATCTGTTTCTTTTTCCAAAAACACAGCAGAGTTTACAAATATCTGTCTCAATAACATTCTAATGCTGTTGAAATTGTGACATGGTCCTATAATAGTGTATTGTTAAACTAGCAATTGAGGACACAACAGCTCAATAGTTAAGAAAAAGCCCTTTATCAGTATAAAAATAAATGTGTAATTTCATCACATGTATCGCTGCAAAATCCACAGCAATTCTCGTTGACCAGCCATTGAAGTCCTCAAAAATTACACTATTTCTCACCAGCCATTGAAGTCCTTAAAAATTACACTATTTCATTTAAAAAACTGTAGTTGCCTGAATATTGTGGGAGATTTGGAAGTCCCAGATATTAATCATATGGCAAAATACTCTTCTCTTCGCGTGCTGTCATTTGCCAAAATCTTGTACTAATATATCACACCGTTCACGACATACGAGGGACTTACATGGGAGGCAAATAGCGGTATCCATCCAAGTTTAGAGAATAAATCAATATGTTATCTAAATTTCATTTACAGCAACATATGACCTAACGCACACCATACGCTAATTCACAACGACTCCTATTTTTCACTGCAAACCTTAAAAGATTTTCTTGCAGTAGTTTATCTAGTATCGAAATATTACAATAGCTATGACAATTAATGAGATGATAGGCAGTTCATCATGAAGCTCACGAATTAAGCTATATGTGCAAGAATCAAGAATTTATTACCGAATAGTTTCTTTAAGATAGTGTGAGAAAGATTGTACATGGGCCGGCTTTCGTGGCTTGCTGTTTACGCAGTCAAGCAGCTTCCAAGCCGAGTAGTCTGGCATTATCGTCACCAGCTGACGCGTTCAGCACAGCCAGGCAACTTACGCTTCCCTCGACCCACACCGTACCGAACTGTAGAAAGTCGCAACTTATTTTAAACAGACTACAGGAGGTCTCTTGCAAATATAGTAAGGAAGCAGGCAGGAGGAACTCCAGCCAGTGTTTGCCGTTCTCCCGGAGAAGCCTTAATGTTACTTTTTACACCTGACAGCATGGACATTATAGAAAAACCTTTAAATGAAGAGACAATTAGGCTAAATGTTACTTCTACCAATGAGAAAATCATACCAATCTTTCTCCCAGTATTTTTGTTTTACTTTAGTATATATCAGCCGGCGCGATTTCTTCATGTTGTGCTGTTCCTGCTGACTACGCTGTAATTTTTCTGGTAAGATTCTTTTCATATTTTGTTGATTCCTTCGTTTGTGCAAATTCTAAGCATTTCCTCGTAATTCAGATTTTTAATGGGCCAGTGGACAGTGTGTGTTTCATAGCGTTGCTACGTAATTGTTTAGGGCAGTGCACACTTGGATTTTCGTAGTGGTTTCCGAGTAACAGTTTTAATTTTCCGCAGTCAGCGCCAGTTAGTTTTGTTTCCCTGTAAATTTGTGCACTGAGACAAGCTGTTCGCAATAGTTATTTCAGTTCAACCTTTTTATAACAGAGGACAGCACATTCAAGTTTCAATAAAAAAAAAACCGGCAAACATTTTAAATACTCATGAACGACGAACGGTCGAGTCAGAGCGAAAACTTTCAACTGGAATTATTGGGTTTAATGACAAAACTACCTTCCAGAAAAGAAAGGAAGCAACAAGTTCACAACAAAGTGAACGACAGGTTTCCAATACTTCATAAACCATGAGTGCACCTCACCATTGATGAGATGCTCAAGCTTGTTTAGAGGACGCTACTCCTTCAAAGTAGGAGGAATTAGGCAAGTATGGCATCCTTATATGAATGGTGTCAGGTGCAATATCAGATACTTCATGAATATGGAACCCTACGCAGGTAAAGTGTGGAGATTGTCCAAGGAAGAACGAGGTTCAGCAGCTGTCGTTAAACGCTTGGCAGTGCCTCTGAAAAATATTGGTCAAAATATTACTACAAAGCAACACTACAGATCAGTGCATTTGGCAGGAGAGTTATACGAAGACTAGAAAGTTACTACAATAGGAACTTTCCAGTCACTCAGAAAGCACATTCCAGAGATAATGAAGAATACAGCAAATCATAAGTTAATTTCGTCAATGTACACGTCCACTGATCCAACGACAGGTAAGCCACAAGTTATTTTGGGATTTTACACATTAAAAACAAAACCAAGTTAAAACTTACTGATATTATTAACTATCTACCAACATAAAGGCACTGAAGAAGGAAAGAAGATTAAAAGTACGTATTATAATTCCACTAAAGATGAAATTGATACCACTGATCAAATGGCTCATACACCTGAAAGAAGGAAACAAAGAGATGGCCTCTCACAATATTTTACTATCTCAACGATATCAGTGCAACCATCAATGTCTATGTAACCACCATATTCATCAAGCAACATCCAAGATCGAATGAGAAGAAACACAACGAATTGAAACTTTTCCTTCTGCAACCTGAGTTCCAACTGGTGAACCTGCAGACAGCAAGAGGGTTTTCTAATCAGACTGTTGAGTCAATGGAAAGTGTTCTACACAAGAAAATCAAAGAAGTGACAACACATAAAGATCAGCTTCCTGTATGAAAAGGTCGGTGCCATTCTTGCGTAAACGAAGCAGAAGTACAACAATCAAAACCAAAACAGTACTGTGGAGAGTGTCATAATCGTGTGTGTAACATGCATTCAGAAATAATTGTGTAGTGTATCTCCTGCTTGAAGTTGAGTATCAGAGTAGTGTGTGTAATATATCAAAACATTTTTATTTTGTGTTGCAATATGCCAATTCTTTACTGATTCAATCTAATATTTGAAGGTATTAACAACATTTATAAGTTACAGTCTTGTAAACTGTGTAATCCTTTTTGACACCTGTAATTTTTTACCTGCAGACTATTTTAACACCAGTGGCTTCACTGAACTCCCCCTCCTCTTTCGGCACTCATGTTACAAAAAAAGCTTAGGCGTCCTAGGGTTAAGACCTAACTTGGGTAGATGGGGAAGGAATTAAAACGGAAATTCATTTAGTGTATCGGATCTATCAAATGCAAAAGTACACAATTTATGCTAAACAGACTGTGTTAACAAGAACACAACTACGATAATGTTGGTAGCTGAAGATCACAACTCACCCTTGACACTTTCTTCTTATGAAAGTTAAATTCGTCGTCTTCTGATGTAGCTGCTGCAGTTGTAAAGTTGAGATTCCTGAAACACACTCGCTTCGGTAAGCATTCAAACACAGTAATAACGTCAACATTTTAAATAGTTCAAAAATTATGTAAAAAAATTAAGACTGATACTGCAAAACAACACTAAACAAATGTTTGCCAGCTTGGCACATTACATCGACTTACAACAAACATTTAGTATAACAAAGTGCACAAGCAATTGAGAAACGTAACTGGTAGAGCAGCTGTAGTTTGCACTGACGAATTGATTTGGAAGGAAGAGCATCACATGCTCAACAGCCGCTAAAATGGAAACAGGGTGGGAAGAGGGACACAAACACGTCATTTGAAATAAATGAACTATAATGTATCCTGTCTCTTACTGTGCGTAATATTACACAATGACGACACCGTTAGTTCCTTTGACTTTAACATCCTCTTGATGCTCGTAATATCGCCAGCAGAAGTTGAGAATTGAGAAGAAAAGACAGCAAATACCACGAACGTACCCCAAATGAACATTTCAAGCAGCGTGCCCGTTGGAATCATAACTACACTGCTGATACTAAACATCATGGGAGAGGCAAGAACTGATGGAGCATATAACTAACAAGGACTTCGTCAAACAACTAATCTTTTCTTCAGAATGACTGATTCATTGGGAGGTTTATAGGGAAGTGCAGCACAGCTACAAAATTGACCTCTGTTATTTCTTCTTGTGCGTTGCTCGTCTGTTTGGGGACCCTGTCAAGCTGGATTACAGTAGACGACCGCAGCAGTTCAGAGGGCTGCTCACAGATTTGTAAAGACCGATCAGTTCAGTATGAGAATGGTATGAACATACCCAGAGATTTCAAATCATGGAAGTTTTGGAAGGAAGACGTTCTCTGTGTGGAAGTTTAACCGGAAAGTTTAAAATACGATACTATTCCAAATATTACGGAACATTCGTAATTTCGCGCCAATGGTGTGTTGAAACCAAATGCAGTTGGCATCCCTGCACACCCTTGTGTTTAATGTGTAACAGCCAGAAGTTTCATGCTGCATGTCTGTTAGTCATTGCTCGGTGCTGTGTGTCCCACAGTTTGCGAATTTCGAAATGGCAGAGTCAGAGAACCATTCGTCTCCAAAGGATGCAAAAAGCCTACGGTGGTGAGTGCTTAAGCTGTACTCTGTGTTACAAACGGTTCACACGTTTTAAAAAAGGGCTAGACGGAATTTAAAGATGACCCTCTTTCAGGATGCCCTTCGACGTATGCCGATGACGCTCATGTCAGGAATGTCAATGAAATTGTGCGTGCCAGTCGAAGACTGACTGTCTGAGAGATTGCAGAAAAATGTAAGATTTCAATTGGATCATGTCATGAAATTCTGACACAGCATCTTGGAGCCCATCGTGTTGCCGCCAATTTCATCCCATGGAGTCAAGACCAGAAAGATCTTTGTCTCACAATCTGTGAATAGCTTTTGGATTGCGCAAATGAGAACGAGATGTTCCTTGAGAGAATCATAACTGGTGATGAGATTATGATGTTGAGACCAAGGTATAAGCTTCACAATGGGTTGAGAAAGATTCTCTAAGACCAAAAAAGGCTATCAGGTCAGGTCAAATGTCAAAGCCATACCGGTAGTTTTCGTTGACTTTAATGGATTAGTTCAGTATGAATTCGCGCAACACAGACAAACTGTTAAATCTTAAATCAATAGTAATGTCGGGACGTGTTGCGACGCCTGCGAGAAAATGTGAGAAGGAAACGGCCTGAAATGTGGCGAGCCAATTCATGGCTCTTGCATCACGATAACGCAACCGCACACTCATACCTGCTGGTGCATGACTATTGCACAAAAAACGAAATCACCGTGCTGCCTCATCCTCCATACTCTCCACATCTGGCCCCTGCGGACTTTTAATTTCAGTAGCTGAAAACCCCGCTGAAAGAACGAAGATTTACAACGATAGATGAAATAAAAGAAAATTCATAGACGGCGCTTCGCGCGATTCAGCAAGATGTGTACCAAGACTGCTTCCAGGAGTAGTAGCGGCGTTAGAAGTGGTGCATCAATTGAGGAGGAGAGTATTTCGGAGACATTGCACGACATATAAAAAGTAGCGTAGAAAAATTTTGTGGACAAAATCCCAGTAGTATTTGAACAGACCTCGTACAAGCATTCGGGATGGACTGTAAATGGATTCTACTACGTTCATAGTTTATCTCGCAGGAGGGCCACAAAAAAAAAAGCAAGCAAGAATAGGATGTGCGCGGACGAACTCTTTAAATTATTATTATTATGAAGCTTTACAAGGAATTAAGGTTCTCCGCTGAAGAGTGAACACCATCGAATCACTTTCCTCTGTCGTCGCAAGTAATTTTCCAGTCTCCACACAATGTTAATTTTTCCAAGCCACTTTGAGATTTATCAAAATCTCTTAAGTGTATGTCCAAGAGATCGTCCTTCGATGGGAAACTCTTCTTTAACTCCCTTGAAGGTCTTATTTGGTAGTGCCTTAATGCCAGGCCGTATGCATTGCAAATCTTTAAGTTTTCATTTTTGCTACTGTATCTGGTTCTCTGTGTAAATCATAATCTTCGTCATTACGTAGTATTCTCCAACCATTGGCGTTGCTAACTCTTATGGGCCAAAATATCCTTAATTTACTTTCTTTTTTGTGTAAGTATACGTTTCAGGGATGTAGGTTCAAACTGATACAGTTCATGATTTGATCTGTGTGATTTAGATTTTCTAGAGTGAACTCGCTTTTGAAAACTGTCATACGGCCATATTAATAAAAGTTGACCTTTTACATAAAGTATTCGATTTCGGCTTTTAGGCAGTATCAAAGGCTAGCAGTCGCCAAGTTAATGAAATTCATTGGTCATCTACATCTACACTCTGCAAACCACCGTGAGGTGCGTGGCAGAGGATACATCCACTGAACCAGTTATTAGGGTTTCTTCCCGTTCCATTCATGTATGAAGCGCGGGAAGGAAGATTGTTTGAATGCCTCTATGCGTGCAGTTCTTATTCTACTCTTATCCTCACTATTCCTATGCGAGTGATACGTAGGGGATTGTGGTATATTCCTAAAATCATCATTTAAAGCCTGTTCTTGAAGCTTTGTTAAAAGCCGTTCTCAGAACAGTTCATGTCTGTCTTCAAGACTCTGACAGTTCAATTTCTTCAATATCTCGGCGACACTCTCCCAAAGATCAGACAAGCTTGTGACCATTCGTGCTGCCCTCCACTATATACGCTCAATATCCCCTATTAGTATGGATCCCACATACTTAAGCAATATTCTAGAAATGGTCGCACGACTGATTTGTAGGCAATTTTCTTTGTAGACTGAGTGCACTAACCCAGTATTCTACCAATAAACCGAAGTCTATCACCTGCTTTAGCAGCGACTGAACCTATGTGATCATTCCATTTCACTTACCTACCAAATTTTACACCCAAGCATTAGTACAAGTTGGCGGATTCCAACAGTGACATGTATGTACATGTAAAATAAGTTGCCATGATTAGCACCACTTTGAAATATTATCAAGACCTGACTGAATATTTATGCAGTTTTTTTCGGATAATACTTCATTACAGAGAACTGCATCATCTGCAAAAAGTCTGAGGTTACTATTAACATTGTCTGCAAGGTCACTGATGTACAACATGAGCAGCAAGGATCCCAACACACTTCCCTGGGGCACCGAAGTTACTTCTACTTCTGGTGATGACTCTTCGCAAAGGTTGTGTTATTAACTTGCAGTGCATTATTATTTTTTGGCAGGCGGGTTAAGGTGAAGTATACTGGTTTACCTGTATTCATTCGAAGACTTGTCACTTTCTTAGCATTTGTTATTTGTTTTGGTACAGCCTAATTCATTTTCATGTGACAAAGCAACGTCGTCAGCTCAAGCGCAACATACATCGTAATGCAGCGAGGTCGATGCGCAGTATTTAACAATAAAGCTCGTAACTGTCCGTAACACTTGTTTTATGCTTTCGAGGATTCCTTCGTGGTGCTGCAGTTTGTTTAGCTTGGCGATAAGTTAGGTGCCCCGTGCACGACTACTCTGCCCCTGCGGGACTCCCGCCTCGTGTGACGTGAACTCAACTGCTCCGCTGTGACGACTAGCGCCACGTGCGCAAGCAGCAGCCGTGATGTGCCAGTCCTGCAGTCGTCTCCAGGCGCTAATAGACGCATTTACGTAGGCATTCACTGGCCGCGGGCGCGTCACAGCCATTGGCGTTACGTCAGCCTATTATGCTTCAATCATTTTCGTTTCAGATTTCTGCTAGATTCCAGGATACCTGCTTGGCAGAGGCAGGTAAACTTATTCGGAAAGCATACCAACTCATAATTCAGTAAGACTTCAGAGTAAAAAGGTAAAGTACAGATTTCTCGTACTTTCTGAAAAAGATAATGTTTTCTCGGTCATAAAACACGGAATTATTTTTCCACATAGTCCCTTTCTTGTAGTGCACTGATTCTGTCTCTGACGTGTGATTCTGGTTGTCCTGCGAAACATTCGTCTACACGTCTCGTGGATTCCTCACTCCACTCAATACGGTTTTCAAGCACAAATTTCATTACACACAGGAATAGGTTGAAGGCAGTCCCTGCCGAATTCGGTGCATAAGGACGATATTCCAACTAGCTGTAGTTCAAAAACTTAAATTTTCCCCGTTTTCAAAGCACCTTTGCAAGCAGACGCATTGGTCTGACAATTGACGACTGGAACACATTCCTTAGATAATGTGACACATAGTCATTATGTAGTGAAGTGTACACAAAATAGCCTTTCATGTGACATGTGATCAAAAACAGTCCGAAAAGCTTGTAAGGGCATCGCAGGGAAGGTTCCTGAGAAATTATTGTTATGAAAAAAAAATCGATATGTTGCGCTGTTTCAGAGTTGTTTAGCATTAAAATTAGCCAATCAAGTCGTCGCGCGCAAATTCTAGCAGTCTGCTAGAGATAGTGTCCCTAAACTTGTTCTTCCTTTCGTTTAATCAGACCGAGCAAACGCCGCTTTTGCTCACCTAACTTAAATTTATCACTTCCTAAAATGGCACATTTTAACTGACACTGAGCACTTTAACAAGTGGCAACTCACAGATGTCTGTCCGTTACCACATTTTAGCGCGTGCAAGTGCTTGAATCTGCGCGCGCAACGATCTGATTACCTATCTTCAGCGCTAAATAACTCTGAAACGGCGCAACGTATCGATATTTTTCTTAACAATTACTTCTCTGCCACACTCTTACAAGCTTTTCGGACTGTTCCTGAGAGCCCGTAAAACCACGTAATTAGAAGGAAAAAACTTAATGTAAAAGTACCCGATGAGCCAAGTATCTACCTATTTTGTCGAATATATACGTACTTTGGGGCGAAAAATAAATTTTCAAAGTAGTGTAATTTCACTCTTCAGGATGTCTTCCTCCTCAAAAAGCTATTCACATGCATGTTTGTTTCAGTAATAAATGTATGGTTAGGAGACCAGTTTTAAACAAAATACAGTTTTTTCTTGACCACTATTTAAATATATAATTTCATCTGAGGAGCTCCATCGCGGTCAGGTGAAGCAGTAGTATGGTAAGGACAGCTATAGTGGTCAGGGCGGCTGAAGTGCCCACTTCGTTTTATTCTTCTGGAGATTGCTGCAGTCCTGTAGTGGACATTTAAAACTATTGTGAGTGACTTCTTTGGTTCTGTCAGCGGGTTTCGAAGCGAAAATTACCTGCGCTTTACTGCTATGAAACATTTTGTCTCTTCTCTACGACTAATGAAAGGCAAGTGACAAATTCATTTGTATCCTAAATTAAAGCAACAAACGGAACAGTGCTGCAACAGTGCTGCCAGGTACTCCATATCAGTAACCTCAGTAGTCATTAGACATCGTGAGAGAACAGAATGGGGCGCTCCGCGGAACTCGCGGATTTCGAACGTGGTCAGGTAATTTGGCTGTCACTTGTGTCATACGTCAGTACGCGAGATTCCAAACTCCTAAACATCCGTAGGTCCACTGTTTCAGATGTGATAGTCAGGTGGAAACGCGAAGGAGCACGTACAGCACAAAAGCGTAGAGGCCGACCTCTTCTGTTGACTGACAGAGACCGCCGACAGTTGAAGAGGGTCGTAATGTGTAATAAGCAGACATCTATCCAGACCATCACACAGCAATTCCAAACTGCACCAGGAGCCACTGCAAGTACTACTACAGTTAGGCTGTAGGTGAGGAAACTTGGATCCCAGGGTCGAGCGGCTGCTCATAAGCCATGCATCACGCCGGTAAATGACAAACGACCCCCGCTTGGTGTAAGGAGCGTAAACATTGGACGACTGAACAGTGGAAAAGCGTTGTGTGGAGTGACGAATCACGGTACACAATGCGGCGATCCGATGGCAGGGTCTGGGTATGACGAATACCCGCTGAACGTTATCTGACAGTGTGTGTAGTGCCAATAGTAAAATTCGGAGACACTCATCTCCACGGCCTCTTTTATTACAGCGGCCCTAAAGTACCCCGCCTGCTCACGATCTTCGTATTTAATTTCATATTCACGAAGTCAATTTTCAACAAAATTTTTCTGACTTAAAGACTGCGCCCTGTCGTGGAACGGTGCACCATTTTTCGGCCAGTACTGCCAGTGATGGTCATCAGAGTATGTAATATTTCCCTTCCCCTCCACTCACGCCGGCCGGGGTGGCGGGCGGTTCTAGGCGCTGCAGTCTCGAACCGCGCGACCGCTACGGTCGCAGGTTCGAATCCTGCCTCCATGGATGTGTGTGATGTTCTTAGGTTCGTTAGGTTTAAGTAGTTCTAAGTTCTAGGGGACTGATGACCTCCGAAGTTAAGTCCCATAGTGCTCAGAGCCATTTGAACCTCCACTCACGACATCCAGTCTTGGGTATAACTTATTTTAACGTGAATCGTAGGAGCAGGAGTGAAAATAGTATACAAGTTGTGTGTCAGAAAGATTCATCTGATTTCACATTAGTTTATCTTTACATGAATGCAGATATAAATGTGGGATCAATTTTAACTTATGCATCCAAATTAAAAGTTTACCTTGTCAGCTGCCAGATCTCAGGCCCTGTGGTTGCCGGAAACTGTGGTCTCCCTAGTGCAGCTACCTGACTCACATGATTGCAAGAATCACGTACCTGGTTACATTAGAGATCTTATGCCATTGCGAGAACGTGCTGGATTTTTTTTTTTTCGTTTTCCAACAGGACTCAACACCACCACTTATTTGCACGTAAATTTCTGATTAATAAGTTGCCTCAGCAATTGTTGGCCGTAGGGAGCGGACATATCTCGCACTGCTCCACTGGCCTCCAATATTGTGTAACCTCAGGGAATGTGACCCTTTTTTTATTGTGGCGGTTTGTAAAAGACTCTGTCTGTATGGCTCCTCTTTCAACAACTTTGAGTGAATTGCAACGCCGCCTAACAACAGCAGTGAATGCAGACCTGTTCGCAAAAGTACAGGACAAGTTTTACTATAATTTAGATGTTTGTTGTGCGTCCCTTGGAGGACACATTGAACATTTATAAAATGTACATGAAAACTGTGATTATAAATGTAATTGTACAATGCATCCCAAGACTGTATGTACGTGAGTGTAAACCATATACCTTTGTAAAACAGGGTTTCTTTTTAATAAAATATTTTTAGTCCTATATGTAACGTAAAATCCACCCAAAGTTTCTACTTTCATTCACGAAAACGATAAAGTATTCTCAAATCATAAAAATCTTTCTGAAACTTTCTGTACTGTAATTAAGAGTTGCATTGTCACAATAGTATTACTCTGATGAAGGGCACTTGAGACAGAGGCCGGAACGTCGGTAAATCATTTGAAAGCATGAGACGTTCTACAAGCCAGAAGATTTTTATAAAACTCTTATCTAACTGAAATATTTTGTGAACGAAGTCTCGGGCAACTTTCGTAAAATTAGGAACTGCATCATGTAATACACAGATCTACTTATTTTTATTTTGACTATCGATTTCGGTCAAATTTTGACTGGATTCGGACCATCTGGACCAAAGAAGAACAGCTACACTATCTGATCAAAAAGTATCTGGAAGTAATGAGACTAGGATACTTATCTTCTGTACTATCTAAATTTCAGCTTATGCCATTATCGAGTACAATCCTAAAAGTGCTTAGAGCATTAACATGTCATACCTGGTAAAGTCAGTCCAAAGCAGTCTTGTTTACCTGCTTTGGACGACGTTTACCAGATGTTATGTGTTAATGGCCTAAGAACTTTTAGTACTGTACTAGATAACAGCACAAAAGCCGACATCTAGAAAGTACAGAAGATAAATACATTAATATACAGTCAAAAGGCGGCTTATTCTTTCCAAAATTATACGACCGTGGCTCGGCGCCACTGAAAACTTTTTACAGTCTACATTGTTGCCAGACTTCCCACTCCCTACCGCAATGATATAGGCCAATATTTCCCTATGTATAAAAATTGGGTAAAATTCAAAAAAATCATAGGAAATTCAATAACCAAATTGTGCTACAAGTCTTCCTCCTGCTCCTAAGACATCCTAGCCCTGAACCTAGTAATTCTAAATGTAAATTGGTTGGAAATCCAAGATGGGCAATTATCCGACTGGTTGAATACGAGCACAGCCTCTATGACATCACAATCCAAGAAGACTGACCTGGAAATATGAGCGCACCCTGCACGATTGTCAGGTCATTTGCATTTTAAGTTTAGAATCCAATGTGGCCAGTGGCACTGATTCTCTTCAATATAGCAATAAATGGACTGTAACGTCATGGTCCCTCACGTCTTAACGGTTCTACTAGGTACATAAAACGTAGCCTGCACATAGGTAAATTTCTACTGGAGAGGTCTCCTCGACTGCCTCTTTATTTAGATTACTGAACATGTGAAATTTTCTAGTTGGCATTTGTACTTTAGTAATAATAACTGCATATTTTATTCAACAATTCTGAGGCGTTTGTTGAAATGGAACACGCTTATTTTCAATTTTTAATTTGGGCTAACAGATTAGGACATACGAATAGTCTAAGTACAAATAGGCACATAATTCTGCACCAATATTACGTAATGATACTGATGCATTGTCCATTCTGTGTGCTGAAGCACAACATGCATCAAAATTCGTAGCAAATATCTTCTCTGAAGTACTTTGATGGATAAGATCTGTAAATGTATTCCAAATATTTACATAAAATCAGCACATATAAGACCACTGCAAAAGATTTTGTACATTGACTGAGTTAGAACACATCAAGTTTTTGGATGTGCTTCCTGAAACTGAATGCACTGCATGGTATTCTCACTATTGTATATTTTCACTGTTCTTAGGCATTCCCCAACACATGTGGTACAACAATCAAGTAACATTGCAAGTATTTGAGCATTAAACACTGCAATTATTTGTGTTGAATTATGTCATAATTGATAACATGTATAGCGTGAAAGCACTAATTTTAAGCCACTGCACTGTGGATTTTCAAAAATTACCACTGCACTGAACTCTTGATCTGTGACAAGCCAACAAAAACATGTTTACTGTCAATCGCATTTAGCCTGCACTTCTTGCGGGAATAACATCACATTCATAGGCGCTCTGTGCAAAGCTAATGGCACAACAAGTGGTGCGGATGTTGGTGATAACGGAAACTCAAAGTCTGGAAATAATTCTACGTGTTGACTTGACTTCTGCTCCAATGTATCAGGCTGGTGGCTTGATGATCAGTGCAGCTACGGGATATATAGGAAACTCGAAGTCTGGAAACAATTCTGTGTCCTGCTTCAATACATGAAGTCCTGCATGAGGGAGTCTGTCTGCATGGTGAGTTGATTGCTACTGCTGCTTAAACGTATCAGGCACTGAGTAGTCAATATCAGGGGACCGTAACTCTGAGGGAGAGATAATAAATAAAAACCATGGAAACATAAACATACATACACATTGAATATTATTAATAATAATCATAAGTTGTCCGTACTTTTAGCAATCACTTTGTAAATACAGCAGCAGAAATAGGATTAAATGGATCGGTTGAAAAGGGAAGGAAATATATTTAAAATGTGATTTCATAAAACTTTAAGCAACCAGATGTAGTACTAACATCCTTCAGTGAAATTAACAGAACTATGAAAATTCTAAAAAACAAAAGCTCATATCGTGTTGATGGAATTCAAACAGGAATCTGAAAAGTTCTTCTAACTAATGAGACAAGTAATATCTTTAGTGATGTATGTAATGCATCACTGACACAGGGAATTTTTGTAGACAGATTAAAATATGCAATTGCTAAACTTCTCCATAAGAAAGGTGAGCAGAAAGATTTAAATAATTCTCATACAATTTCCTTACTGAAATCTTTCTTCTAAATATTCAAAACAGTAATGTACTTAAGAGCGGCCTCCCATTTGAGTAGAAACAACTTACTTAGCATACAGGAGTTGAGTTTCCAGAATGGTTGCTCAGATGAAAATGCTATTTTTATTTTCACTCATCAAATATTGTAAGACTTAAGTTATAAAATATCGCCATTTGATAGTTTTGTGATCTTTCCAATGCATTTGATTGTGTAGATCATGTTACATTCTTAAAGGAACTCAAGTTTTATGGAATCGATGGCACACAGCAGATTTCAATCATACTTAATAAACAGAATGCAGAAAATCATGACAACTAATTCAAATAATGTTGGAAGGGTATAAAAGTTCAATGACTAGAGAGAAATCACGAAAGTAGTCCCATAGTTTTGAATTTTAGGTCAACTCCTATTTCTTATAAATGTGAATCACCTTTCACTTGACATTCAACAAGCAGAATTGGTCCCTTTTGCAGACAATACTAGTATTATAATAAATCCCATCACAGAGAAAGACAGAGAAGAGAGTGTTAACAGTGTTTTCCAAAGAATTATTAATTGGTTCTCTGAAAATGGGCTCTCCCTAAATTTCGAGAAATTCAGTTCTGTACAGAAACAGAGTCACGCCGACAATTGATGTAGCACAGGAACAAGAGTCAATAAATAGGGTAGAATTTTTTGGGTGTAAATGTTGATGAAAACCTGAACTGTGCTTCTCAAACAGTTAAATTCAACTACTTTCGCTCTCACATAATTGCTAGTCTTGAGAACACACGAATCAACCTCCATAAATATTTTGCAAATTTTCACTCAATAATGTCTTACGGAGTAATTTTCTGGGGTTGACTCACCACTTACAACAAAGTATTGATTGAATAAAAGCGAGCAGTAAGAATAATATGTGGTGTTCACCTGCAATCATCATGTAGGTAACTCTTCAGGAAGTTAGGCATTTTAATTGTACAAAACATATACTCACCAATTAAATTCGCCATAAATATTACATCACAATCTGAGAAGAGAAGTAATGTCTAGAACCTACAACGCTAGAGGAAGCAATGACCCTTATTACCCAATGTTAAAGATGTCAGTAGATCAGAAAGGAGTTCAGTAGGCAGAACAAAAATGTTTGATCATTTGCCCAATAACATATAACTGTCTGACCAAAGCAAATTCCCAGATTTACACAGAAAACTGATTGATTACATTACAACTGTCACTGATTTCAACGGAAAACTCAGTGATGTCAGTACAATATTCATTCATTTACTCATTTCAGTTATATTACACTCGTAAACGGATGGAAGGGACGATGAAAATATGATTCAATCTGGTCTCTGATTTCTCTTATCTTCGCTGTCCGTATGCAAGACGTAAGTTGACAGAAGTGCACCATTCTGCTGTTCCTCGAGGTGGGTTACAGCACCTATCAGCAGTGCAGTCTGGAGCAGTGAATCCAACAGTGTTGGTTCCTGCTTGTGTACTCAGCTTGGATGTATGTTGGTATAATAAGTGCTTGCCAGGTTATAAAACTAATTATGGCCTTGGTAATGTGTCTGAAAATGATGCCTTCCAGACGAATAAGAGGCCAGAAACAATTCATCTCTAGAATTAGAGCAGACTAACTCTGAAATTGTGTAGCCCTGGTGAGGATGCCCTCCCAGTAGCGTACAACAGGTGACAAAAACCTACCCGCATTCCAGCTGCGAGATATGTCACCGGCCGATTCAACACAAGTTGTGTAGGCGAAAGTGGCTGAATACACAGGACCCAGTGGCCCACTGGAGCGTCTAGCATTCAGTTACAAATATGGTGCCTGAGTTTCAGGGTCTCAGCATGTATACCGTGACTGCCTGAGGTTTACAGCATTGAACTCCGTCTCTCGATGACTTGGGGGCTGCACTGGCAAGTCAGTGTTCCTTATAAATACACCACCAAACACTTTGCAAGAATGTGAGTGGGTCGGTGCGCCACAACTGGCAACACTTAAACAAATGAAATACTAGTGCATATCTATTCCTTTTCTTTCCTGCTACGCTTACACATGGCAGTTATTTAATGACCATGCAGGTTACACCAAGGAGCTACAGATTTTAAACTTAGGGAAAGTGCTCCAGTTCTGTCAACCAGTGGGCTTCCCACCATTTCAAGCTTAGGGGAAGTGGATTTTTGAATTTCCCATCATTTTAAACTTGGGGTACTTGGTGTGGAGGAATATGTTTAAATATGCATGCTGTGGGAATTACATGGATGAGGGGAAATTATTTAAGCTATGAAAGTCGCGTTAGCAACATTTTAAAATGTGTGCTAGTGAACTGCAAGTGTGGAAAGCCAATGACTTTGAACTCCTACCATTCTATAATTAACACAAGCGACCTCTGGCTTTTTTTAATTATTCGCCATTTTAAAATTAGGATAAGTGGTCTGCAACCTGAGGGGAAAACCGACTGGTCATATTGGATTCCAAACTCAGAACACAATTAACCTAGCAACTACGCAGGCTGTAGTCATGTTCCCAGGTCAGCAGACCGATAACCTCAGCAATTTGGTCCCATAGGAACTTACCACCACCACCACCACCACCCAGGTCAGCCTTCTTCTATTGTTACATTATACAGGCTGTGCTCATAATTCCAGGTCCAATAGGATAATTGCCCATCTTGGATTTCCAGCCAATTTACACTCGAACGACTGGGCTCTAACCTGTGATGTCATAAGGGTGGGCGAAAACCTCTAGCACAATTGAGCTATTGAATTTACAACCATTTTAAACATATGTCAATTGTTCTGTATCAATGAGCAGGGGAGGGGGAATCAGGAAATGGTACGGGCTGTGTTCATTCTCTCTTAGCCCCACTACTCCTGGACATCCCTATGTAATGAGGGATGGACCACTAGATGTCATGAGAGGCGGAGGAAGTGGGGAGTGTGTGTGTGAAATCTTATGGGACTTAACTGCTAAGGTCATCAGTCCCTAAGCTTACACACTATTTAACCTATATTATCCTAAGGACAAACACACACACCCATGCCCGAGGGAGGACTCGACCTCCGCCGCCACCAGTCGCACAGTCCATGAGAAGTGGGGAGTACTGTGTTGTTACTAGAGAAGTACACTACTGGCCATTAAAATTGCTACACCAAGAAGAAATGCAGATGATAAACGGGTTTTCTTTGCACAAATATATTATACTAGAACTGACATGTGATTACATTTTCACCCAGTCTGGGTGCTTAAATCCTGAGAAATCAGTTCCCAAAGTAACCACCTCTGGCGTAATAACGGCCTTGATACGCCTGGGCATTGAGTCAAACAGCTTCAACACGATACCACAGTTCATCAAGAATAGTGGCTGGCGTATTGTGACGAACCTGCTGCTCGGCCACCATTGACCAGACGTTTCAGTTGGTGAGAGATCTAGAGAATGTGCTGGCCAGGAGGGCAGCAGTCGAACATTTTCTGTATCCAGAAAGGCCCGTACAGGACCTGCAACATGCGGTCGTGGATTATCCTGCTGAAATGTAGGGTTTCGCAGGGATCGAATGAAGGGTAGAGCCACGGGTCGTAACACATCTGAAACGTAACGTCCACTATTCAAATTGCCGTCTATGCGATCACCCCGGGTGATACGCCAGTATGGCGATGGCGAATACACGCTTACAATGTGTTTTCACAACGATGTCGCCAAACACGGATGCGACCATCATGATGCTGTAAACATAACCTGGATTCATCCGAAAAAAATGACGTTTTGCCATTCGTGCACCCAGGTTCGTCGTTGAGAACACCATCGCAGACGCTCCTGTCTGTGATGCAGCGTCAAGGGTAACTGCAGCCATGGTCTCCGAGCTGATAGTCCATGCTGCTGCAAACGTCGTCGAACTGTTCGTGCCGATGGTTGTCGTCTTGCAAACGTCCCCGTCTGTTGACTCAGGGATCGAGACGTGGCTGCACGATCCGTTACAGCCATGCGGATAAGACGCCTGTCAACTCGACTGCTAGTGATACGAGACCGTTGGGATCCAGCACGGCGTTCCGTATTACCCTACTGAGTCCACCGATTCCATATTCTACAAACAGTCATTGTATCTCGACCAACGCGAGCAGCAATGTCGCGATACGATAAACCGCAATCGCGATAGGCTATAATCCGATCTTTATCAAAGTCGGAAACGTGATGGTACGCATTACTCCTCCTTACACGAGGCATCACAACAGCGCCTCACCAGGCAACGCCGATCAACTGCTGTTTGTGTATGAGAACAGTTGGAAACTTTCCTCATGTCAGCACTTTGTAGGTGTCGCCACCGGCGCCAACCTTGTGTGAATGCTCTGAAAAGCTAATCATTTGCATATCACAGCATCTTCTTCCTGTCGGTTAAATTTCGCGTCTGCAGCACGTCATCTTCGTGATGTAGCAGTTTTGATGGCCAGTAGTGTAGTAACAGCAGAATGGGTCAGTCAAGTGAGCTCAGTGACTTGGCACGTGGCCTAGTCACTGACTGTCACCTGAGTAAAAAATCTATCAGAGAAATTACAGGCCTTCTAAAGCTTCCCAGCAGACTGCTGGTGATGTCACTGTGAAGGAACAACCACAACTAAACCAAGACCAAGCAGGTCTAGCGCTTCGTTTGACAGGTACTGTCTAACACTGCAGAGGGTGGTTATTTAAATTTTCAGGAATCAGCAGGAGGAATCACGTGTGACTTCCTGCAGTCCGTCTAGCACAATGCCTGAGTAGAATAAAAAGAAGGGGCACAAAGGTCAAGCATCTCATCACAAGCCACACCACATATTTCTGTAGTCAACTGTGAAGTAAGGAGGGGGCGGTATTGCAGTACGGAGGTTTTTTTTGTGGTTAGGGTGTGGCTCTCTTATTGCTCCTAATAAAACGTAAATGCAAGATGTGAACATATTTTACAGCACTGTGTACTGTGTACAGTAGAGCGATTCGAAGACGATGAATGTATAAGCATGAGAAAGCAGCACCCATGAGGCAATGATCTGTAGATCGTAACATTCCCAAATGGACTGGCCTGCTCAGAGTCCCGACCTAAATCCAACTGAACACCTTTGGGATGAGTTACAACGTCTCCCCAGCAGAGTTGAAGCCGATATAATGGCAAAAAGAGTCCACCAATAGGTGTCCAGGTGCTTCTGACCAGATAGTGTACATATGAAGTGCATACAATGACTGTGCATAGTGCTTCGAGAAACAGTGTTCATCGAGTATTACATGCGCTAGTACAGTCTCAATAACTAAAGAAGTATTTAACTGTGCATTCCTCAGTTGCAACACTGCAACCTCTTCCATGCGATATAACAAATATATACTCTGTCTTGCTATATAAACCATTAATGTGCTGGAACACGTCTAGTGGCTAGTCTACTGCTACAACGGTCCACAAGGTCTTTGGATAGAATGTGATAGAAACTGATAGTCAAAATAAATGTAATCACGGCTGTGTTTTGCAAGACGCAGTTCGTAACTCTTATCCAACTCAATGTCCAATATCCATTCTAGAGACTTGGAACGGCTAGAAAATTTCCTAAAGCGTAAAGACAAATTCATAATCCTGTGTATAGAATTAATGAATGTTCTGTCACCAGTCGCTGTTCGTGGCTGCTACCAAGTAGTTCGACTATACAAAGTATCAGTTTTTACGTATTACTTTGCACCTTATAAAAATAACAAGGTACTTATTGTCAATTAAATAAAAGAAATGAATAACTTCTTGGTCAGTCCAACGCTACTACTTTCCCTTCACTCAACGTAAAATCACTTCGTTCACATAAACCAACATCGTATAAGGAAGCAGGAACCTGACAACAACAAAAAATGGTTCAAATGGCTCTGAGCACTATGGGACTCAACTGCTGTGGTCATAAGTCCCCTAGAACTTAGAACTACTTAAACCTAACTAACCTAAGGACAGCACACAACACCCAGCCATCACGAGGCAGAGAAAATCCCTGACCCCGCCGGGAATCGAACCCGGGAACCCGGGCGTGGGAAGCGAGAACGCTACCGCACGACCACGAGATGCGGGCGAACCTGACAACACAATGACGACTCAACTGCAGTAGCGTGTTTACATGAAGCGAAAGTGGTTAGCGAAACAAATCCGGCACCGAAGTCTGCATCACCGGCCGGCGTGGCCGAGCGGTTCTAGGCGCTACAATCTGGAACCGCGCGACCGCTACGGTCGCAGGTTCGAATCCTGCCTCGGGCATGAATATGTGTGATGTCCTTAGGTTAGTTCTAGGGGACTGATGACCTCAGAAGTTAAGTCCCATAGTGCTCAGAGCCATTTTTTTTTAAGTCTGCATCACCGGAATATATAAATACGGAGTTTGTATAACAGCTTCTTACATCATGATAACTTAAATAAGTATGTAAAATATTCACATTACGAGTTTCGACAAGTAGTTGCTACCATCAGGTATGATAAATCCACTAAAACAGTTTTGTGCTTGTGTATAACAAATACAGTTTTTGGCCACATGGTGATGTGATATAAATTCATTGAAACATTTTATTTGACTTCGTGATGTCTCAAGTGCCTAACTATATTAGTTGTATATCTGTGCGAACCTGCTTATGGATTTATCACTCCTGAAGATGGCAACTACTTGCTGAAACTAATAGTGTGAATATTTTACATATATTCAAGCTATTGTGACTTAATAAATTATTATAAAAACATTTGCAAAGATCTCAGACTTCTAGTTGGCACTATGTCAGTTGTAAAACAAGATATTGGTGTGTTTACACAACTAATCAGAGGCGGTTTTGGGAAATCGGTTCACAGAAAGCGGGTTTGGGAGCCCGTGCATACATCTACAGCATCGCTTCTGCGAGTGGCCCTTGCACGCCCCAGGAATGTAGTTAACCATTCGAGTATCGGGCTGGTGCACACTTTAACCCACAAGACGGCTGGCTGTGACAGCTCGGGAGTTGCCAGAACTGAGGCCGTGGTGGTTCGGATCGAGATGAGGGAAAGCGGGGACGTGTGGCGTCAGCTACGGCGCTGTAACGTGCAGGCGAGCACGCAGCGGCTGCTGCTGCCTGTCGTCATTCGGTTCCTGCGTGATGGAACTGCGACCACGCACGCGCGTCACTCGGCCAAAGTCGATAAGAGCGGTCGACTCCGTCACTGTGAGGAACTCCCACTGGAAGTATTTGGGCCAATGGAGACAGCCCCTATGTCCTCTGTTGTCGTACCATCGGCTTGCGCCTAATAAAAACGAATACCAACTCGAGACCGCCAGAGGAATTTTTCAAATCATCCTTATAGTGTCCTTTAATGTGTGATAACAGAATAAGCAACGCCGCGAAATGAGACCGTTTGTATCTCCTGAGGAGACCAGTGACACTTGTGACTGATGTGACTATAAAAATCAATATTTTGACCACATGATACTTCATTAAAATTGAGTACGTGCCTACGTGACGTTGCTGAATTTTTAGATTTGTTGATGGCTGCAAACCCGAAACCGACAATCAATTTTAATAAAATACTGTCAGACCAAGATACTGATTTTTTTAATCGAATAAACAGTGATATGTACGAATCTACTGTTAGTTACTTTCCCAAAGACTCACAGTTTTCTTTGAAAACTATTTCTTTGGCACTCATCTACATTTAGATACATTTACAAGTCCCAATACGGTTCGTGTTCCATTCACAAATGGAGCGAGGGAAAAGCGACTATCTATAAGGTTCCGTAGGAGCGTTGATTTGTCTTGTCTTGAGGGCCCTTGCTGTTGCTGGCAACAGGGTAGTTCTGTCGCAAATGGCGATTCTCTAAATATTCTCAATCGTGTTCCGCGAAAAGCACTTTTTCCCTACAGCGTTCCCGCTGCGTTCATGCAGCATTTCCGCAATACTCGCATACTGACCGAACCTACTGATGACAAATCCACCAGCACACCTCTGAATTGTTTCGATGAAAAACTAAAACTAAAAAGAACACTCGAACAGTAATCAAGAATAGAGCGTGCAAGTGTTCTATACGGTGTCTCCTTTGTTGACGAGCCACATTTTCCTAGAACCCTCTCAATAAACCGAAGTCGACCATTGGCTACAACCGAATTTCATGTCACTTTGTAACGTTACGTCTAGATATTTAATCGACGTGACTGTTTCAAGCAGCTTGCCACTAATACTGTATTTGTACATTAGAAGATTGTTTCTCCTACTCATCTGCGTTAACTTATATTTTTCCACGTTTAGAACAAGTTGCTATCCATCACACCAAATAGAAATTCTAGGTAAGTCATCCCGTATCCTCCTGCAGTCACCCAGCGACGACACTGTCCCGTACATCACAATGTCATCAGCACCCAATCCCAGATTGCTGCTCAGCCTATCCGTCAGATCGTTTATGTAAAAGAATGGTCCTATCACTCCGGACGATACCCTTGTCCCTGTTGAACAGTTGTCGTCCCAAACAAAGCAGTGCGTTGTATTACTTTAAAAAAAAGTCTTAGGTTCACTCAAATAACTGAGGACCTTTCCCGTATATTCGGATCTTCTTTAACAGTCTGTAGCGTGGCAATGTGCCAAAAGCTTTGACAAATATTATTCGCTATAAATGCAAGCTACACTATGTGATCAAAAGTATCCGGACACGCCCAAAAACGTACGTTTTTCATATTAGATGCATTGTGCTGCCACCTACTGCACGGTACTCCATATCAGCGACCTCAGTAGCAATTAGAGATCGTGAGAGACCACAATGGGGCGCTCCGCGGAACTCACGGACTTCGAACATGGTCAGGTGATTTGGGTGTCACTTGTGTCAGACGTCTGTACGCGAGATTTCCACACTCCTAAACATCCCTAGGTCCACTGTTTCCGATGCGATACTCAAGAGGAAACCTGAAGGGACAAGTACAGCACAAAAGGCTACAGGGCGACCTCGTCTGTTGACTGACAGAGACCGCTAACAGCTGAAGCGGGTCGTCATATGCAGTAGGCAGACATCTATCCAGACCATCATACAGGAATTCCAAACTGCATCAGGATCCATTGCAAGTACTATGACAGATAGGCCGTAGGAGAGAAAACATGGATCCCATGGTCGAGCGGCTGCTCATAAGACACACATCACGCTGGTAAATGCCAAACGACGCCTCGTTTTGGCGTAAGGAGCGTAAACATTGGACGATTGGACAGTGGGAAAACGTTGGGTTGAGTGATGAATCACGGTACACAATGTGGCGATCTGATGACAGGGTGTGGGTATGGCAAATGCCCGGTCTGTTTTTATCAGCCAGCGGTATAGTGCCAACAGTAAAATTCGGAGGCGGTGGTGTTTTGGTGTGGTCGTGTTTTTCATGGAGGGGACTTGCACCCCTTGTTGTGTTGCGTGGCACTATCACAGCACAGGCCTACATTGTTTTAAGCACCTTCTCGCTTCCCACTGTTCAAAGCAATTCGGGGATGGCCTGCACAGAGTCCTGACCTGAATCCTATAGAACACCTTTGAGATGTTTTGGAACGTCGACTTCGTGCCAGGCCTCGCCGACTGACATCAATACCTATTCTCAGTGCAGTCCGCAGCTCGTGATCTTGCGGTCGCGTTCTCGCTTCCCGAGCATGGGGTCCCGGCGGGGTCAGGGATTTTCACCTGTCTCGAGATGACTGGGTTTTTGTGTTGTCTTCATCATTTCATCCTCATTCATGACAGTGGGGCGACTGGACTGAGCAAAGGCTGGGAATTTGTACGGGCGCTGATAACCGCGCAGTTGAGCGTCCCACAAATCAAACATCATCATCATCATCATCATTTCTTCTTCTTCTCAGTGTAGCACTCCGTGAAGAATGGGCTGCCATTCCCCAAGAAACTTTCCAGCACCCAACTGAATGTATACCTGCGAGAGTGGAAGCTGTCATCAAGGTGGTCCAACACCATATTGAATTCCAGCATTACCGATGGAGGGCGCCATGAATTTGTAAGTCATTTTCAGCCAGGTGTCCGGATACTTTTGATAACATAGTGTAAGTATGTGGTCAATGCCCAAGACTGTTCTCTGTAAAGCTGAACTGGCATCCCATCTGGATCTGGCGACGTATTTCTTTTCAGCCCTTTTAGTTGCTTCTCAACACCAGAGATGCCCATGTTTGTCCTCCGTATAGGATTCTGTGTGGCGATCAAGTGATGTTAGATATGTTCGAGCCTTTTGCGTGAATCATATTTGAAACGCGAAAGTTAAAACTTTTGGTTTCTTTTTACGGTCTTGTACTGCCACACCATATTGGTGTACGAGTGACTGACTAGAAGCCATTTACGTTGGGCTAGAATTTTCTAGGACTGTCGGTGAGTTCTTTCGCTAACTTGTGACGTTGGAAGTAGTTGTATGCTTGACGTATCTGTTGTAGACGCACAAGTTTCAACTAACTTTTGCCTGTCGACAAATCTGCGATCTTTCTTGAACCGAGAGTGCAACAATATCTGTTTTCTCAGCATTGCCCAAATTTTGTACGGTGGGTCTTTTTTTTAATCCTTTAATCACTTATTCCGCATATACTTCTGTAGACTGCGATTACGGTCATTTTAAACTTTGCGAGAACCTCCTGTACCCTCATTATACTGGAACTAAATGGTGTCCATTCATAGTCTAAGCAGGATGCTAACAATTGCTTATCTGCTCTTTCGGACATAAAAACCTTCCTAGCCTTGTTGATGGATTTATTAACTTTAGAAACCATCATGGCTAGGATGACATCGTGATCGCTAATCCTTATCTCTATATTGGTTTGATTTGATTTGATTTTAACAGGAGAGCTAAATCAGCTTAGGTCTAACCCGCCACTGCCCGCACCGAAACTAGGTTTATTGTGCGGTATCGCTCCCTGTATATCTAGTAAAGCCAACCAGTGCTCTTAAATAGTGCAAGGAGTCCCTCTACCAGTTTTTTTTTTTATTTTTTTATTTTTTTTTTTAGACACAATTTCTTCAGGTCTAGTTGTCCCGAGAATTCTGTATCTTTTACTCTCCAATGCCATGCATTAAAAGATTAGGTGTGATGCAGTTTCTTCAGTCTCACTACGGATCGTACATTTAGGGTCCTCTTCCATTATACCCATTGTGTGTATGTGTTTTTTGAAATTCCCATGGCCGGTAGTCATGAGTTTGATCTCTTTCCTGTTCAATCCCAGGATTACAGAGCTTCTTTTAAAACATGGCTTGGGCATCATTACCTTACCATGTTTTTGTTTATGGACCTCGGTCCAATATCCTACGTGCTGTTTCCTTAGCCAGTTCCGTAGTTCTAATTTGATCATAGCCTTGGTGATTGTCAAGACAGGTTCCGGTCCAATAAATGGAGTTGTTGCCCCCCTCCTAGCCAATCTATCGGCTTGTTCATTGCCACAGATCCCTGAGTGGCCAGGGTCTCTATATTGGTACTGTCGATAACGTCAAGGCTGTTTGCAGCTAGGTGGTCTAAAATACACGGTCCAGTCACATTAATGTTATCACATCCTATGTTCGACGTCAACGTGCAATAACTACTCACAGACGGCAGGTGGCAGCACTAGCAAGGGAGGGTATATAAAGCGTGTTGCGAGGGATGCGGAAAACAGTGCAGTTGTTGTTGTGATGCAGAAAGAAAACTATTTATGTGTCGTCCCAAAGCGCATGATCACTGGCTTTCGCGGTAAGGATGGAACCATTTCCGAAACGGCTACAGTTTGTAAACAGCGTGCGTGCCGCCGCGGTTAAGGTTGGTTGGTTTGGGGAAGGAGACCAGACAGCGTGGTCATCGGTCTCATCGGATTAGGGAAGGATTGGGAAGGAAGTCGGCCGTGCCCTTTCAGAGGAACCATCCCGGCATTTGCCTGGAGTGATTTAGGGAAATCACGGAAAACCTAAATCAGGATGGCCGGACGCGGGATCGAACCGTCGTCCTCCCGAATGCGAGTCCAGTGTCTAACCACTGCGCCACCCCGCTCGGTCGCGGTTAACGCACACCGTGCGTGACAACGTGGCGTTATCCAAAACCGGCGCCGGCAACTGCGATGCGCCATGGGCCAAAGGTGACAGGGGTGAACAACGGCTGCGGAGACACGTACGGGGCAAAAGAGTTGCAACAGCTGAACAACTGACCACGAGATGAACCAAGCGACTACCAACAGACTCTCCTCAACGACCGTTCAGCGAACGTTGTTGCATATGGTCCTCCACAGCAGGCGCCAGTTTCATGCACCCGTGAAGACTGCTGTTCATCAGCGACGAAGGCTGGAATTTGTACCCCTATACCACAACTGAACGTCCACTGACGACAAGTAATCTGTTCAGACGAATCACGTTTTATGCTCCATCGAACAGAGACCGTTGGTGTGCACGGCGTGAAACGTCTGAAAGCAAACACCCAGCAACAATCGTAGGACGGGTCCAGGCCGGAGAAGGATGGGGAATCTTTTCGTAGCATTCCGTGGGAGGCACAATGAATCAACACAATTATGCATCTATTCTTGGTGACCATATCCACAGTTTATTTTCTCCTCGGCACTTTGGCATCTACCAGCAGGACAAGGAAAGTGTCACAGATCTCCCAGTGTATGTGCGTGGTTTGAAGAGTACCAGGATGAATTTGTCGTACTCCCCTTGCCACTAGACTCCCCGAATTTTAACTCAATCGAGAATTTGTAGGACCACCTTGATCGGGCTGTTCCCCGCAATGGATCCTCAAATGAGAAACCTAAACCCTAGAGCAGCTGATCACAGCACTGGAATTGGCACGGCTCCACATCCCTGTCGGTATCTTCCATCTCACTGATTCTCTTCACGCACGTCCGCGCTACAATTGGTGGTTATACCGGCTTTTGTCAGGTGATCACATTTATGTGACTGGACAGTATATTTCCAAATTGCGTAGGGTTCAAATGGTTCAATGAGCACTATGGGACTTAACATCTGAGGTCATCAGTCCCCTAGACTTAGAACTACTTAAACCTAACTAACCTAAGGACATCACACACATCCATGCCCGAGGCAGGATTCGAACCTGCGACCGTAGCGGCCGCGCGGTTCCAGACTGACGCGCCTAGAACCGCTTGGCCACACCGGCCGACCCAAAGTGTGTAGGGTGTCGGACTAATTGTTCAGGACAGCTTTCGGAGAGCGGTGAACTTCCAACTATGGATCATATTTTAAACTGTGTAATCTGTAATTTGAAAAGAGGAGACATTAAAGAAATCTACAATGTTTCCGGAGAAACTTCTGTAAAATATCTGGGAGTATGCGTGCGGAACGATTTGAAGTGGAATGATCATATAAAATTAATTGTTGGTAAGGCGGGTACCAGGTTGAGTTTCATTGGGAGAGTCCTTAGAAAATGTAGTCCATCAACAAAGGAGGTGGCTTACAAAACACTCGTTCGACCTATACTTGAGTATTGCTCATCAGTGTGGGATCCGTACCAGATCGGGTTGACGGAGGAGATAGAGAAGATCCAAAGAAGAGCGGCGCGTCTCGTCACAGGGTTATTTGGTAACCGTGATAGCGTTACGGAGATGTTTAACAAACTCAAGTGGCAGACTCTGCAAGAGAGGCGCTCTGCATCGCGGTGTAGCTTGCTCGCCAGGTTTCGAGAGGGTGCGTTTCTGGATGAGGTATCGAATATATTGCTTCCCCCTACTTATACCTCCCGAGGAGATCACTAATGTAAAATCAGAGAGATTAGAGCGCGCGCGGAGGCTTTCAGACAGTCGTTCTTCCCGCGAACCATACGCGACTGGAACAGGAAAGGGAGGCAATGACAGTGGCACGTAAAGTGCCCTCCGCCAAACACCGTTGGGTGGCTTGCGGAGTATAAATGTAGAATGTAGAAATACTTCGCAAGACTGATCGTTCGACCTGTAACGAATCCTTAGACCTCTCAGTCTGTACTCGCTAGACTAAAGTCACCTCCAACTATTGCATGAACGTGATACTTCTGCGCAACTGAGCCTATGTAGTTGTTCTTTGAATCATTCATTGCTAACCTTTTTTCAGTAATAACATTACTATTGCCATTATTACAAAAAATTTCATTGTTATCCTTGTTTTCAGTAATAAGGACAACATTAGTATTACTCTATCAGTGTTTATTAATGTGTCCTCGGTGTCTTTCGCAGTGGCGTTAATGTGAAAAATGTGTGGGGTTACTGGGGTCCGGAGTCTAGGTTAAACTGTAGTTTCCGCCCCTCACCCCCTGGCCCCTCTCCCCACCCCTTCTCTCTCTCTCTCTCTCTCTCTCTCTCTCTTTCTCTGGCTGCGTAAATCAGTTCAAAGGTCGGAGGATGGCAAATGGGAGACTGTCAATGGCTTACCGCTTTCGAAAGGACAATGCCACCATTCTCGACGAGGTGACTGATGGAAGTAGTGAAACGAAAGAATCCAACATACGTTAATAGACGTTTAATGCTTTAGGAAAGCTACCCACTTTAGATAGCAGGCGACATAATGTTTAATGTATGTAACATTATATAAGTGATTTCAAACTCAAGTACGTTCAACGTTTCAGCGATTGTAAACTCCGGGTGTAGCTTAGGTTGAGTAATTTTAGATGCCTTAAACACAATGATGTCTGCTAATTAACGTAGGCAAGTATCAGAAAGCAATCAAAAACTTTTGATGTAATTTAATTTCTATCGATTCAGCTACTTCTAAGAGCCCGTGAGCCACGAGTCGTCATGGTGTACACGAATGATATAAACACAGTTGTATTCAAACCAATCTTTGGTTTGTGGACAGCTTTCTCTTACTTTATACAAATATGATCATTAATATTATCATTATTTAAAAACAGGAGCTACGCCAAAGATATCGTTTTCATAGAATAAACTTCTGAAGATCTTTGGGTAAGCAGCCACGAAAAGGATTAGTTGAATGTTTCGTTTGGAGTGTGAACTTTTGCGGTGCTGAACCGTAAACAATTCGGAGAGCAAAATTATGGAGGAGATGAGTAAAGGAAGGCAGTTTCTGAGGACAATCAAAGGTAATAAATGTAATGAATAAGGACATTCGATGAAAAAACCTTGCGTAATAAGGGATGGTTTAGAGGTAACTGCGACTGGGCAAAAGCTCAAAGAGCAAGAAAATGCAAACTAACAGACGACACCAGGATAAATTCGATACTGTAAAATTAAAAGAATGGTGAAAAAGAGCCTTAAGACGGTGCTAGGAGAGATTGAGTACATCTACATCTACATCTACATTTATACTCCGCAAGCCACCCAACGGTGTGTGGCGGAGGGCACTTTACGTGCCACTGTCATTATCTCCCTTTCCTGTTCCAGTCGCGTATGGTTCGCGGGAAGAACGACTGTCTGAAAGCCTCTGTGCGCGCTCTAATCTCTCTAATTTTACATTCGTGATCTCCTCGGGAGGTGTAAGTAGGGGGAAGCAATATATTCGATACCTCATCCAGAAACGCACCCTCTCGAAACCTGGCAAGCAAGCTACACCGCGATGCAGAGCGCCTCTCTTGCAGAGTCTGCCACTTGAGTTTGTTAAACATCTCCGTAACGCTATCACGGTTACCAAATAACCCTGTGACGAAACGCGCCGCTCTTCTTTGGATCTTCTCTATCTCCTCCGTCAACCCGATCTGGTACGGATCCCACACTGATGAGCAATACTCAAGTATAGGTCGAACGAGTGTTTTGTAAGCCACCTCCTTTGTTGATGGACTACATTTTCTAAGGACTCTCCCAATGAATCTCAACCTGGTACCCGCCTTACCAACAATTAATTTTATATGATCATTCCACTTCAAATCGTTCCGCACGCATACTCCCAGATATTTTACAGAAGTAACTGCTACCAGTGTTTGTTCCGCTATCATATAATCATACAATAAAGGATCCTTCTTTCTATGTATTCGCAATACATTACATTTGTCTATATTAAGGGTCAGTTGCCACTCCCTGCACCAAGTGCCTATCCGCTGCAGATCTTCCTGCATTTCGCTACAATTTTCTAATGCTGCAACTTCTCTGTATACTACAGCATCATCCGCGAAAAGCCGCATGGAACTTCCGACACTATCTACTAGGTCATTTATATATATTGTGAAAAGCAATGGTCCCATAACACTCCCCTGTGGCACGCCAGAGGTTACTTTAATGTCTGTAGAAGTCTCTCCGTTGATAACAACATGCTGTGTTCTGTTTGCTAAAAACTCTTCAATCCAGCCACACAGCTGGTCTGATATTCCGTAGGCTCTTACTTTGTTTATCAGGCGACAGTGCGGAACTGTATCGAACGCCTTCCGGAAGTCAAGAAAAATAGCATCTACCTGGGAGCCTGTATCTAATATTTTCTGGGTCTCATGAACAAATAAAGCGAGTTGGGTTTCACACGATCGCTGTTTCCAGAATCCATGTTGATTCCTACATAGTAGATTCTGAGTTTCCAAAAACGACATGATACTCGAGCAAAAGACATGTTCTAAAATTCTACAACAGATCGACGTCAGAGATATAGGTCTATAGTTTTGCGCATCTGCTCGAGTAGTGGGAAGAATATCGGCTGGCTCATCCCGACATTTGCCTTCGTCGATTCAGGACACACTTAAATGTGAACAGCCGGAAGGGGATTAGAACCCCACTCCTGCCGAAAGCGGGTCCAGTGTCCTAACCACTGCGACACCTCACTCCATCTCCATTATGCAATGTGCTGTGACGATAATGCTGATGATGACACCGGATGATGCTGTAATGACTTACGTTACTCTAGCCTTAGGCGTGGAGGAATTAAGGTGAAACTCGCTATTGGCAGAGTGTTCTTCGTGTTCTGTTGTCCATGTTCCTGCTCATGTTCGCGTTGTTCTTCTGACTTGGCAAGTTTGGAAAGGGTCACCCTTTTTCAGTTTCATCAATTTCGACCTAAGGAACTCTTTCAGATGTTTGTTTTTGGTTTAGGGCTTTTTCCTTTGGAGTCAAGCATTCTAACCCCCATATGTTCAACACTTCTAAAATTTCATTATGAAACATTCTTGCTATAACGTCATAAGACGTCACATGTCCAGCAAGTGTTCGTCTTGTGGCTTATCAGGACTAAAGTATAACTAATGTCTGACCCAACATACTGGAAATGTGAATGTTCTCCCATTTCTCTCTTTCATTAAGCTAGGTCATTTCCCCAAAACTATATTACTTTACTTTTCACTCCAGTAAACATGATTTCCTCTCCAAATAAACCAGGAACCTTGCTGCTGGTGGGGAGGCTTGGGTGTCTCAGCGGTACAGATAGCTGTACCGTATCTGCAACCACAACGGAGGGGTATCTGTTGAGAGGCCAGACAAACGTGTGGTTCCTGAAAAGGGGCAGCAGCCTTTTCAGTATTTGCAGGGGCAACAGTCTGGATGATTGACTGATCTGGCCTTTTGACATAAACCAAAACGGCCTTGCTGTACTGGTACTGCGAACGGCTGAAAGCAAGGGGAAACTACAGCCGTAATTTTTCCCGGGGGCATGCAGCTTTACTGTACCGTTAAATGATTATGGTGTCCTCTTGGGTAAAATATTCCGGAGGTAAAATAGTCCCCCATTCGGATATCCGGGCGGGGCCTATCCCGGATGACGTCGTTATCAGGAGAAAGAAAACTGGCGTTCGGCGGATAGGAGCGTGGAATGTCAGATCCCTTAATCGGGTAGGTAGGTTAGAAAATTTAAAAAGGGAAATGGATAGGTTAAATTCTGAAATAGTAGGAATGAGTCAAGTTCAATGAAAGAAAGAACAGATACCATCTTCAAATAGAAAGGCTTACTGGCCAATGATCTTCCTGAGTGCGGATGCACTCACATTGACCTAACTCGTACGGGATTCGGTAGACTGACTGCCGCGAGTAATGAGTAAAGTGGGCAGGGGCACTACAAATGTAGTGTGTGGACAGTAAGGTGGAACTGTGGATCTCACGTGGAGCGTGCCACAGATAAGTCCCTGCAGTCGCGCTATCCGCTGTGTCCTCGATGGCTCAGACGGATAGAGCGTCCGCCATGTAAACAGGGAGTCCCGGTCGGTGCACACATTTTCAACTGCCTGCGTTGATATTTATCGACGCCTGTAAGCAGCTAAAGATCTGGATATCATTGTAATTTCATGAGTGAAGTTCGGTGGCAGGAGGAACAAGACTTCTGGTCAGGTGAATACAGGGTTATAAATACAAAATCAAATAGGGGTAATGCAAGAGTAGGTTTAATAATGAATAAAAAATAGGAGCGCGGGTCAGCTACTACGAACAGCATAATGAACGCATTATTGTAGCCAATGTTGACACGAAGCCCAGGCCTACCACAGTAGTACAAGTTTATATGCCAAGTAGATCCGCAGATGACGAAGAGATTGAAGAAATGTATGATGAGATAAAAGAAATCATTCAGATAGTGAAGGAAAACGAAAATTTAAAAGTAATGGGGGACTGCAATTCGATAGTAGGAGAAGGAAAAGTAGTAGGTGAATATGGAATGGGGATAAGGAATGAAAGAGGAAGAAGCCAGGGAGTATTTAGCATAGAGCACAACTTAATCATAGGTAATATTTGTTTTAAGGATCATGAAAGAAGGTTGTATACGTGGAAGAGGCCTGGAGACACTGGAAGGTTTCAGATATATTATACAATGGTAAGGCAGAGATTTTGAAACCAGGTTTTAAATTGTAAGACATTTCTAGGGGCAGATGTGGACTCTGACCACAATCTATTGGTTATGAATTGTAGATTACAACTGAAGAAACTGCAAAAAGATGGGAATTTAAGGAGATGGGGCCTGGATAAACTGAAAGAACCAGAGGTTGTAGAGAGTTTCAGAAATAGCATTAGGGAACAATTGACAAGAACAGCGGAAAGAAATACAGTAGAAGAAGAATAGGTAGCTATGAGAGATGAAATAGTGAAGGCAGCAAAGGATCAAGTAGGTAGAAAGACGAGAGCTAGCGGAAATCCTTGGGTAACAGAAGTGATATTGAATTTAATTGATGAAAGGAGAAAATATAGAAATGTAGTAAATGAAACATGCAAAAAGGAATACAAACGTCTCAAAAATGAGATCGACAGGTAGTGCAAAATGACTAAGCAGGGATGGCTAGAGGACAAATGTAAGGATGTAGAGGCATATGTCACTAGGGGTAAGATGGATACTGCTTACAGGAGACCTTTGGAGAAAAGAGAGCCATTTGTATGAATATCAAGAGCTCCGATGGAAAACCAGTTCTCAGCAAAGAAGTGAAGGCAGAAAGGTGAAAGGAGTATATAGAGGGCCTATACAAGGGTGATGTTCTTGAGGACAATATTATGGAAATGGAAGAGGATGCAGATGAAGATGAAATGGGAGATACGATACTGCGTGAAGAGTTTGACAGAGCACTGAAAGACCTGAGTCGAAACAAGCCCCCGGGAGTAGACAACATTCCATTGGAACTACTGACGGCATTGGGAGAGCGAGTCCTGACAAAACTCTACCACCTCGTGAGCAAGATGTATGACACAGGCGAAATACCCTCAGACTTCAAGAAGAATATAATAATTCCAATCCCAAAGAAATCAGGTGTTAACAGATGTGAAAATTACCGAACTATCAGTTTAATAACTCACAGCTGCAAAATACTAACGCGAATTCTTTACAAACGAATGGAAAAACTGGTAGAAGCCGACCTCGGGGAAGGTCAGTTTGGATTCCATAGAAATATTGGAACACGTGAGGCAATACTGACCCTACAACTTATCTTAGAAGCTAGGTTAAGGAAAGGCAAACCTACGTTTCTAGCATTTGTAGACTTAGAGAAAGCTTTTGACAGTGTTGACTGGAATACTCTCTTTCAAATTCTAAAGGTGGTAGGGGTAAAATATAGGAAGCGAAAGGCTCTTTACAATTTGTACAGAAACCAGATGGCAGTTATAAGAGTCGAGGGGCATGAAAGGGAAGCAGTGGTTTGGAAGGGAGTGAGACAGGGTTGTAGCCTCTCCCCAATGTTATTCAATCTGTATATTGAGCAAGCAGAAAAGGAAACAAAAGAAAAATTCGGAGAAGTAAAAAAAAATCTTTGAGGTTCGCCGATGACATTGTAATTCTGTCAGAGACAGCAAAGGTGCTGGAAGAGCAGTTCAACGGAATGGACAGTGTCTTGAAAGGAGGATATAAGATGAACATCAACAAAAGCAAAACGAGGATAATGGAATGTAGTCGAATTAAGTTGGGTGATGCTGAGGGAATTAGATTAGGAAATGAGACACTTAAAGGGTGATGTACTTGTGGGCAATATTATGGAAGTAGAAGAGGACGTAGATGAAATGAGGGATATGATACTGCGTGAAGAATTTGACAGAACACACTGTAAGACCTAAGTCTAAACAAGACCCCGGGATAGTCAACATTCCATTAGAGCTAGTGAAAACCTTGGGAGAGCCAGCCCTGACAAAACTCTATCATCTGGTGAGCAAGATGTATGAGACAGGCGAAACAACTTCAGACTTCAAGAAGAACATAATAATTCCAATCCCAAAGAAAGCAGGTCTTGAGAGGTGTGAAATTTACCGAACTATCAGTTTAATAAGTCACGGCTGTAAAATACAAGCACGAATGGAAAGACTGGTAGAAGCCGACCTCGGGGAAGATCAGTTTGGATTCCGTAGAAATATTGGAACACGTGAGGCAATACTGACCGTACAACTTACCTTAGAAGAAAGATTAAGGAAAGACAAAACTAAGTTTCTAGCATTTGTCATCTTAGAGAAAGCTTTTGACAATGTTGATTGGAATACTCTCTTTCAAATTCTGAAGGTGGCAGGGGTGAAAAACAAGGAGCGAAACGCTATTTACAATCTGTACAGAAACCAGATGGCATGAAAGGGGAGCAGGGGTTGGGAAGGGAGTGAGACAGGGTTGCAGCCTATCTCCGATATTATTCAACCTGTATATTGCGCAAGCAGTAAAGAAAACAAAAAAAAAAAAAAAATTTGGAGTACGAATTAAAATCCATGAAGAAGAAATAAAAACTTTGACGTGTGTCGACGACATTGTAATTCTGTCAGAGACAGCAAAGGCCCTGGAAGAGCAGTTGAACGGAATGGACAGTGTCTTGAAAGAAGGATATAAGATGAACATCAACCAAAGCAAAACGAGGATAATGAAATATAGTCGAATTAAATCAGGCGATGCTGAGGGAATTAGATTAGGAAATGAGACACTTAAAGTAGTAGACACGTTTTGCTATTTTGGGAACAAAATAACTGATGATGGTCGAAGTAGAGAAGATATAAAATATAGACTGGCAATGGCAAGGAGAGCGTTTCTGAAGAAGAGAAATTTGTTGACATCGAGTGTAGATTTATGTGTCAGGAAGTCGTTTCTGAAAATACACTCCTGGAAATGGAAAAAAGAACACATTGACACCGGTGTGTCAGACCCACCATACTTGCTCCGGACACTGCGAGAGGGCTGTACAAGCAATGATCACACGCACGGCACAGCGGACACACCAGGAACCGCGGTGTTGGCCGTCGAATGGCGCTAGCAGCGCAGCATTTGTGCACCGCCGCCGTCAGTGTCAGCCAGTTTGCCGTGGCATACGGAGCTCCATCGCAGTCTTTAACACTGGTAGCATGCCGCGACAGCGTGGACGTGAACCGTATGTGCAGTTGACCGACTTTGAGCGAGGGCGTATAGTGGGCATGCGGGAGGCCGGGTGGACGTACCGCCGAATTGCTCAACACGTGGGGCGTGAGGTCTCCACAGTACATCGATGTTGTCGCCAGTGGTCGGCGGAAGGTGCACGTGCCCGTCGACCTGGGACCGGACCGCAGCGACGCACGGATGCACGCCAAGACCGTAGGATCCTACGCAGTGCCGTAGGGGACCGCACCGCCACTTCCCAGCAAATTAGGGACACTGTTGCTCCTGGGGTATCGGCGAGGACCATTCGCAACCGTCTCCATGAAGCTGGGCTACGGTCCCGCACACCGTTAGGCCGTCTTCCGCTCACGCCCCAACATCGTGCAGCCCGCCTCCAGTGGTGTCGCGACAGGTGTGAATGGAGGGACGAATGGAGACGTGTCGTCTTCAGCGATGAGAGTCGCTTCTGCCTTGGTGCCAATGATGGTCGCATGCGTGTTTGGCGCCGTGCAGGTGAGCGCCACAATCAGGACTGCATACGACCGAGGCACACAGGCCCAACACCCGGCATCATGGTGTAGGGAGCGATCTCCTACACTGGCCGTACACCACTGGTGATCGTCGAGGGGACACTGAATAGTGCACGGTACATCCAAACCGTCATCGAACCCATCGTTCTACCATTCCTAGACCGGCAAGGGAACTTGCTGTTCCAACAGGACAATGCACGTCCGCATGTATCCCGTGCCACCCAACGTGCTCTAGAAGGTGTAAGTCAACTACCCTGGCCAGCAAGATCTCCGGATCTGTCCCCCATTGAGCATGTTTGGGACTGGATGAAGCGTCGTCTCACGCGGTCTGCACGTCCAGCACGAACGCTGGTCCAACTGAGGCGCCAGGTGGAAATGGCATGGCAAGCCGTTCCACAGGACTACATCCAGCATCTCTACGATCGTCTCCATGGGAGAATAGCAGCCTGCATTGCTGCGAAAGGTGGATATACACTGTACTAGTGCCGACATTGTGCATGCTCTGTTGCCTGTGTCTATGTGCCTGTGGTTCTGTCAGTGTGATCATGTGATGTATCTGACCCCAGGAATGTGTCAATAAAGTTTCCCCTTCCTGGGACAATGAATTCACGGTGTTCTTATTTCAATTTCCAGGAGTGTATTACCAACTATGGTTAGACCTCACTCAAATGGGGCCCTGATGATGTGGACGACTCGACTTGGTACTGAATTTTGGGCAAGAGTAGCGTTCAAATTCCGAATACTTTATTGGTTCTACGAGCACGATGAAGAGATCACAAATTTACAGCCAAACGTTGATGTTTTCGTTGCCGTGACCGATGAAGCACATAAATTATTACTACCATGAGAAGGTCGAATAATATTAAAAGTCGCCAATTTTAACTCTGTCTGTCGGCAGATAACGTATACGATGTGTATCAAGCCTAGGATGCCTAGGGGGAGGTAGGGGGTGTTCCTTCAACTCACAACAGGTTATGTTCCTCTCTGCTCATGTAAATGTCATACAACATTTGCCCTTCAGGTTATTGTTTTTTCGATAGTGTATAAAGTTAACTATCAATGAACTTTGTAGATAACTTCTCTGAAAAAAAAATGAAATTTTCAATGTAATTTCAACAAGCCCGCCTCCCATTATGTTTCCATGCTACTGAAAATTTTTCTACGTAATATTTATTTCTCGTCTCTACAACGATGCATGCCTGTGTGTCTTGTTGGTTGGCATTCTTTATATCCTCAACAATCAGTTTATTTTTAGCGGAAGTGGTTGTTGATAACATTCAGTTGCTATTTATCTTGTGTACTTCCAGCGAGTTAGTTCGTCAGTTCCCTGTTGTTCATGTTGAGATTCAGGAATGTTTAAAATAATTCGTGAATCATCTTTAGAAAGAATTATGAATGATATTTTAAATGACGATTCTAATCCAGGGAGAAGAAAGTGAAGATGAGGATGGTGTTGTAGAGTAAGATCCAGACTGGGAAAGTGACGTGGACATTAGAGACGATGAAGATAATGTAGCATCAGGTAGTGACCATCACGATGTGAGTGCGGCCAAATCTGGAAGAAGATATGTAATCACACAGCCCAGAATACCTATCTGGCGGATTAAAACTGTGTGCCGGACCGAAAATTTAAAAGACACAGCCCAAATGCTAACAGAGCCTCCATTCCAGAACAGTGGAGACAACCAATAAGAAAAGTGCTATGTAAAGAGAAAGGGGACGCCGACGACCCTACAAAATACAGAAGCACAGCACTAGAAAACATACCTTTCAAAACACTCACAAAAATAATAACGGAAAGAATGAAGCAAACAATCGACGAGAAAAATCGAAAGTCAAATGGAATTTGGGGAAGGAAGGTAAACTCTGACCGCAATAGAACTCCTGTGAAACAGCGTATGGGAAGCCCTTGAAGTGAGAGAAGAGCTTTATGTAGTATTATAGACTTCGCAAAAGCCTTTGACTTTATAAACCGAAAGTTGGTGACAAAAAAAAATCTTAAGGAAACCCTAGGTGAAACGACATTTGGTCACGAACAATAAGTGTAATACTGAGGTGGAACGAAATAAGTATCGCGGATAACCTCTCCCTATCAGAGCCGATACTCTAAACAAACTGAGCACTTCAGGAAGACCCACCGAGTGCTCCGTATTTATCCTTGCAGAGCAAGAAACTGTAAGAATACCTCAATGAGAGGGTGTAATCTCATACGCATATGCAGGCGATATTGTAATAGGCTCAAAGGACATTGTAAAGCTACAAGAAACGACAAATGACATGGAAGATTGGTGCGTCGAACACGGTTTCCAAATACCGAGCGAGGTGGCGCAGTGGTTAACACATTGAACTCGCATTCGGAAGGAAGACGGTTCAAACCGGCGCCCGGCCATACTGATTTAGGTTTTCCGTGATTTCCTTAAATCGCTTCATGCAAATGCCAGGAAGATTTCTTTGAAACGGGGTACAGCCGACTTCCTTCCCCGCTCTTCCGCAATCCGATGGGACCGATGACCTCGCTATTTCGTCCCCTCCCCCAAACAAACCAACCAACCAACGGTTTCGAAATAAATGTGGCAAAACAGAAATGATTGAGCTCAAAAATGGAGGAAGAGCACGTACATCGGCTGAAATCTTCACACGGGAGAAAATACTGAAAATCGTACCAGACTTCGAGTATCTAGGGGTTACGATACAAACAAGTGCAAAATGTATCACAAAACATATAACAGAGAAAGCAAAGCAAACAATAAGGGCTATCCATGAAATAGAACACATCAGATCGCTCAGCCTAGAAACAGCAATGACACTATTCAGAGCTAAAATCTCGCAAATACTGCCGTACGGAACAGAAATCGTTGGATTACATCTCACAGTGAAAAATCTAACGACACTAGAAGGTGTGTAGGCATCCCTCATAAAAAAAGGCCATCGGAGTGTCCAAAACGACACGATCCAGACTTGTGTACCTGCTGGCGAGAGAACGCTTCCTCATTGAAGACCTACGTACAAACCTGGTGCTACCCAACACCAGCACTTCGGAAAGTCTATTAAACACACTGGAGGAGAAAAGGGAAGACATACTTCCAGAGTTTTACAGCACAGGCGCCATGACCGACCTAAGAAAGACAAAGGAAAACTTTGAAATGAGACTCGTGACCATCAGAATGGCAGTCCATGGTTTCTACCACATTATTTGCAATAACACTTCATATCATTAACCAAACGTAATGTGTCAGTGTCAACTGTGTCATCGAATATGCAAACATTTCCATATAGAAATCTGTACCAAAAGGACACGTCAATAAGTGATTATGTAAACAATAATATGTAAAATTTATAATTTTGTGTGTGATTATAATTGTACTTTGAACTTGTATGGCTATTTGGCTACAATAAATGTATTATTATAAAAAGTGGGAATATCATCATCGAACTTAAGTTCTTCAACTTTAACAATGTTAAACTAAATAAAAAGCGAGCTTTCGTATCAGCAAGATGATTTTAAAAGAAGAAGCTGGAGGTACAATGGCCTGGAATAAAAAAGACGCAACTGACTATGCCCTTCACGTATTCAACTAGGGACGCCCATCTGCGTTAGCTGCCGCATACACAACGAGGCGAGGCGATTATAAACGCCAGCGGTGGCACAAGTGCGAAGTCCAGCAAGCGCGGCCGCGTGCCGCTCGTTGGGCGGTGCCAGGAAGACCCAAGTATGCTGGGGGGCGGGGGGGGGGGGCGGCAGGAGTCACGTGAGAGCCTAAAGCCACGTGACCGCTCGCGTCGCAGGTGCAGGCGCGCCGAATCTCATGCATAGCTCCGCTCGCGCATAATGCACCTGCTGCTCGCACGCCGCGACGTCCCTATTTTTCTAGCGTCCGTACCCACACCACACAAGGTCATGCTGTTAACAAACGATGCGCGGCAGGCATCTCCATATTTCACCACGTCATCTCTTTTTATTGCCGTCATCGTCAGTAACCAATATAAAGCGAGGCATTGCTGCACCGAGAATAAATACCACTCTGAGAAAGGTATCAGCTATCTTTAGAGATTCTTCTTCTCTCTTTCTGCACTTGGCACAAACGATGGCATTTTCAGTTCTGCAGTCTTTCTTTTTTAATTCGTTCTGTGAAATAACTCTGGATCAACCTACTAAGTCAAACGTTAAAATTATCCTTCATTTTCCACGTCTCAGTTGCACAGAAATCAAAATATATTTGTAAGCTGTATTACAATACTTACTATTAGGCGACATGAAAAAAACTGTCAAAATTATAAATTGCATAATGCTAAATGTTAACGTTTATACTCAGATTATTTTAATGCTTAATGATTCATGGAATATGGCGATGGATCGCCTTAATTTGTCACATGACTTCACTAAGTTCGACCAAGCGATGATAATACTCTGACTTAGATCTGTGAATAAAGTAATGCAATGCCGAAGCTTCCCGGCAGCCCCGCATCCTTTCTCTGTTGTGGTCTTCAGTCCTGAGACTGGTTTGATGCAGCTCTCAATGCAACTCTATCCTGTGCAAGCTTCTTCATCTCCCAGTACCTACTGCAACTTACATCCTTCTGAATCTGTTTAGTGTATTCATCTTTTGGTCTCCGTCTACGATTTTTACTCTCCACGCTGCCCTCCAGTACTAAATTGGTGATCCCTTGATGCCTCAGAACATGTCCTACCAACCGATCCCTTCTTCTAATCAAGTTGTGCCACAAACTCCTCTTCTCCCCAATTCTATTCAATACCTCATCATTAGTTATATGATCTACCCATCTAATCTTCAGCATTCTTCTGAAGCACCACATTTCGAAAGCTTCTATTCTCTTCTTGTCTAAACTATTTATCGTCCATGTTTCACTTCCATACATGGCTACACTCCATACAAATACTTTCAGAAACGACTTCCTGACACTTAAATCAATACTCGATGTTAACAAATTTCTCTTCTTCAGAAACGCTTTCCTTGCCATTGCCAGTCTACATTTTATATCTTCTCTACTTCGACCATCATCAGTTATTTTGCTCCCCAAATAGCAAAACTCCTTTACTACTTTAAGTGTCTCATTTCCTAATCTAATTCCCTCAGCATCACCCGATTTAATTCGACTACATTCCATTATCCTCTTTTTGCTTTTGTTGATATTATTTTAAATGATACATTATCAATTAAAGGAAATCTTGAACTGAGAAAAGCTTTAACGTTGACTTATACTACCGAATTTATCGTCGTATAGTAATTCGCAGTGACGCACTTTCATTCTATACCAAACAATTCTTTCTACGTAAGTCATCCAGTCGAGTTACTGTCAGTTTTTTAGCCCTCCCACATTTAATTTAGCGTGTGCTCAGTTTGCTGCTCCTATCACACGCGGTCGTATAACTACACAGTCTTTACAATCAAATTAAGTTAAAAAATAACTCTTCTCAAGCATGGAATCGAAAAGTAGTAGTACGTAATATTTATATAAATTTGGAATAGTCACTTTCTTCCATATAATTTGTACGATGTTGCCATTTCTTCTCCTTCCTCATTCTTACACACAATCTTGTCATTACTAATTCCGTAACTATTCCTGCCATAGTCAAAACGTATTCTCTGGGTACTTCACTAACCGTGCCAGAATCACCAGTTTAGTTATCCAGCGTTTATTCTCCGGTAGGCGTTATTACGTGTTCGTACAAAGCGCTTTTCTGCGCTATTCCGAGAATAGAACTTTTAAGAGGCTGCTATCTGTGGACTGTACAACTGGCCCTCGGTAGTCTAGCCATCTGGCAAAAATTTTCTGTCAAAATTTCATTTTCTTGGATACATTAAGAAGATTAGTATGTAATCGTTCTTATCTGTTATTCCGTTAAGTCGTTTATTTTCACTCTGGTAGTCTGAATCTATGGATTTCGCTAATAATTAAAACAACGCTGATCATTAGCACACCTAGTCAACCACATAAACAGCGATTGGCATTCACCCGTTCTGTTTATTCGGCTGAACTCGTGTACCTCCGTCCCCTTTTGCCCACGGGAAAGTTAATTTTTATTTATTTATTTATTTATTTTATTTTATTTGTAGATGCGACGGGGATTCCGCTGGCATAGACACCGCGTACGCCAGGGTATGCATCCAAAAATCAACTTACGATTAGTTCAGAAATCAATTACAATGTTCAAAAACCAACAGCGATGCGTCTCAAAATCATGTGGATAATCGATAGACCAACGTGCGCTGGATGCTAGGCGCGTTATGAAACAAGGTTTTTTCCTTCAAGAATATGAATTTGGCGTTGATCCCCCTGAAATTGCCTCCCGGGACAGGTACCCCAGTTTGAGCTGGTCTGGAACTTCCTGTCGGATTAAAACTATGTGCCGGACTGATATTCGAAATCGGAATCTTGTTTTTCACAGGCAACGCTCTTATCGAGTGAACTACTAGGTAAGGCTCACGATCCGCCCCCACAGCTTCCGTGCTGCTCACCATCCAAACGTCTCCTGCATACTTAGCTCGACTAGCACTCCCAGAAGGAAGGATATTGCAGGAAAATGGCTCAGCCACAGCCTATGGGATTGCTTATCCGCAATATCCTTTCTTCCAGGTGAGGAGAACTTATGTAGAATTTATAACGTAGGAGTTGAGGTACTGGCGGAAGTAAAGCTGTGAGGGAGAGCTGCGACTTGTATCTGGAGCACTCAGACGGTATGAGCACTGCGCGTGAAAGGCAAGGCTCCGGGTTAGAGTCCCGACCTGGCACAAAGATCTAAGCTGCCAGCAAGTTTCAGACAAGTACTGATTATCTGCAAGATTGGCTCCTTAGAGCAGCAGTTTATCTTTGGTACCTCACGTGACTACGAAGTTTGGAGCTTTGCAACACTGCCAAAGATACGCGCTTATATCGCTCGTTAGTGATATAAAACTTTCACCTCAGCGCAAAATGGCTCTACCTTCATACCTCACTAGCTTGAACGGTCAAAATCCCGTGCTGTCACATTTTCGAAACAAAGATGGGCCGAGTTTGACAGAAGTTTTTTGAATGCGGCAGAGGACGTATAGCACGACAGTGTCATCAAAGTGTTGAAGAGGACAGAGGAGAATCTGCATTGCCTTTACAGAACCCTCGCGAGGTGGATATAAAAGCTGTCAACCAGGCACGGTAAGGTGTGGCAGGCATTCATTGGCCGGCTAGCCCCTTTGCCGATGAAGAAAAAGTTTCTGCTCTTCCCACAGTACTGGACAAGGGCCGAAGCCAAACGATTCGTTAGATGGCCCGAGATACAGAACTAGCGGATACGACTGTGCTATTTAAAAAAAAAAAAAAAAAAAAGGTTCAAATGGCTCTGAGCACTATGGGAGTTAACAGCTATGGTCATCAGTCCCCTAGAACTTAGAACTACTTAAACCTAACTAACCTAAGGACAGCACACAACACCCAGTCATCACGAGGCAGAGAAAATCCCTGACCCCGCCGGGAATCGAACCCGGTGTGCTTTTCATTCTGAGGCGACACCAGAGCATGAGAAAAATCCCACGACGATTGATTCCTCATGATTTGATGGAAACATGGAAATGGTTATGACACGACGCTGCTAGCGTCCATCTGCAATGCTATGAACGCGAGGAGAGGCTTTCTTACGCCGCATCAAGCGCTGGATAAAGCACTAGTCAAACCGAATCAGTCACAACTGAAGTGCAAATCAAAGAAATGACGTCACTACGTGTCATGACGACGACCGAAAATTTCATCTGAACCTCAGCAATATTAAAGTTATGTTTTTCTCTGGTTTGCGACTGCGATGGTGTTATCGCAACGCATACTGTTTCTCAACGGATGACCGTTAATTCGCCGTATTTCTGTCGATTTTTGGGGTATAATCTGCGACCAGGTTTGGAGAAGAACCGGCGACACTTTCTGTGCAGAGCCCGTTAGCCACTTTGCAGGAAAATGGATGGGCGCATACAGTTCAAGCTGAAACTGATTTTCTAGATCGATGGAGCTGTAAATGCTGTATTATCCACCATGCTCCCCGTTCATACGCCACAGTGACTTTGACTTTATTTCTAAGATTAAGGAAGCAGTTTGTGGCATTCGCTTCATAACTGCTACAATGATACGTCGGGCAAAAGAACGCTCCATACGAACTATCGAAACAACTGGTGATGCTAAAGGTACTCTGCGGCTTCTGCATCAGTGGCAACTGGTTACACGCAATTCTGGCAGCTACTTTGAAGGACAGTAAAGCTGTGAACCATGTATCTATTTTGTATGAATTGTAAATAAATAGTTGCCACTAATAAAGGCCGGCCGGTGTGGCCGTGCGGTTCTAGGCGCTTCAGTCTTGAACCGCGTGATCGCTACGATCGCAGGTTCGAATCCTGCCTCGGGCATGGATGTGTGTGATGTCCTTAAGTTACTTAGATTTAAGTAGTTCTAAGTTCTAGGGGACTGATGAACATAGATGTTAAGTCCCATAGTGCTCAGAGCCATTTGAACCACTAATAAAGTTCCAACGCTCTTAGGACTATGCTAATGCCGTTCCAAAACCGAAAAGAGGGGACTGGAATGATGCTTAGGTCTACGGACTTGTTGTTGTAGAATCACGGAATTCTTTTCGAAGACTGATAATCCATACGTAAAAACCAACAAAGATTATATTATCTAACAGTATAGAACCGTAATACGCGGATTACTAAGGAACTATTGTCGTAGCGTATTTGTGCACGACTGTTTTGTGGCGTTAAATTTAAGTTTTTAAGTTATCAGGGACAAAATAATGGGAGCAAAAGGTTATCTACAACTTCTGCAGGAACTAGGCTACAGTTATATGAATCAATCGTATTAGGATGATCATTAGCAAAAATAAAACCTGGATAACGGAGTGTGGTGGATTTAAATCAGGTGATGGAAAGGGAATTAAATTAGGAAACATGACATAAAAATTAATGTCAAGTTTTCCGATTTGTGCAGCAAAGTAACTGGCGACGCTAGAAGTAAAGACGATATAAAATGCAGATAGGTAATGGCTGGAAAAAAATTTCTGAAAGAGAGAAGTATGTTAATATCTAATATAAATTTGTGGCCGGTAAACAGCAGAGACAGGAAGATAATAGAGCTTTTTAAATACGGCGCTACAGAAAAACGATGCAGAATGTACGGGTAGATCAGAGAACTAACGAAGGAGTACAGGATCGAATCGGAAGAGAAGGAGTACAGGATCGAAACGGAAGAGAAAAAAAATTTCAACTTGACTAAAGGAAGAGATAGATTGATAGACACATAATGTTAGTTAATTTGGCTATTGTGTGTGTGTGTGTGTGTGTGTGTGTGTGTGTGTGTGTGTGTGTGTGTGACCGGAAGGGGGATTTGTAGAGGGAGATAGTAGCATCAAAACAACAAGATTGTGGACGTTGGGTGCTGTAATTACGCAGATACGAAGAAAATGGTGGATGATGGACTAGCTTGGAGAACTGTATCAAGTCAGTATTCAAACTGAAAACAATAACAACAAAAACAACCGAGTTCAACGCGGTGACAAGTTTCAACAAAATCGATAGTTTCTGTGGTAGAGGATGAGCAGCTTACTAAATACAGCATCTTGCGCTGCGACAGGAAATATTATGTTACGAGGTCTCACATTAAAAAAATTAAATTATCCCCGAAAATTTGTTTCCTTAACAAATAAGTTCAATTATTAACGGTCGCCTGCAAAGTAGGTGCCGTTTGAGTCTATAGCAGTGTGTATATTGGTTCCTTCCACGCCTGAAAACATTTCTAGTTGTTGTTTTCCGTGAGCTGAGTATGAACCCCGATGTGTTGTTAGCCTTCCTGAGGAGCGAACTGACGCATCGCTAAATGTGTCGCTCTTCCGCGCCACTGAGCTGATCTATTTTCGAAATTTGTTTCGCATAAGGACACAGTTATATGGCGAAAGTCAGTCGCGCACTAACAGGCCATGTTGGAATGCAAGCACTCACGTTTCTTTTACCACGAGGCGCCAGGGTAGCCGAGAGCGCAGCCGGCACGGTAGCTCAGCGTGCTCGGTCAGAGGTTAGCTACCCTGTGTAATAAGAAACTGAGTGAACGTATCAACACAGAACCTGAACGGGTGTCGTCGGACGTCCGCCCCGAACAAATTCCTGGACTCGGGAAGGCGCGCCGGCCCCGGATCGAATCCGCCCGGCGGATTAACGACGAGGGCCGGAGTGCCGGCCAGCCTGGATGTGATTTTTAGGCGGTTTTCCACATCCCGCTAGGTGAATACCGGGCTGGTCCCCACGTTCCGCCTCAGTTACACGCGTCGCAGACATTTGAAACACGTCTGCACTATTTCACCATTTACACTAGACGCAGACAGTTGGGGTACATTGATTCCGTCCAGGGGGGTATGGGGTGGTGGCAGGAAGGGCATCCGGCCATCCCTAACACTAACGTTGCCAAATCCGTTGTAACCACGTCGACCCTGCGATCGCTGCGGGACTATGGCGTAAGCGAAAGCAAGCAAGTAAGCGATTTCAAACCAAATTCACTTTGTTCCAGAAGACGGTAGATGGGGCAGACCAAATGAATTTCGTATTCTTTGATGTCTTACTAACTGTTCCGCACTGCCATCAAGTAAATAAAATACGTAATTACGAAATAAGGAAAAATTTATGTGACTGTCTTGACAACATGTTAGAAGACAAATGGCTCTAAGCACTATGCGACTTAACATCTGAGGTCATCAGTCGCCTAGAACTTAGAACTAATTAAACCTAACTAACCTAAGGATATCACACACATCCATGCCCGAGGCAGGATTCGAACCTGCGACCGTAGTGGTCACGCGGTTCCAGACTGAAGCGCCTAGAACCGCAAGGCCACACCGGCCGGCCATGTTAGAAGACAATTCAGTATGTCGTTCTCCAGTGCGGGTTGTTGGAAGCGAAAGTAATATCGGGTGTGCCTCAGGTCAGCGTAATAGGACCGTTGCTACACACGATGATTTGATAAGCTATCGTCTGTGGCTTTCTGAAAAGCATGGCGGATGACTTAGCTGAATACTCTTAATATTGCATTTAAACACCAAAGGAACATTACATTGGGGAGGCGCAGTCATTATTTGACGTACAATGAGATGACAAAAGTCATGGGATAGCGATAAGCACACATGCAGATGGCGGTAGTATCGGTACACAAAGTATAAAATGGCAGGGCATTGGCGGAGCTGTCATTTTTGCTCAGGTGATTCACGTGAGAAGGTTCCCGACGTGTTGATGGCCGCAGACTGGAATTACCACTTTCAACGCATAATGGTAAACGAAGTTACGCGCATGGAACATTCAATTTCGGAAATCGCTAGGGAATTCAATATTCCGAGATCCACAGTGTCAAGAGTGTGCCGAGAATACCAAAATTTCAGGCATTACCTTTCACCACCACGGACAACTTAATGGCCGACCGCCTTCAGTTTACGACCGAGAGCAGCGGCGTTTGCTTAGAAATTCCAGTGCTGACAGACAGACGACACTGCGCCAAACAACCGCAGAAATTAATGTGGGAAGTACGACCGTCGTATCTGTTAGGACAGTGCTGCGAAATCTGGCGTTAATGGGCTATGGCTTTGCCTTTGTTAACAGCACGACATCGCCTGCAGAGCCTCTCCTGGGCTCGTAACAATATTAGTTGGACCCTAGACTACTGGGAAACCGTGGCCTGGTCAGATGAGTTCCGATTTCAGTTGGAAAGAGCTGGTTGGAGGATTCGAATGTGGCGCACATCCCACGAATCCATGGACATAAGTTGTCAAAAGTACTGTACAAGCTGAGGGGGGGGGGGGGGTTGTTTGGGGAAGGAGACCAGACAGCCAGGTCATCGGTCTCATCGGATTAGGGAAGGATGGGGAAGGAAGTCGGCAGTGCCATTTCAAAGGAACCATCCCGGCATTTGCCTGGAGCGATTTAGGGAAATCACGGAAAACCTAAATCAGGATGGCCGGAAGCGGGATTGAACCGTCGTCCTCCCGAATGCGAGTCCAGTACAAGCTGGTGGTGACTCCATAATGGCGTGGGCTGTGTTTACATGGAATGGAGTAGGTCCTCAGTTATGTTCGGATACTTGGAGACCTTTTGCAACCATTCATGGAGTTCATGTTACCAAACAACGATGGAATTTTTTATGGATAGCAATGCGCCATGTCACCAGATCACAATTGTTCGGGATTGGCTTGAAGAATATTCTGGACAGTTCGTGCTAATGATTTGGCCACTCACATCACCCGACATAAATGCCATCGAATATTTATGGGACATAATCCTGCATCGGCAACACCTCCGCAATCATGGAAAACTATAGAGGCAACATGGCTCAATATTTCTGCTGGAGACTTCCAAAGAGTTGTTGAGTCGCCCGCATCTCGTGGTCGTGCGGTAGCGTTCCCGCCTCCCACGACCGGGTTCCCGGGTTCGATTCCCGGCGGGGTCAGGGATTTTCTCTGCCTCGTGATGGCTGGGTGTTGTGTGCTGTCCTTAGGTTAGTTAGGTGTAAGTAGTTCTAAGTTCTAGGGGACTGATGACCATAGATGTTAAGTCCCATAGTGCTCAGAGCCATTTGAACCATTTTTTGTTGAGTCCGTCCCACGTCGAGCTGTTGCACTACGCCTGGAAAAAGCAAGACTGAAAGAATATTAGCAGGTATACCGTGACTTTTGTCACGCCAATGTATTATCAAAACGACAGTGGCACTGCAAAATGCAACTCTTGGTCGGAAATTTGTTACAACCAGCAGGAATTATCAACGCTTGGCGCAAAGACAGGTATATGCCGCCCAAAATTAAAAAAAAAAGATGTTAATGGAATACGTATATAGAAACATGGGCCGGTATTTTTAGGTTAAACCATAGTGGAGCAATCACTGAAATCAGTCATAACTCTCGACTCCCACGTATATCCAAGGGGTTTCCCCTAATGTTAGGCTATCTTCCACTTCGGACAGTAACTAAGAGTAGTCCTTCCACCAAGAAAGTCATTTACCGAACTCTCGTCGGTGTGGCACCGTCATCAAAAGTTTAATAACAAGACAGACAGAGAAAGCGCAAGGAGATGGTTGATTTGTTACTGGTTCGTTTATTTAAGGTGATAGGTTCGTTTATTTAAGGTGATAGCGTCAGAAATTGTCTCCAACCATCTCTACTGGCAGGAAAGACTCTATACATCGTATAAAGGCTTAACCTTGAAATTTAGAAAGCGGCTTTCCTAGAAGAATAAAGAAATGTAATATTACTTACCCTGTCCTCCTGAACCATCACCCATCCGCATTATGACCATGAACATTAAAATTACAAGAAAGGGTAGGCTGCAATAATGTGCGTCCAATGTCATGTTTGTTAACAGAGTGAACGCGAACTTCGCCGACAAAATGTCGGAGCTTTTGATTGTTTTAATATAAACGACCTGTGGTCTCCAGTGGCTCGTCAAGGATTTAGGGTATTTTGTTTAATTTCCCCACCCTTATTATCTTAGTATCTGTATTCCACTAAAAATAGCAACAGAATAGCGATAGATTGTATGCGCTGCGTGTCTTGTTTAGAAACGAACTTGTACACCTCACTCACCGTTCGTGCTGCCGACGACGATAATGCTCTTCGGCCTCAAGCGTATATATATTATTTTCCACGGTTCTGTCTCGGATTTATTTTACCAACAGTGTTGGTTGTACGTTAACAGTGATACGCAGTGGTATGGATAAATTCACAGATGTTGTGCTTACTGAAATGCACCTCGTGTACAAGGTTCACTGAATGCTCTGCCAAAGCGGCATAACGACTACGCTGAGTTGTTTCCGCGGCGACGGCAGTCGTATCGCAGTACTTTTACCACTGACTGACTGACTGACTGACCTTGTGTTTCGCGTTGGGCGTTTTGCGATTGCCCATTAGGCTTCTTCAATGTTGTAAAGGCAATTTTAAAACAAAATAGGTAAGTGATGTAAGAAACAGAATACATCATAATTATATTTTCACTCTGTAACGAACCACCACCGGACACCAAGGGTCCTTTACACTAAAATAGATGTCCCTGAACAATCGCTGACACTTTGTGAATGGAGTTAGGGATCACCCTGCATGAGAAAGCACTAGAATAGAATGGCCTGATCGAAGCGGTTTGAACGACATATCTGACGCAGAATTCTTTGCGAATGTATCGTGCCTAAAGAAAATTTGTAGCAAACCGTGACTTGAACTGGGATTCTCTGCTTTTTGTAAGTAGTCGCCTTTACCGTTAGTCTATCCGAACACGCCACCAGGCCTCTCACAAACTTCACAGATACCGTCTTTCTTACCAGTTTCGAGACCGGATTAACAACAAACAGAGAAACGTTAAGATGTTGGCTTTAATACTCACCAAGTCTCGCCACCAGTAATTGTTTATTCCAGAAAAGAACGGTCCCCGCTTTGCATTTCAGTCAAGCAGCGGGGCGTCGAAGCGTTTTTGTTCAATAGTCAAGGTGTGCGCGACAAACTCTGCGCAGTATTTTATCTTCTGCAAAATAGCCTGCAGTATGTTTTGAACACTTCATTTAGAGATGTTGCTCCACTGCGATTTGTGACACAACAACGCTAGGGTCGGCGTCCACAACTTACCTGCGCACAAACGACTGGTCGAATGCACATCTGTTGTTTACAGTTGCGGACGCCAGGAATAAAATCTGTATCTTAAGTTTTTCGACGGACGGTGTAGATGGAAACATCAGTGACAACGGAAGTTTGAGTGAGGCGTGATGGCGTGGTGTTCAGTGTCAGCCTAATGGTTAAGGCGGCTGCTTACAAAAAACAGAAAAGCCCAGTTCGAGTTCCGGTCCGGTACAAATTTTCATTAGTCACAACACATTCATTACACAGAACAGTTTTCCTCTTCTCACTTCATGCCACTATATCTTTCCTATTTTCATGCCCTCTGAATCCACTGTAGTGAGTTTTGTTGGTTCGGTCGGGAGTGTGGAAGCACTGCTGCAGAGACGTCTGCCCGCTGAGCTACTTGGCGTGGATATCTGCTGCCTCCGGGGCGGAGCTCGTCAGCTCGCAAACAGTAGCCGGCAGCCGCAACGCCGCGCAGAAGAGAAAAGAGTGTCTCACTTACCTGCAGGTTCTGCGCCGCCATGGCGACGCCCCGGCCGCTCCCGACGGTGGGAAACTTCGGAAACACCAAGAACTGACTCATACTGAACTCCTAAAATTACGTACAATATTATCAAACAACAACGGCTCGACTCCAAGAGAAGCCGCAGTAAAAGTTAGTTACATAAATCAAATAGGCGTTATCTCGTGACGGGGGACGCGGATGGAACTGCTGTGTTATTCTTCCTACGAATTTACTTCCCTCACAGCTAAAATCAGTCCATGTGTGGATGCGACATTTGCTTCGGTAGTTCACGTGAGGGGCGTTCTATAGCGTTACTCAAAATCGTGACTTTCGTGAGTGAGACGAAACTGTTGGCTGCATCCAGCGTTCGATACCTCCTTATTACAGAGAGACGAGCCGTGGCGACGAGCACTGAATTCTTTTCTCCGTAGCGCAGTGCTTTCTCCGCCCGCAAAACTGTTTTCACTGGTACGTCAAACTTCGGACAGCTACATAAATTACACGCTACTCTGTCTCGTATTCACTATTATCTCTATCTGTTCCTGTTTTCCTTCCGCAGAGCTTCTTACGTACCCATCGGCAACTCCACAGAGTGGAATAAAAATTATCGCTGCTGGCTGCTGTTACACGTTACAGCTGCAAGCAGGGGATGGCACTTCTCCGCAATTTAGAAAAGGTGGAGCAAGGGTCTAGTAATTCCGAATTCTGCAACTTGCTCTTCACGTAGGTGCTCGGCCGTTTGGAGAACTTTTCATTCTGATTTTAACTGTTTGTTTCAAGTAGCTCACCATAACGTTTACATTTTTGTGTGTACCTCGAGAAGAGGAGGCTACAGAAACTTACATTCAGCTCTGGTTTCATACAAAAAAACACAATATAACCAAAGCAAGGCAATTATTCATCAAGAATAAACTCGTGCAACCGTGAAATCGACCGCTTCAGAGTAGTAACAAACTACTGAAGGGCGTTTCCTACGAAGCTTAAACGTTAAGTTTTAGCTTAAAGATATCTTAGGAATTAGATTAACTGCAATTGAAGCTCGTTATTGCATCATTTCAGTTCTTTAAATACTTCGTCATCCTTCTGTCAGGGTATTTAGCATAATATTTTCCTCCTTTAAAAATTTGTAATATAAATGCTGTTGTTAACTTAGCTATACTCCTACAATATGACTTACTGACGTGTTTCGGGGCGTCACCGTGAGATAATCAGAGACATACTGCCAGTTATCGAGTACGGGTAGTGTGGCAACGACAGTAGTTCCGGCCAAGTTGAGTTCAGACATTGAGCAGGCAAGGATATAGTTCAGTGCAGCAGGAACTTCGAAGTTAAGCTGCAGATCCAAACCTCAGTCGAAGCAGGGATGACACAGCACAGTTTCGATGACCGGACTTGTAAAAGCCTGTGCGCGTGCCGTTAGCCTTACAGTTAGGTCTTGCGTCACGCCTTATGCGGCGGTCAGGAGCTGCAGTCTGTCCTCTGCTTTTGCAGCCTCTTCTGTGAATGCTAGAGGGCAAATAAAGCAGTAGCGGAGTTCACCGTCGGCGACGTGGATCCATATTTATTGCCTTCTGCGCCTAGGAGCTGGTGCCGGAGTCGAAGTCTAAGCCTGCTGTAGCAACTGTATACAGTTTTCCGTTTTTCTGTGGCGACGTCTGAATACTGAGGCTGAGACGCGGCCACAGGGAGAAACGCCGGGTCGCCAGTTTGAAACCGACACGTAGCCGCGACCGTTCAGCTGCCAAAAGCTCCCTGGAGGACGGCGGAATTACGACGCAGAAACGTTATCTATGAAAGCGCATTCACTTAACAAATAAATTATTTATTTATTTATTAAAAGTTCTGGTGCCACAGGCATCTCATTCATCACTTGTCGGAGTGTCACAGTGTGTCATGACCTATGGTACAAACTCAGTGGGACGATGGATCTCGTGTAGGATAGCATATTTATTGGCCAAGCAATCTGTATCCGGAATAATATCTCTGTTACATCTGCAGCCGCAGAAAGTCTCTACAAGGTAATATTATTTCGGTATGTAAAGATCGTAATTACGGAAAGCAACGCAAAAATTGGGTTTCTGCTTCTTTGCCCGAGTATTTTATCAAAGGTACCTCATAAGGACTCGTACCCGCAAAAGAAGTCATTAGTAAACCGATAATCGCAAGACATTAGACTGTATCGACAATGTTTAACTCTAATCAAACTGTGGGTAGTGTAGTAGTCGCGCGCCAGCCGGAGTGGGCGTGCAGTTCTAGGTGCTACAGTCTGGAACCGAGTGTCCGCTACGGTCGCAGGTTCGAATCCTGCCTCGTGCATGGATGTGTGTGATGCCCTTAGGTTAGTTAGGTTTAATTAGTTCTAAGTTCTAGGCGACTGATGACCTCAGAAGTTAAGTCGCATAGTGCTCAGAGCCCTTTGAACCAAGTAGTCGCGCGACTAAAACGAGGATTTGGGTGATGCGCGCTGATATTCTTTGTACTCTGATACGGATCTGACATGATTGACCAATATACGGCTTGCAAGCGCATTGTGAGCGATATCTTTAGCATAAATACGGCAGGTTCCCTGTATCCAACCGCCAGACTGCCCGTGGTCGCTGCATTTCATACCGCCACGTATTGTTACTTCCAGACAGTCCTGTGATATGATTGACTCCAGTTGCATCTCCCTGAATACGTAGTGAAAGGAGATTATATTGTTTACATATTGCGAAGCGCAGAGCTTAACATTTTCTCCCCACTGAAAGCGACTAACAAGTTTTACACGAGGCTGATGTTTTGTAAAAATGTGACAAAATACCAAAAGAATTTTTAATGACTAAAACTTCCTCGAATAACTACAATGCCTGACAAAATAAAGTGAAGCGTTCAGAATACAATTTGAGTGTAATTTTGTGCACGTATGCACCATGGAATGGGGAGGGGGGGGGGGGGGGTTGTGCGCGGAAGTGATTATAATTGCCATTCTCTCTGACTGCTATTCGGGCACCTGAGTGCACTAGTGATTTTCGCATTCAGTGTTCTTGCCAGGCCTGGTAGGGTGAACGAGGGGCTTGAACAGCGTCAGGTGTCCAGCGCTCACTGTGCACAACACGAAGATGCTGCGTACTCATTTGAGGCATGCAAGGTCCCCAGATCTGCCCCAGCAGAACACACTTGGGGCCAGCTGGGACGTGAACTTGTGCCCAGTGTCAGTGGCCAGGGCACCCAGGTCCAGTTACAACAGCTTGCCTCAGGAGAGCACACAACGGCTTTATGACATTTCTCCCAACCGTATCAGTGCCCGCACCCAGGCCACAGGGGGTGCCACGTCACACTGATAAGTGGACTCACAGCGCCAGTCTTGCTAAATTTGCCTCGGTATTGTAATCATTGAATCAACATCGCAACCCCTCTCCAACCGTGAATTTTTGGTTTGTTTCCTCCTCCCCTCGTGGGGTCTTCACTTTTTCTGTCAGACAGTATATCACACGAACAGTAGTGGGCCTCTAACTTTTTCTTGATGGACGATCCCTTTCCTCCGTTCCCTCTCACACAAGCACAAAAATGCTGTCTCTGCTTGATTCTTCGCTAGAATAACGACCTGCTTACCGCCCGTCAAAGAGGTTCAAACCAACAGTGAGCGCAACTAGAAACGCGGACGAATGCTCTTAACTCTCCTCGGCATGGGGACTCATAGGGATACTAACGGTTGCTGGTCAAGAAACGGTTCTCCTTGCAAGATCTGTCTTTTCTCTGAGTTTGTGGCACAGGTCATTTGTGTTGAGAATTTAGAGGGTGTGGAAGCGGAAGCTCCAGCGAGTAATGTCGTTTTATCTGAGTGGTCGCCTGGAGCGAGAACTCACCCGTCACAGTACTGGAAGATGGTCTGATCATCCCTGCGCGACGACCCGTCGGCGGAGCTGCAGCTGAAACAGCAAACCGTCCCTTTGTGACAGCTACTTCCTCTCACTGGTAATCGTGCCTCCGAGACATTCATTATCCTACACTGTGCATCTATAATAACCTAGTTTCATCTCTACAAATCATTTCGTAGCCATTCGCAAGAGGTACAAATACAAAAAAATACTGGTTCCTCAGACTTAATGAAAAAATTATATTTTTTACCCAGTGATTGCTGAAAGTTGATTCTTTTACACAGTTCAGTTCCATGCGTGGTATATGAACAAGTGAAACTCGTCACTATTTACAAAATCAAACTCAACGTGATCACGTAATTCTACTGCACTCAGAGGAGGCAATCTCCTCACATTCAAGAGATTACCACGGAGAATATTTATACAATCATGCGTTTTAGACAGGTACGTGCCGAGTAAAACTGTGAGGGACGGGAAAAACCCTCAGTGGTTCAACAACAAAGTTAGGAAACTACTGCGAAAGCAAAGAGAGCTTCACTCCAAGTTTAAACGCAGCCAAAACCTCTCAGACAAACCGAAGCTAAACGATGTCAAAGTTAGCGTAAGGAGGGCTATGCGTGAAGCGTTCAGTGAATTCGAAAGTAAAATTATTTGTACCGACTTGACAGAAAATCCTAGGAAGTTCTGGTCTTACGTTAAATCAGTAAGTGGCTCGAAACAGCATATCCAGACACTCCGGGATGACGATGGCATTGAAACAGAGGATGACACGCGTAAAGCTAAAATACTACACACCTTTTTCCAAAGCTGTTTCACAGAGGAAGACCGCACTGCAGTTCCTTCTCTAAATCCTCGCACAAACGAAAAAATGGCTGACATCGAAATAAGTGTCCAAGGAATAGAAAAGCAACTGGAATCACTCAACAGAGGAAAGTCCACTGGACCTGACGGGATACCAATTCGATTCTACACAGAGTACGCGAAAGAACTTGCCCCCCTTCTAACAGCCGTGTACCGCAAGTCTCTAGGGGAACGGAAGGTTCCAAATGATTGGAAAAGAGCACAGGTAGTCCCAGTCTTCAAGAAGGGTCGTCGAGCTGATGCGCAAAACTATAGACCTATATCTTTGACGTCGATCTGTTGTAGAATTTTAGAACATGATTTTTGCTTGCGTATCATGTCGTTTTTCGAAACCCAGAATCTACTCTGTAGGAATCAACATGGATTCCGGAAACAGCGATCGTGTGAGACCCAACTCGCTTTATTTGTTCATGAGACCCAAAAAATATTAGATACAGGATCCCAGGTAGATGCTATTTTTCTTGACTTCCGGAAGGCGTTCGATACAGTTCCGCACTGTCGCCTGATAAAGTAAGAGCCTACGGAATATCAAACCAGCTGTGTAGCTGGATTGAAGAGTTTTAACAAACAGAACACAGCATGTTGCTATCAATGGAGAGACATCTACAGGGGAGTGTTATGGGACCATTGCTTTTCACAATATATATAAATGACCTAGTAGATAGTGTCGGAAGTTCCATGCGGCTTTTCGCGGATGATGCTGTAGTATACAGAGAAGTTGCAGCATTAGAGAATTGTAGCGAAATGCAGGAAGATCTGCAGCGGATAGGCACTTGGTGCAGAGAGTGGCAACTGACCCTTAACATAGACAAATGTAATGTATTGCGAATGCATAGAAAGAAGGATCCTTTATTGTATGATTATATGATAGTGGAACAAACACTGATAGCAGTTACTTCTGTAAAATATCTGGGAGTATGCGTGCGGAACGATTTAAAGTGGAATGATCACATAAAATTAATTGTTGGTAAGGCGGGTACCAGGTTGAGATTCATTGGGAGAGTCCTTAGAAAATGTAGTCCATCAACAAAGGAGGTGGCTTACAAAACACTCGTTCGACCTATACTTGAGTATTGCTCATCAGTGTGGGATCCGTACCAGATGGGGATGACGGAAGAGATAGATGGTGGTGGTTAGTGTTTAACGTCCCGTCGACAACGAGGTCATTAGAGACGGAGCGCAAGCTCGGGTTAGGGAAGGATTGGGAAGGAAATCGGCCGTGCCCTTTCAAAGGAACCATCCCGGCATTTGCCTGAAACGATTTAGGGAAATCACGGAAAACCTAAATCAGGATGACCGGAGACGGAATTGAACCGTCGTCCTCCCGAATGCGAGTCCAGTGTGCTAACCACTGCGCCACCTCGCTCGGTACGGAAGAGATAGAGAAGATCCAAAGAAGAGCGGCGCGTTTCGTCACAGGGTTATTTGGTAACCGTGATAGCGTTACGGAGATGTTTAGCAAATTCAAGTGGCAGACACTGCTAGAGAGGCGCTCTGCATCGCGGTGTAGCTTGCTCGCCAGGTTTCGAGAGGGTGCTTTTCTGGATGAGGTATCGAATATATTGCTTCCCCTTATTTATAACTCCCGAGGAGATCACGAATATAAAATTAGAGAGATTCGAGCGCGTACGGGGGCTTTCATACAGTCGTTCTTCCCGCGAACCATACCCGACTGGAACAGAAAAGGGAGGTAATGACAGTGGCACGTAAAGTGCCCTCCGCCACAAACCGTTGGGTGGCTTGCGGAGTATAAATGTAGATGTAGAATCATAAAAATGGATGTACCTATGTATGTGTGAGTGTATGTATGTATGTATCTTCCTCCCAAATCTCCTCTTAAACCACTGGATCGATTTCGACCAAACATGGTACACGTATCAATTACTGTCTAAAAAAAACCGCTGTGGGGCAAGAACCACCTACGTACCACACGGGTAGGAGTGGAGGTGAAAAAAGAGTGTAGCCCACGACGTAAGCATACCCATACTTTAGTCATCTAGTATTTGAGGATGAGAGCGCGTAGAAACTTGTAACAAAATTAACACCTAATTTCAAATCTTTATGAAACGTTTTCTCGCTGACTACCCTCACAGAATAATGAAAGGAAAATAGTTTACGCTTACTACATTTTCGCTGTTCATGCTGTAGAACTGCCATATGAAGCATTACGTTTTAATTTATTACTTCTTTACGACTAACTCTATTCGCAACACATTTCGCAGACAGTAGACACATAGCACTAGAAGTACGTGCAAAGTTATATCACTGTACAGCACACAGTTCAGGAGATACGATGTCATAAACATTGAGCTGAGTGAAAATGAAACGGCTCGCCCAAATTCACTAGACGTACAGGTGAAATATGTATACAATACACACTAACTTCGTTAAATATATGTAAAATACCTCTGACATGAGCGTATGCGAGAAAAGTCGTGGATAAAAAAAAGGAACGATTTCAATCAAATTTGGGATACATTTTGGTCACAATACGGAAAGAAATACTATAGGGGTAACGGGGTGAGTGTGATAACGTGGAGAGAGAAGGGAGAAAGGAGATGGACAGACTACAAGGGGGAACGAGGAAAAGACACAGACAAGAGGAGAAGGAGATGGACAGAGACAAGTGGAGGAAAAGATAGACGGAGATGTGGGGGATTAGGAGATGGACAGAGAAAGGAAAGGAAAGGAAAGGATATGAACAGGGAGAAGGGGGGGGGGGGAGGGGAGGAGGAGACTTACAAAAGGCGGGTGGACGGGGATACGGAATCAGAGGGAAGACATGGGTATGGACGGAGAGAGGGACAGAAAGTGACTGACTAATAAAAGATCTGAGTAAATATGTACCCGGGCAACGCCGGGCACTCGGCTAGGTCGATATAAAACTAAAAGGAAATATTGTCTTCCATTCTGAGTACTCTTACAGCAGCTCTATTGTAAGTCAACGATTACGTGTATCATGTTTACGAGTTTTCCAGTTAGTACTTCAGTTTTCTTAATTCAGAATTGACTGTTGTGAACGGACATCAGTTCCGATCTACTCAGATGGATATCGCTCCTACTATCTCAGCAAGTATGCTAAAGTGCTAAATGCGCCGTTTGATAACTTCAAAAAAATGTTCAAATGTGTGTGAAATCTTATGGGGCTTAACTGCTATGTTCATCAGTCCCTAAGCTTACACACTACTTAACCTAAATTATCCTAAGGACAAACACACACATCCATGCCCGAGGGAGGACTCGAACCTCCGCCGGGACAAGCCGCACATTCCATGACTGCAGCGCCAATAGACTGCTCGGCTAATCCCGCGCGGCATTGATAACTTAAAACATCCATTAATAATTTGCCAACACTACAAAAGGTTTTTATTAAAACCGTCGTCGTTGTCCACAATGAAGGAAGAAGCTAAATGCAGCTTTATTATCGTTGTACAAAGGGCATTCAAAAAGTTTTGCACAGTCGTCTCTAATTTTTTTATTTTTTGCAGGAGGAGGTTGAAATTTTTTGTGAACATACTTGGAACATTTAGCTATAAGTTGGTGTATAAAAGTATTTTCTTTTATTTACAGGTGAGCTATAACGAACCGTGAAGTAGATGTCAGGTTGCAACAACGGTCGGTGATGGAGTTCTTCTTCAAGATCGGCTGTGACTCTGTCACATCGATCACAGGAAGTTGCTCCCTGTCTGTGGGGAGGACACAGTGGGTGGCAGCAGTATCCAGCGGTGGTTGCAGAAGTTTAAAGAAGGTGATTTCTCTCTACTGGACAATCCACGATGAGGCAGACCATCGACGACAGTGAGTGATGTGAATAAGAAGACCATTGATCAAATCATCCAAAATGACAGATGCGTGACAACACGACAACTTGCTGAAATGACTCGTTTGTCATTGGGTAGTGTGATATCACTGGTACTGTCACTAGGGTACAGAAAAATCTGTGCACGTTGTCTGCCTAGATTATTGACAAGAGAAATGAAAACGATGAGGAAGAATGTGTGCGAGGGTCTCATGAAGACCTTTACTGTAGAGTGGAAACAGTGTTTTGACGGCATCATTACCCAGGATGAAACATGGTTGTTTTTGTCCGAACCTGAGAGCAAAACCCAGTCCACAGAGTGGGGCCACCCGGGTTCCCCTCGGAAGAAGAAACCAAGACTTTCACGAACAGCAGAAAGGTGATGGCCTCCTTCTTCTGGGATCAGTGTGGTGTCATTTTCATTGACTTTTTGGAACCTGGCTCCACAATTATCCGGGACCGTTACTGGTTCTCATTGGACAAGTTGCGACGTACAATCAAGACCCACAGATCACAGCTTCAGTGTCAGCTCATCAGACTACACCATGGCAATACCAAACCCCATACAGCCGTTACGATGCAGTAGAAAATCAGGAAAATGGGTTGGAAAATTTTTCCTCATCCTCCCTACAGTCCGGACTTGGCTGCGTCTGATTTTTACCTCTTTGGTCGTCTGAAGGCCTACCTGCGTGGTAAAACATTTGATGGTGATAAAGATCGATGGTGTAAAAGTCAATTTCCAGAATTTTACCACAGCGCATTTACATCGTGGAATGAACGTTAGGCCAGATGCGTCACAGCTGATGCAGGCTACACTGAGTAGGCTCAATGTATAGGTAAATTTTCCAAGTACGTTGACAAAAAAAAATTATTCTCCTCCTGCAAAAAATAAAAAAATTAAGAGACGACTGTACAAAACTTTTTGAATGCCCTGTGTATTGTTTTCGTTTAAACTTTCAGATTCTTGTGCTGATTTTTTGCTCCTGATATTCATTTCACCTCACAATATAAGCACACCGAGCATTAAAGTAATCCCCTACCCTCCCCCCCCCCCCCTCCTCCAGAAACATCATGCTAACACCAAGCAACACTATCTCTAGTTTTGGTAAAGGCCTAAATTCCGTGTCGAAGAATGTGGGAAAGTTCTTCCGATATACTAAACAATGCGGGGGGGGGGGGGGCATTGCCCCCCCCCCCCGCATTGTTTAGTATATCGGAAGAACTTTCCCACACTCTTCGACACTCCCCTATGACGCAGAAGCGTGGAATTTGGCTCAAAGGTTACTACAACCTTTCTCTGCAACTGTGCATCCTACCCCTTCTCTTGACGCCTTTGCATTGGAGGTCAGAACCGCGACGCCCAGCATTGAAGTCACAATTTTTTTGTCGGTAGTTGAGGAAAACATTTCAGACACACCGTCGCTCAAAATCAACACGAGGAAATCTCAGGATGTGGCATAAAGAGCATCAATGAAACAACCGGTATCCTTGGGGCGATCACTTACACATATTTCGCGGTCGAAAACGAAAGTTTGCATGATGTGTGCAACAGAACGACGTTCTTGACAATCTTCAACACTGCCGATATCCCCCAGATGGTTCAACCCTTATCGAATGACATCATTGGACTGTAACCCCACAGAACGTCATCTGACCCCTTTGAGATGCAGCGCAACGGTATTTTTTGCTCTGGTATATAAAAACTTGAATTTTAGTTTAGTGCTAACATGACGCGATTCAGTAGTCGCGTTTGTAAAAAGATGAAACCTCCACGAAGCTGCATAAGTAAAATAATAATGACAGTTTCTAATGGGGAAAACTTTACTAGCAGTAATCCAATGCATGGAAGCGCCATGGATTGAAGAACGAGAATTCTGGTCAAAATTACATTGTTCACACTCTCATCCTGAAATTTTTTAAACTAAATATCAGGCAGATCTGTGGATATTAACTTTATAACGTTCATGACACCTTTTTTAGACTCTGGCTGCATGTATGAACGTGTTGCGCTATCTACTGTTTTTGCACCATGTTTTTGGTCCCGCCGGACATAGTTCATGCAAAGGTTCAATATCTGTAGACAGACAATATTACACTCAACGTTTTGAAACATATGATGCTACTGCCACATACAAAACAAGGCATATTACTTTCATGTGCTCTGAAAAAGACCATAGTTTAGTGTCATTCATAGACAACGGTATAAAGAAGAATGCTAAAAGGAAACAATGATTTCGAGGGGCATGCCAGATGAAGAGCGAAAGCTGCTAAAATAACAGATGAAAAGTTGTTTAACGACACAGAAAATTCTTCCTGCGGTTTGTTGTTGTACATTCAACAGAGTTTCCCACAAATAAGATTTCTGCCATGTAAGAAACATTTTCAAGTAAACTGCTAACGATAAAGGTTCAAAATTTTCAAAGTGTGTGCAGCATATAAATTTACATTTTTATCATAGCCTTTTTGTAATATGTCAAAAATAAAAGTTCACTAGCAACAGAAGTCGGTGAGAAGGTTGTTTTTTTCAGTTATAAAAGAATAATTACCAATGCACAAGAACCCCTTGGTAAAAAGTGTCAGACACACCCAAAATGCTACTCCAAAAATCTTCGTTTCACAGTGCATGCGGTGTAAGATAAAATGTTCTTTAAATGTAGCATGGCAGGTATTGGAAGGTCCGCGTCCTCCTCAAAAAGGATTCCCTCTTTCATTTGCTTTTGTCACTCTGAGCAACTACGACACTGTGAAACACGGGGCAGTTTTCCCTATAACGAGACGACCTATTTATCAAAGCTAACTGCAGCGTACGAAAAGTATTTGAAGCTAACAACTAATAGGAAGCTCCACATAATTATTGAACCAGGTTAACTCATAAACTTGACAGTTGTGTTGCTAGATAAGAACACTCATTCCTCAGTTATTAAGACGTATTATTTTGAACATCTAGTTCGAAATGTGTGTTGGGTGCATAGCATAGTGCTATGGCAATAAGTAATACATTTGTGGTGAACACCAGAATTGCGTTATACGCACAGTATAAGGATACTTTTGCATGAATTCGGTAATCCAAAGATAAAACTTGCGCAAGGGATTCCCCGCTGCGTGACTAGCGCCCAGAGCAATTGCACGCTGCTCGCTTATCCGGAGAAGCAAGATAACGGGGCGCTCCGCGTAATATCGATGTCTGCGCTTATCACCTTAAAATCAGGGGGACTCACTCAGTTCTGTGATAACTCTCTTCATTGCGGAAAAAACACCATTACGTCGTGGTAAGTTTTCTCGGCTTGAAAGGACTCTACACTGGAAAGAACGTGAGTCAGTCTTATGTTATAGTAATGCGTAAATCAACTACGCACCTATAATTGCTTCCGGTAAACTAGCAAGGCGATAAACTGCGCAACTGAAAAGAAATGATGGCCTGCTGGCGAAAAGAACAGGGAAGATCAGAGACGGAGGAAAAGGTATAGAAGAAATAGGTCGTGGGCTTTTCCTACGTACCCATCGCACCCTTCATCCTAAGTAGAACAAAACACACACACACACACACACACACACACACACACACACGGAAAACTCTACTCCAGAATGCATGTGCAGCGGCTTGAGCATTGCGCGACTTCTCTCATTCAGAGTTGGTGTCGACGCTTGTCTAGTGCTTGTAACTGGCTATACGCTGAGCCGCTATCATGTTTTGGTCTGGACTGTATTTATTCACTTATGTTGTACTCACCACAGTCTCGAAGACGTACGAGATTAAGAGCAGGTGTATGTGTGCTACAGCAAGAACAAAAGAGAGGAGGCTCCGTAGCGTTAGGTTTCTTTTTAAAACACGATATACCAATGGCCCGGATTATGATCGAAACCTCACAGCAGTTGTTCATGAGATACAGCTATTCAACGCTGCCGTAGATGATTTATCCGTCGCCTAGGTTACGGCCAGTAACTGCTTGGTGCTTTTTGACAGAAATAGGCCGTATACCGACTCCGGCTTCGAACCCTCTTTTCTCTCTCCAACATCATCACCAGCGAAACAAGCACGGCACTACACGTATACAAGTCATTGACATATGAGAAACAAATGCACTTCAATAATTTCTTCTCTGCTGCAACCGCAGAAAAAAAAGAGGTCAATATGTGGCATTTTTATATAACTTGATTCCTAGTTAGCTGAAAAATACTTTATTTACCATTATCTGGTTATATTTCTTCACTACAAGCTGGTTTCGGCTAGTATGTCACCGTCACGTGTAGCTTTTGATGTTAAAATTAATAAAGCTTACTTACGTCTATGTATGCTTCATGCAAAGTTGTTTTTCTGTTTTACTTACGTCTAGATGGAGTGACTTTCATAACGCCTCTTGGAGGAGATATTTGCCTGATGACGTATGAATCACATGATTTCTTCTGTATAGAATATTATTTTTGACAGATAAAATGACAGTTATCGCTCCTATGATGTTTTATGTATCTCTGAAGGGAAGCATAAAAGTGACAGCAAAATCTAATTTTGTGCAACGCATCAAGAGCTTCGTGCAAAATTTTGGAGGAAGGGGGAACTCACAAACAAAATTCATTAACGATAAATAAATGAAAAAGATCCCTGAACGTCAGAGATGCGTTTCTCTTTGTAAACATAAAGCATCACAGGAGCGAGAACTGTCATTTTATCTGTCAAAAATAATATTCTATACAGACGAAATTACGTGATTCATACAAATTGTCACAAGAGAGATACCCGTTTCAAGATGCATTATGAACGTTACTCCACCAAGACCCAAGTAAAATTATAAAACAGTTTTATGTGAAACACCCATAGACGTAAGTAAGCTTTAGTAATTGTAACATTAACAGGTACACATGACAATGGCGCAATAGCCGAAATAATATTTTAGTGAAGAAACACGTCCTGTATAAGCCAAATAAATTATTTTGCAGCTAACTCTGAAACAATTTATATAAAAACTGCACGTCATGTGCAGAGTCACACTTCGTAAGGAAAGATCACCAGTGGGTACGATTTTGGACGTTGAATCCCTCTGGGTTTCCACACCAAAAGCACTTATGAGATTTACATGTGCAATAAGAACATAGCAATGATAGTATATTCAGTCCTCATCTACAAAAGAAAGATTTTAGCTACGAGCCGAAAAACTGCTCCTGAAGCAGGACCACTACACTGGTGTTTAAAATCGTGTGATCCACTGTACGGTACCGTACCGGTACCGGTACCGTACCTGTCGTATATTACACGACTATAAGCAGCTTACAGCCAAACGTGCGAAATGTAATATAGCAAATACTTGTTAATCAAGCAATAACCGAGATGGAACCATGGCACTGTTCATTGTCAAGCTCACGGCTGTGGTACCCCACATGAAAAAAAAAAGATAATGATAAGTCTAATTCCTTGGTTGAACCAATTGCCTATTAACTAGGAGACTGCCCTCCACGGATATGATTTACACAATTTCCCACTTTAATACCTGCAGATTCAAGGTTGCTTGTCCATTTCTGTTGTAGTACACAGAGCAATAATTTAACACTGTACCCTTCTTTTCTATTCAGACTCTCGAATGTAGATCAAGATAGGACTGACATTCTGGTAGAACCAGTCTGAATGATTAATGACTGCAACCTCGCTAGCAACAGTCACGTAAAAAGTGATAGACTGAGGTTAAGATAAGAAACATATAAATTCCGTTTCTGAAACTCAGAGCTCGAGCAGTCCGTCCTCATTCGTATACAGTAGAGAGAAACCATTATAAAAATAACCAAGTAAAATTTAAAATATAATAATTTGTTACACTTTTCGAAGCACAATACTTCATAGAAGAACTGAAGAGGAGGTACAGAGCCTCGAAACGGGTTGTATGGAATTAACATATCATGTTGTGATTGGTTACTGTGTACAGTTTGTTAATTTTCTTCTACTGCCTTACGCAATCAGAAAGTAAAAGATCTCTGCTTTCAGTACAACGAATCCGCTTAAGCGGAAACGTGTTACGCAAAAGGCTAGGCCGGCCAACTAAATGAGGCACGCGAAAGTTGAGAGTAATGGCAGCTTCAGATACTTTTATACTGGAATATAATAATCGTCTGTTGAAATCAAATTTTTCTAGTTTCGGCAAACTTAAGTCGGGGAGGAAATATTTGTAGTTAAAAGAATGTTACTATGCACAGAACACAGCACGCGTCTCTCGGGTTGCGGGGAGGGGATGTTACGTGAAATAAGTGGTTAGCTGCTACGATTGCGACATCAGCTACATAACGCAGAAGCCAGATTTCGATAGTAGACTGAGTAAGGAATTTTTGCCGTCTAGCGTGGCACGTGCCCACAAAGTAATCCGCTGTGCGGACAGTGGCCTATGTTAATAAAGGATGGAACACGTGAGGAGGCGCGGTTGCGTGGGCGGGCCGCTGAACCCCGCAGGGAAGGGCAGAGTGGGCCGGGGGCGGCAGAGAGAAAGGTCAAGGCCGCGGCTGCAATCGGCGCGTCGCCAGGTCGATGTGGGCGGCGGTGCGTGCGCAGGCGGCGTGGGCCGCGCGAGTATTGATCGCGGGCAGCCAGCTTCACGTTGCGCCGGCCACGTGTTGAGCGCGTACCGCGCACCTGCGTCCGCGCCGCCCACAAGCGTGCGCCACACGAGACCGCCGGCCGTGACGTCGCGCCGGCACGTGACGTCACTCAGCGCAGGCCGCGGGACGGAATTAGACACGACTTTTTCCGGAAATGGTACTTTACTCCGCACTACCCCCGTAACACCAATGCCAGACACGTTGACCTAAGCGACTGCGGCTGGCGATTCCTATTTTCAGAATAGCGGCAATGCAAGCACGGATCCGAGGTAGAAGGGGCCCGGAATGTATCACGATACCCCCCCCCCCCAAAAAAAAGAGTTCATTTTAGTAACAGCGTTTACATATGTTAATTTCCAAATTTCTCAACCAGCTTACGCAGAATAAAGAAAAAAAAAATTAATGTGCGTATGACATATTTGACCTCGAGTCCCTTTCTGGGCAGTTCGGCTTGCATGTCGAGGACGAAGAAATGATGATGAGAATAACATACACACCCAGTTCCGAGCGGAGAACACCCGGCCGGGGATCGAGCCCAGGGCTCCTTGATGGAGAGTCAGCAACGCTAACCCCAAAACCGCGAGGACAGTAATATGAAGAGTAAACGTCTCAAGAATGGCAAGGGACCGTAGAACATTACAAGCTATGTTTAACGCAGGACTTATTTCAGTCAGTTCCTCATCTGGAAGGGCTTAATAACAGCAAGACTGATTTCTCGTGTGAAGCCGGAAATGGTCCCGTCTTCTCATTTACACGTTCGCATAGCCGTAGTCTGAAGATCTGTTTCCACAATCATAGTGCTAAGTGAAACACCGATATGTTGAATACGTACTTCGATTTTATATTGTACAAATTCTGATTGTCATTTTGTTGCTATTACAGCACTTAAATAAACTGATTTACTATTTCTCAAATTTTTCGACTAAAGCTTTTCAAATGCCGTATTTCTCTTATACACCAAACACTGATGTAAACATATTACTATCATCGTTGCTAGTGTATTAATACATTTGATATATCTTATTGTTATTTTTATTGTATTTATTTAGCCGCTAACTGCCTAGACATTTTGCCAGTTACACTGTTGCTTAATACGGTACATCACAGTTACATAATCTGTTACGTTAATAGGGGATTATCGCTACACCTCACCATTTTTAATTATCACTACAAATAACATAACAACTGGTAATCATTTTTCACTGGAATAAATTTTATAGGGTTCGTCATTGGAATTAAGAGTAAATAGCTCATAGGGGAACAGTTGAGCACTGTACACAAATACAGATTATTACATGACTAAATGACTGTTAGTATTTCTTCTGCTGCTAACAGCTGCTGATAACAGTAGTCACACATGCAGAACATTAAAAAAAGCGCTGATGGTACGGATACGCTCCTGAGCCAGGAGACCTTGTTTCACAATTTTGTAATCAAAGCACAGGGTAGATCATGTACTTTCATTACCATGGCTGGCTTCGGCTGACTTAACCCACCTTCACATCTAAAATATGGGTAGAATCATAGTTATCACAGGCATCACCATGTAGTGCGGGGCGGCAAAATATCTGACGACGGTCTAATTCAGCTGAAACAAATTCTAGCAATAAAAGTAGTGATCTACACTCTGCATGTTCATTTCCAAATGACTGTGTGATATCTCGAAGACTGGCCTCTCAGTCTCGGTCAGGTTCTGTGAGGGATGATATTGTGCTCTAACCAGATTAATTGTAAGTGGTTTCTATCAGTCAAGCTCGGGTCACGTAACAAATCAATCACTCGTTGTCGCTTAGCCAGACCACTTCTTTCTTTGAAACCCTAATATGCATGAGCATATTATCACTGCCTAATGAAATGGTGGTCCACGTAGCGCGCAAACAGTTTTAAAAAATCGTGCTAATTACTTTTGACTATGAAAGAGAGATTCAGATTTGACTGCCGGAAGATGTCGATAGAGTGAGTCACTGTCAAACTGGGCGCGGAATCTATTAGCTTCGGCGGCACGAATTTACTGTCTTGTGAAATAGTGGAGAGATTCGTCTGGGCCACATGTTACCAGCCAAGACGCCACTAATGCTAATAATCATTCAGTGACCAACATAAGTAAAACCTACGCAGAAGTTACAATCTGAAGTGGTTTCATGATTTTTCCGCAAAAGCTTTTCGTTTTCTTTTTGTGACAACGTCACTCCTTTTGGGGACTATTCTCTGTTGTCGTAACTCATATCCTATAATTCTGTCCTTTCCTCTCGTCTGCGTTTTCCGTTGGTTCCTTTCTTCGCTGATTCCGCGGACAACCTCCTCATTCCTAATCTTACCAGTCCATCTAGTTTTCAGCATCCTTCCATAGCAGTACATCTCAAAAGCTTAGATTTTATTTTCCATTTCCCAGAGTCCATTATTCACTTCCATACAATGCTGTATTCCAGACGTACATTCTCAGAAAAATGGAAATGAGCGTACGGCATTGTGGACGCCACATGGGGCGACTTGCGCATCGGAGATGGGGATGAAATGATGATGAGGACAACACAACACCCAGTCCCTAAGAGGAGAAAATCTCCTGTCTCAGCCGGGAATCGAACCTGGGCCCCTTGGCGTGGCATTCCGCCGCGCTGACCACTCAGCTAATGGGGGCAGACACATTCTCAGAAATTTTGTATCAAATTAAGCCCGATGTTTGATACTAGTAGACCTCTTTTGGCCAGGAAAGCATTTTCTGTCTGTGGCAATCTCTTTCCTATATCGTACTTGTTTTGTCTCTCACGTGTTATTTTTTCGATGTAGTAGATTTCCTTCGCCTACTTTACTGCCCACAATTTTCACGTTCTAATCTCATTTCTGCTACTCCTCATTACCTTCATCTTTCTTATGTTTACTCCCAATCCACATTCTGTACTCATTCCATTCAGAAGATCTTGTAATTTTTCGCTTCCACTGAGGATAGCAATGTTATCAGTGAATCTTATCATGCTATCTCTTCACATTGAATTTTATTTTCATTCTTCGCCCTTTCTTTATTTTGCGTCATTTCTTCTTCGGTGTGTAGACTGAACAGTAGGGGCGAAAGCCTGCATCTCTGTCTTTACATCCTTTCAAATCCAAGCACTTCGTTCGTGATATTACATTTTTATTCTGTCCTCCTAGTTCCTGTACATATTGTGCATTACCCGTCTTTCCCTATAGCTTATTCCTAGTTTTCTTAGAATTACGAAATTTTTGCACCATTTTACCTTATCGAACGCTTTTTCTGCGTCGACAAACCCAGTGAACGTGTTCGTAATTTTTCGTAAGTCTTGCTTCCATTATCAAGTGCAACTTCATCAGAACGCCTCTCTGGTGCCTTTACATTTCCTAAATCCAAATTTGTCGTCCTCTTACAGCTCCTCGATTTTCTTTTCCACTCTTTTGATATTATTCTTGTCAGCAACTTGGACGCATCAGCATGTTAAGGTCACCGTGGCTAAGTATTTTCGCACTAGTATGCACTTGTTATCTCCGGGACTGTGTGGATATATTTTTCCAAAAGTTCCATGGTATGTCTCCAGATTCATAGATTCTACATACCAACTTGAAGAGTCGTTTGGTTGGCACTTCCCCCAATGATTTCAGAAATTCCGAAGGAATGTTATCTATCCCTTCTGCCTTATTTGAACGCAAGTCTTGCAAAGCTCTTTTAAAATCTGTCTTTAATACTGGATCCTGTACGTGTATGTCTTCCACATCGATTCCCACTTATTTTTCTATCACGTCGCCAGACACATCCTCCCCCTCACGGAGACTTACAATATACCCTTTCGACCTAATCGCTCCTTCCTATGCATTTAACAATGGCATTCCCATTGCATTCTTAATGATAACGCCCTTGCTTTTAATTTCGCCGAACGCTGCTTTCACTTTCTTACATGCTGAATCTATGCTTCCAATGACCATTTTTTTTCGATTGCTTCACTTTTCCTGCAGCCATTTCGTCTTGGCTTCCTATTTAATTCATTCCTGAGTACCTTACATTGCTGTGTTCCTGTCTTTTTCTGAACATTTTTGTATTTATTTCTTTCGCCGATTAATTAAAGTATCTTGGGAGTTGCATTCGTTGTACCTATGTTTTTCTATTCACTTTCTGTGCTCTAATTAGAGATGTCCTCTGCTCTTCACATGAACTGCCTACTTTGGTATTCATTATGGCAGTATATACATCTTTAGAGAACCTCAAACACCTGTCCGTATTCTTCAGTAATTCACTATCCCATTTCTTTCAGTATTGATTCTTCCGGGAGAATCTCTTAAACTTCTGTCTTCTATATCTGCACCTGGTTACATCTCAGAATTCAGTATCTGATTTCGCAATGTCTGTCTGAGCATGACGTAATCCGGCTGCAATTTTACGTGTCTCTAAGTATACCCCCTCCTCTTGCGATTTTTGCTCAGTGCACTCCTCAAACTGAAGTTCACTGCAGGATTCACATAGTCTTTCTCCTCTCTCATACCTACTACCAAGCCCATATTCTCACATAACTCTATCTTTTATCCCTTTTCCTATTACAGGGTTTCAATTGCTCATGATTAATACACTGGTGTCCAAAATTAAAGCAACAAACCAATATTTCCACGTCCTGTGTTTAATCCTCGATTTAATCATTCTAACTGTCAACCAGATGTCCGAACGGTAGTGCTCTGCACGGAGGGTGGCATTCCGGACAACGGATAACCACCCCAACGATGACGACAGGGCACTATGAAATGACGTAGTGCTTGCCTGGTAGCCCCAACTCCACAACAGCTGTGTACACATGTTTTGAAAAATCGGAGAAAGTGCAGTGTCAAGCGACCATAGGTCACGAAATCAGCCTATTCACTTCGCCAACAACATATGAGAAAGCACTACAACATGAAAACCATAAGAAGTTGTAGATTGCGTGGCAGACTAGCTACCACCATAAATGTCCAACAGCATCATGTAAGTAAGAAAACAGAAAATAACCCACTGAAGATAGCAGAAAAGGGCTGAAACATGTCTGGGTAAAACAAAACAGAAAAGGTGTCTTGCATAAGGCAGACTTCCTCGTCATATTTTCATAGCAAGCACGGACATAAGAAGAAGAACTGCAACACCGCAAGATGATTAGAGGACCGTTTATTTGACTGTAAGAGCACGACAGTATCGCCTTAGTACAGCACGGCAATTGGCATGTGAGCTCGCAGCATCCACTGGGCGTGTTGCATCGAGTCCAACTGTGTGCAGAAGGCTTCAACAGAGAGGCCTTTATTGTCGGAGACATGCTGTATGTCTACCTCTGACTCGTCTTCACAGAAGAGAACGTCTAGAGTGGCGTCATCAACATGCCATCTGAACAGTCGAACAGTGGTCCAATGTTGTTTTCACAGATGAGTCTCGATTTATTCCGGAGAGTGATTCTCGATAGATTCACATCTGGAGGGAACGTGAGAAACAATTCCGGGACCCAAGATACCGAGATGAGGATTCCTAATGGTGAGGGTAGGGATTATGTTTACCACGCGAACCCTTCTTCATGAAATTATACTGGTGACTCGGCAAGGTTTAACTGCTGTCAGGTATCCTGACGAGATCTGGGGACCTCATCTGCGGTTGTTGCGAAGTGCTGTGTGCCCACACGTTGTATTAACGGACGATAACGTTCGACGTCATAGAGCACTGGCGGTCGATGTTTTCTTGGAAACTGAAGATACTGCACGCATGGCATGGCCTGCTCGCTCTGCCGATTTGAACCCCATAGATCATGTCTGGGATCCACTAGGGAGGTGGCTTGCATCACAATAGCATCCACCAGCCACTCTCCAAGACTGCGAGCAGCTCTGCAGGAAGAATGGGCGTTACTGCCTCCAACATGAGACTGACAACATCATTCACGGCATGCCCCGTCGTTGTCAGGCCTGTATTGCTGTTAGAGGTGGTCACATCCCACACTCAGCACATTAACCAGTAGTCGGAGTGTGTATGCAAACCCGTTAAGTTAGAAAAAAGGAAGAATATATTTGTCTACCATTATGCATGTTGCAGTTGTTTCCATTGTGTATTCGTTACATTGTTTTTACTTTACTGTCACCTGTTTACAGTATCTTATGTCAAAATAAACGCAACGTTCAAAAATTTCCTTTTGTTGCTTTAATTTTGGGCACCAGTGTAGATTATCACCCTTCTTTATATACTTAATTACTCGTTCAATATCCTCATATACTTTTTCTATTTCCTCGTCCTCTGCTTGTGACGTCGTATACTTGCAGGTCTGAAAAATCAAGTTAAATATTTAAGATATTGACAGGATCGTTAGAAACTGCCAAGTTACAAAAATGATTTACAAGATACTCTAACGACGTCCAACGGGTTAGTTCACAAGCAGCTGTACTTGATTAATTACTCTACATAAACACGTGCTGTGCAAGGAACGAAAATATTTCGCTGGTCTCCTTTCTGTGCCTGGGTTTGCTTTTCCTCGAACTGGAATTGATTTCAGCATCGTTACAACACCTTAAGTTCTTACTAATATGGGACTTTTATGATTGCATGGATTCCAACGCAAAGTTTCTCTGGGTTTAAGAATCGCTACTTCTCTGTCAAATTCGTATTGAGTATCTCACGAGATTTAAACCCTTCTGAGTCCTTCCAGAGGAAAATTCTTTTGTAGTATCAGGGATCGACCGTACGGCATTCTCACTCCTCAGTCACTGAAGCGATCAACTGCACTGTGCGCCAAACTAAAAATAAACCAGTCTGTTTTCCTGCACATTCTTCGACGCACGGCGAAACCGCTTACTGCAAAACCTTGTGAAAGTGAAGGTGCTCTTACCAGAAATTACTACGGGTTTTTTGTTGTCATGACGATACTCAAATATAAAAAGCACTTCGATTTTATATGAGTTGTAGCGTGCGTTTAGAAATTTGATGTACTTTCAGTGGTTACATAAACGCTCTAATTCTAGGTCCTCCGATTTTTTTTCTATCTTGTCTATAGTTGGTATCACGCCAAGAGTCTTTAACTGTAACTATTACGCCTGTGTGTATACTGTAAAATACTCTGAAACCATCAAATTCTTTTTACTCTGATTCCTCTGTATTGCTGTTGGAAGAATGGTTCAACAAACTCGAGCCAAACAAACAACAGAAATAAAATAAAACCAAAGTTACGTTAGCACTTGGTGTTTTATTTTCTTCACGAGTTAATCCCATTCGGAATCTTAGAACCATGTGTCGGTACATATTAACAGGAGGAACTGATTGCCTCCCTGGATGCCGGAGAAGCAACATTAATTTTTTACTAATGGAATACAGGAAGAAGCTTACTTTGGATTCACCATTTGGTCTACTTAGCACCCTAAGGGAGCACAACAATTACTTATCAATGATTTGCCCTGATCGTTTTCACTACCGCATCTACGAACTAAGGTAACCTACTTGTGATTACTGAGGGCGAAGTCCCTGTGTGCTCGCAGTCCAAGAGAGCACTGCACAAACGCAGAGCTTGCAAGCAGCTGATTAAGCGGCCCACAAGAACTCGAATGACATCTAAGTAGAAACGTGTAAAACCCAAACAGAAAACAGGTAATGCCTCACTAAACAGTATGAGGTAGGGAACGTGTCGGCTTCCACGACTACACATGCAGGTTGCTGTCTAACTGCTTCCTGGGGCAACAAATGGTAGGTTTTCAGTATTTCATATAATTATTGACCGAATTTTAAAATGCTGTCATGATCTGCTCATTAAGAGCTACAGAGTCATCAATCCTTAAAGGTATTCAGGTACGACTTACACGTGTGTACAGATCAGAGGAATCACAGAACAACAGTTATTGAAGTTCTGAAACACACGAGGCATCCCTGCATGATGAAAAAATTGGACTGTAGTGCCGTATTAGCAATGAGAGAATAATAGACCCTATTTTTTTAGGAAACAGTTAAGAGTGAGAGATATGTGCAAAACATTTTGTGGTATTTTTCGGCCAATTAACTGAGAGAGAACGTTCTTCCTCGACCTTTCAGCACGACTCTGCGACGACACATACAGCCAACTTCTCATTACAGGAAATTCGTGTCGTGTTCCAAGACAGGGTCGTCACCAAGAATATATGGCTTCCTACTTCCCCCGATTTAACCTCCTGCGATTAATATCTCTGGAGGTCATTAAAAGAGAAAGTTTGCACATCAAATCCACAGACTTTAGACGAACATAAAACTAACATTTGTCAGAAACGGCTGCCATTTCTCAGAGAGAACAGCAGAGTGTAACGAGCAATTTACTAAGCAGGTGTTACAAATGCCTGAATAACGAAAGGAGACAGTTCCAGCATCTCCATGCATAATATAAGTGAGTAATTTACTTTTCAAGTGTTTATGTTGCGTATGTTACAAATAAATGAAGCGACAAACTGTACTATATTTATTGTGGACATCTTACGGCTCGCGTCGCGGGCGCAGCAGCCGGCCGTCACCAGGCCGTTACGTTAACGATTGATCACCCTGTACAATCTTATGGTAAAGGTGTAACACACTAAGACAAGTATTACGATTAGAAACTGGGTACATGTCTTGAGACTGCGTGACTAATGACGCGCAATTAACTGGACTTATTCATCTAGTATTTGAGATTGTGTCCGACAAACTTTAGGATTAATATCAAACCTTTTTCGAAAGCTTTTCTTGCTGGTACATCCCCCCCCCCCCCCCTCCGCACACAAACACACACACACACACACACACATACACAAGACGTTAAAGGGAAAAAGTTTGTCGCTTACTACATTTCAGCTTCAGGCGTGGCGTTGTAATTTATTACTTCTTTACTACTAACTTTATTCAAAACACATTTTGCAGACAGTATCCGCGTATATTGCTGTACGTACCTGCAAAATTGTGTCACTGTTCGACACACAGTTCAGGAGATATGACTTGGTAAACACCGAGATGTGCGAAAAACTAGCTTTTGCGTAAAACGGACTGCAAGTTACCTGGACTAGAGTTTAATGATGAGAGCATTTAGTGACTTCCAACAAACTTTACACTGAATTTCAAATCTTCTTTGGACTTTTTTCTCGCTCGTATGCTTAACGTCAAATATTTACTACGTTTGAAGCTGCTTTATACATGAGACTTCGATCTGTTAAAGAATCGGGATTTACTGGTGGGCACCTAAAGGCCTGCCAGCATAGCTAACTGTTCGCCATATTTGTCTGAGTCAGACGGATGAGTGTGCGCAAGCTCCGCTAAGGCTGTCACGTGAAGCGTGTAAGCAGAGGGCTCTTGTGTAACCAGACAAGCAGTGCGTGGTCCCACCAACTATGCGATACATTTAGGCGATAAAGCGCTCTCGTTAAGGGAAGTACAACACTTTGAACCTCTATGAGTCATCCGCCTATTCGATGGCACGTTTCGTGTAGCCACACTCGCGCTCTTCTTGGTTGAACGCCATGATGCGGACGCGGTGCTTACGTATACATACATTCACTGTGAAGTGCATACCAGGGAGCAATTCCCGTTCCAAGACATATTTCCCGTTCGATTCGTAAATGGTTACTTAAATGACACTGCGCGTCCTTTAAATAGTCTAGTTGTCTTCGCGGTCCGTCTGTGTTGGGGCTGTAGTATATTCCTAGATTTCTCAGTGAATACTGCTTCTTGAAACTTTATAAGCAGGCTTTCGCTTGACTTCAATTTTTTGGAGCGTCTGTTAGTTCAAGTCTTTCAGCGTTTGCACGATGCTGTGGCGTTACGTGCTGCCTTCCATTCTGTACGTTCAATACCCCTGTCGGTCCTATTTGATATAGGTACCATACAGCCGTATTCTATGATTGTCGCATTGAGTGTTTTGTGAGCTATCTCCTTTGTAGCTTGACTGCATTTTCACAATATCCTGTGAGTGAACCAAAGTCTGACACGGTAGTAACATACAACTGAGCCTCTGTCATCATTCAACCTCAAATCCTCGCAAACTGTTACAACCAGATAGCTGTAGAAATTGAAACAACTGTAACTCAATAATGTTGTAGTCATAGGATATTACTTTTTCGCTTTTTGTGAATGTTATTGAATGGACATAATACTTCCTAAAGAACACGGTTGAAAGACAAACAAAGGAAAGACTGAAGTGGTAAGGAATGGAAGGAAAGAGAACAGAGAACTGTTTAGCAAAGGTATTAAGAATAGCCCCAAATAATTTTTACAATCCACCGTCCTTTTCATAACGAAGCTTTACAGGTTTCCCCCTCACCTGCTCTTGCGTCTCCTAAATTCTTATCACACCTATTCTCTTTAGTCTCTCTCCAATTAGTATTTTACCCCCTCTACATAATTTTTATATCCTTCTATAGCACCAAATTTTCAATGCTCCAATTTTCTTCTCTGCATATTTTACCACTGTAGACGTTTTACTCAATCACTTCCAGAGAAATTTTCATGCAGGAATCTATTTTTTTACTTCTTTCTTTATTCGGCCATCTGTGTGAGCCTACATTGTAGAGAATTCGTTCACTCCTTGCACTATCGTTCTGTTATTAATATTATTATTACTATTATTATAATTATGGAGATAGAAGAAATGAAGGAATTCTCTTGACTACAACGCAAGGTCACATACATGGCAAAATATCAAAAACACTCATAGTTCACTACTGGAAGATGCCCTTGGATGTGTCTTGGTGAAACCTACACAGTGGCGAAATACAAGAAGAAGAAAGTGCAAGTATTTAAAATTTGGTGCTGTACAAGGATATTAAAAATTGTGTAGAGAGATGAAGAACGAAATGGACAGGAACTAAAAGTACACTGTACGGCAAAAACTAAAGAAAAATAAAAAACCTCATCACGAAAAAATTATCCCAATGGACAGGAAATTGGCAGATGTATTGTACATATATAGAAAAACAAATGACTACAGCTTTTGAAAAATTGGATGATCTGTTCACCAGAGAAAGATCTTCACAAATTGAGCAAGTCAATAACGCGTTGGTCCAGCTATGGCCCTGATGTAAGCAGTTATTCGACGTGGCACTGATTGATACAGTTGTTGGATGTCCTCCTGAGGGCTATCGTGCCATATTCTGTCCAACTGGGACGCCAAATTGTCAAAATTCCAAGGTGGTCCGAGGACCCTGCCCATAATGCTTTTAACATTTTCAATTGGTGAGAGATCTGGGGACCTTGCTGCTCAAGGCAGGGTTTAGCATATATGAAGACAAGCAGTAGAAACTCTCGCCTAGTGTGGGCGTGCATTATCTTGCTGAAATGTAAGCCGAGGATGGCTTGTCATGAAGGGCAACAAAACAGAGCATACAATATCGTCGACGTAGCGCTGTGCTGTAAAGATGACGCGGATAAAAAGCAAAGGAGTCCTGCTATGAAAAGAAATGTCACCCCGGAAAATCACTCCTGTTTGTTGAGCCGTATGACGAGTGACATGCAAGTTGGTGTCCCCCAACGACATAACTGGACATAATTTGGCACGATATCCCTCAGGACATCCAACAACCGTGTCAGTCAATCCCAAGTCGTGGAACTGCTTGCCTAAGAGGTGGACCAACGCGTTATTGACTTGCTCTATTTCTGAAGCTCTTTTTCTCATCCAGTGTTTCTGAAACTGTTATCATTTCTCTATCTGTACATGTACATCACATCTACCGATTTCTGACCACTTCGCGGTGCATAGTTCTGTCTTAAGAGTGTAATAGGCGTGGTACTAAGCTTACGGAACTGCTTTATCAAATGCAAAAACAGGTAAGCGGGGAATCTGCTACGGCTTCGCGCTGAAGGATGTGGTGTAGAAGAAAATATGTTTGGGGCTGACAAAGATTACAATAGAGCTGAGAGTAGCATGTACGCAGAAATGCAATAAATAATCGCAGGATACGAAAGTGGCATCAACCCAGCCGAACGACCGACAATAAAAACAATGCAGCTGTCACTCAATACATCGAGGTAATCTCTAACGCATTTATTAGAAAGTATACAAATCCGTGTAACAGGAGTAGCTCAGTTGGAACTGGCTGGCATTCTTTCTTAATAAAAACACAGTCGGTACATTGACACCCGTGCAGAGAACGCGCCCGTCAGCAGCTGTCTAGGACTAGGAGGAGGCTGTTGCATAGTCCCGGCCAGTGGTGGGGTTTGGAGGGGTGGGAGGGGAGGGGCACGTCAGGTGACGCACACGTGACCGGCGCCAAACTTTCCACTGGCCGAGGCCGACGCCTTCTCGCGTCCGCAGGCGTCCCCAACACGCAGTCGCGCCACGCTCTCCCCCATACAGCCCATGTAAATCCAACTTCCCGTCGTTACGTAAACGGCACGCTACTCACGGAACAGGGTCCAAAAGCGTCTCTCTCCGTCTCTCTTTTTATTCGCCCGCCCGCACCACTTCGCGTTGAATCACATTTGTTTATAATTACCTCATATGCTTGCCACCGTCTCTCACACGTGAATGTTGTCGCAAAGGTTTTTGCATACAGTTTATCAGGGTATTTCGCTAGTGGATATGTAATAGTATAAAAATAAACTGAAATGCATAACCAAAAACAATTTTTTAAATGTGCGCTAACGCTCTACTATGCGTGTCTAGGTTTAATCTCTTAACTTCCGGCACATGATATCATCCACATTTGCGTTGGTGTCCGTCTTGGTGGCGTTCTTAAAGCTTTACGACACGATACACTAAAATTACTAAATATAAGTTCTTTTCACAAATGAACATACGATAAAAAAATCAAGGATATTTCTAACTCAACAAGAAAGTGGACATGAAAACTTTCCTTTATGCCTAACTAAGTTAAGAGAACAATTAGAACGTGTATCTTGCGAAGTACACGAGGATTCAATTGGATTCATGTTCTATTTATGACTGTTGCCTGCCATTCGAATGTGGAAAGCCAGGAAGATCAAAATAATGTAGTTACCAGACCAAATTTGAACAGTTTATTACCTTGGGAGGGCGGTGAAGTGACACTCGAATTCAAAAGTAGCGCGGATTGAAACGCTGTGCAGACATCTTGACACGTCTTCCGTAGTTTGCTCAAATCATTTCACACGAACGCCGCGGTAGTTTGTTTAAGGAGCCCGTGAGATACTTCCTACCCCACCGTTACCTAAAGAGGGCAAGATACGTTACTGCAAGCTTGACGAGCACAATGTGGAGCTCGGATGGCAGCCATTCGGTGGCCCGCCTGGATAGCTGAGGCGTTAACGCGCCTCTTCCGGCATACGGGGAGCGAGCCTGCCCCCTGATCGAATCCGCCTTGCGGACTGACGAGGTGGTCACGTGGGCCAGGCAGCGAGCCAGCCTGAATGTGGTTTCTGGGCGGTTCTCCACATACAACTAGGTAAACACATGACCTCAGAGACAGACGGTACGCAAACATATGGCAGGTGTTCCCACCCTGGACTCACGAGCTTACTCTGGCGCAGTTTGCCGAAATACATAAAGTCCGTCAAGCGGCAGACGGGGGGGGGGGGGGGGGAGGGGAGGGATGGGGGGGGGGGGGAGACTGGTGACGTCAGGAAGCAGGAAGGGCATCTGGCCACCAATTAACATGGCCAAAATCCATACAACAATGGCGATCCAATATCAGCAACGGGAAAAGGCAAAAGAAGAAGAAGAACGACGATTTGGACGTCCTCGCCGGGATTTACATGTGTGAAACAAAAAAGGGAGACGTGATATACTACGTAAGCATTCTTTAATGAAATGAAAAACTTTTTCTCACAGTAATTCACTCTGCGAGTCACGGATATGTCCACATGATTGGTACAATTATTCCAGGATCAATGGAAAAACATAATGACCTCCTATCACCCGTAAAACCTCTGATTAAAAAGCAGAATGCAATGATGAGAGATGTTATAACACTAGTTGAAAGAATAAGGGTAATATTGGCACTTCTTGCTAAATGTAACAGATATGAAGCCACAAGTACGCATCTATACACAACTGTAAAACGCAAATGTTGCTTTACGTACATCCTTTCCTGCCAGCAGATAAATAAATACCTTCGATTTTTTTCATTGTCCTTTTGTACATGCTTCTGGAATACTCTGTATTTTTAATAACGACGTGTTTGTTTATAACGAGGCAATTGCTTTGTATTGGTTAAATGTATAATGCATGCAACATCCCTCTTTGCCTTACTGTGATTTTCGATGTACTGTTCCTGAGAAAATGGCCAAGTATCCACATACTCGAACAAACTTTTCGAGCAATTTACTACTGATCTGCTAGATTTATCTCGAAGTATAGTTACGAAGTTTGCTCCACAACTGAGGTTTGCTTACATAAGCCTGCTCTTTGTCAGTACATAAGCTCAAGCATGTTCATGTTGGTATACTCAGCAGCCACTATTCAAGAGAGTGCTTTGCCTAAAACGGAAAACAGGGTACGTTCGTTCAAAAAAGGGGAAAACCGTATCTAAATGCAGTTAAAAGAGAGTAAAAGAGGGGTGATGGAAGCAGATGTCAAAGGAGGAAGTGTCGAGGGTCCCCAGACTCAGTGTGCGGCAGATGAGAAGGGCAATATCACCATGAAAAAGCACGATGATCAAGGTAAAAATTCAGTTTCAGCAGCAGGGAGGAACGACGGACGAGATAACTGTAACGTGTGCTGTATGTGATGCAATCGCAGAAATAATGGTAACTCACAGAGCTACGTGTTGAAGGTGACGAAACTTACAGAGAATGCCTTGCACCCATGGATTTCTCCGAGATGGCCCACCAGTGCTCCGTGTTTGCACTCAATGAGACTAAGATTGAGCGGCCGAGATGACCACTGCATTCGATAAATTGTTTGCTGTTGAAAGGTATTCGTCCACGGAGTTATGGCTATTCGATTGTCGCCGACTTGTAAAATGAAATCGCAGTTACTGTACCGATGTAAGAGTTACATACACCTGAATGCGGTCATCTCTACTGAACTCCCCCACCCCACCCGCCCTCTCCACCAGTCATGGTATTATTTTAGTACATTGGCACGCAAATGGTGGTTTAGTGCGGCGGTAATGTGTTCACAACGTGCTCACCTTTCGTGTAAATTTCTGAACTTGCGTTCGTAAGAGTCTGGTTAAAATCCCCGTTGAGGCATCCAAATTTAAGTTTTCCGTAGTTTCCCCAAAATCGATGAACACGAATCCTGGAATTGTCCCCGCGTAAATGGTTCGACCGATTTCTAACCCTCACCCCTGTCTTACGGCAGTGCTCCTTGTTTAACTCGTCGAAAAGGCGCTTAACCCTTATATTCCTTCCTTGTTTCTCTCTTTCTCTAAGGTGCTGTTCTTCTTGGCCGTGTCAGGTGTGGAGTACATTTAGTCGGAGTGAAGAGCAAGGCAGGGAAAATCACACTAAATTTACTGAATCCGGTTCCGGGTTTGAACACACTTATGTTAAGGAGATGAAATGCTCCGATTGCTCTACAGTTGCATGCGCCATATAAAGCTCGGATAACCGCATATAGTTATCCCAGTGAAACACACACACACACACACACACACACACACACACACACACACACACACACACACAGTCTCCAGCAAAGATCTCGATTAGAGCCTCATCGAAAGTGGTTCTTCTTTCCAGAGCTTCATTGGTCTGTTTTCCGTTAAATTTTTCAGCTCAGTCCTCCTTCGCCGAACGAGATAGTTGAATACTAGAAGGATGACATATTGTTCCTTATGCTGCTTCAAACGTTAACTGTTTTCCCTTTGCTTATACACTGCAGAGAGCACAGCGATAACAAACGCAAATTACACTCAAATGTTCGGCTGCTGCTAATTCAAAGCGTGAATGTGTGCAACTGCAACATCATTAGAGTTCAGATTCGAAGCTTCCTGTTGCGTTTCCCATATGGGAATGCCATAACGGGAGGTAACGGAGTAGTAATGCACAATACGGACGACAATATGATAGGAAGAAATTAGAGGACGGGAACGGTAGCGAAGAGGAGTTGATACGGCGACACGTGCGGCCGCTTACGTCACAACACACTGCTCTGCGCTGTCTCGTAGTTAGCCCTGAGCTCGTGGCAGGGATCTATGCACAGCATTTCCCTCTTCACAGGACGAATTCTTATCCTTGTGGATGTGGATGAGATACGTATTTCTTCAAGTATTCCCTTTACAAGAATTTCAAAAACACATCTGCACACCTAATCTGCAACCCACTGAGAAGTGGATGGCAACTTCCAATTGTTCCACATGTTAGGGATTCTTCGAGTTCCATTTGCATATGGGTCGCAGAAAGACTACTTAAATGCCACTGCGGGCATTGATATGTGTCAAATTCTGTCGTCCCAATCATCATTACGGGAGCAATACGTAGTAGTTTATTACTAGATTCCTCCAGGCTGGTTCTAGGAACTTATGTAGTTTTCACGAGATATTTGACTTCTATCTTCAGGCGTCCTCCAGTTCAGGATTTTCAGCATTTCAATGACGCTCTCGTGAGTTGAACAAACCTGTGACTACACATGCTACCCTTGTTTATATACTTTCAAAAACCCTATTAGTCGTTTTTCGTATGGGTTCCATACACCCAAATTATACTCTAGGATGACTAGGACAAATATTGTGTACGCATTACCCTTTGTAGACTGACTGTATGTTCCAATTATCCACGATGCACCCAAATCAACCAACTGTTTTACCTGCGACTGTGTCTATGTGATCATTCCATTTCATACCACTTCCTGACCCCTTCCTTTCACACCCGATTCTCACAACCAATTGTTCAGGTAGTTTTATGACTTGCATTGTAGTCACAGGATATACGTTTTTTACGTTTTGTGAAGTGCACAGTTTTACATCTCTGAACGCTTAAGGGAACTTGGCAATGTTTGCACCAGTTTAAATCTTATCAAGATCTGACTGAATATTTATGGATTTTTTTGCAGATAGTACTTTATTATAGGTAACTGCATCTCTGAGAAACGTTTGTGGTTGCTACTAACATTGTCTATCAGATCAAGAATACTTATCATGAACAGCAAGAAATGTCTGGGACACGCCTGCAGTTACTTCTAAATCGCCGCATATTATCTTCTATGTCGTCGATAGCTAAGATAGTATGCTGCGTCCTTCTTACTAAGAAATCCTCAAACCAGTCAAAAATTATATTTGAAGAGCTACAAGGTCGCACAGATTGACAGAGCGCTGAAAGCGCTAAGTCGAAACATGGTCCCACGAGTAGACGACATTCCACCAGAATTATTGATAGCCTCATCAGGAGAATAATAGAAAAATTGTGGAATAGTAAGTGCAACATTAAGTGGATTACAGAAATCAAGGAAGATATGGATGAGCTACAGATTACATTGGAAGATCTAAGAAACAAAACAGACAAAATCAGGAATCACACAGACAAACAAAACAGACTGCAAACGAGAATCAACAGACAATCGGAAGTGTGATTTCCTATGAAGAAAGAAGGATGAGATCCGAGAGAATGAAAAAGTATTGGGCTGACAGGGAACTGAAAAATTCTTTGTATAAAGTTGGCTGGCTAGAATGGTTAAAAAAAAAAAAAAAAAGAAAAGAAAAGAAAAGAGGAAGATACATTTCGTCTGACAGCTCTGACTGAAAAATATTTGTGGAAATGGTGTTAAAGTGACCGTTGTGAAGCAGTACTGACAGTTGAGTGATATACGCTTTTTTGTGTAGAAAAATCTTTAAAAGAAACGTCCTACGTACACCAGCAGGAAAACTATTTACCTCTAGAAAATTTTGCCCAGTGGTTACATAATTCTATATTTAATCCGTTGTGCAGAGTTCGACAGAGTTTTCAGTAGCTATAGCGATATTAACGATATTCTTATAAGATTAAAACTGCAAAGACTATGGGTTACTGAAGCCGTTTCATACTGTCAGTATCAACCGCAAGCACCACCCCGGATTATTAATGGTTTTCAGTTGTACAGCCACTTCTTGCTGTGCTTCCTGCCGCCCTTATCTCACTTCGTGTGTACACGTGGCGAGGCCGCTTCGAATACCTCTTTCACTGTTACGCGATTCGCGTCAAACGGAAACCGCAGAGTTGATTTTAGCAGGGACGACGCGCAGCGCATCACGTGTGAAGGAGCACGGCGGCAGCAGAGCCAGCCGGAACACGAGACGAAGCCACAGCACAGCACTGCGAGGCGAGGCGCAGTGCAGCGAGCACGTGCCCGTGCGCACCTGGTTGTGTCACGTGGCCTCAAGCGTGGGGCAACCTGCTGGCCAGACTCGCCAAACGAGAGCTTTTTTTATGAAGGGCAAACAGAAAAAGACCGGTATTTACATCAGGAATCTAGCCATCGCCCAAAAGAGAACATAGAGGTGTGTGTGTGTGTGTGTGTGTGTGTGTGTGTGTGTGTGTGTGTGTGTTTGTTTGTCACAGTGGTTGGACTGCCACAAGCAAATCTACTGACGAAATTGTATAATCGATCATATTAATTAAATACCACCAATAAAACAACAGTACGGGTTATCCAATAACAGTATAGTTATTAATAAAAACAGTAACTATAATAAGAAGGGTCGTGCACTACAAAAACAAGAAAACATTCCGACATTAACAAGAACAACAACCTGCTACAGAGAAAAGTTTGCTACCTTTTACAAACAAGATTACTCGTCGCATTGGAAAAATTTTGGCAAAGTATGGGATTAGATTATTTTAACCTACCAGGATAACAGACGACGTCCTGAAATCTGAAAACGAGAGCATTTATCCAACAGGAGAGAGATGTTGAGACTTCTTTCCAGCTCAATAATCGCTCCACTACGCACATAAGTTTCACGCAGTAGCTTGCAAGAGCACATTGTTTCAAACAAACGCAGCAAAGCACTTACAGATAAAAATACAGGCGAAACCGACAGCGTTTTAATAAATAATTATCTTAACCCTTGGATAGTAGCATGAACTACAAGTGTAACACTTGCGAACACTAAGGACTACCCTCCCGCTTCTATCAGGCACAGACATGTCTCGGAACTAGTAGCTTCCTGTAGGGTAGTGTGCTTTGAGCCAGTGATTGTCCAACCTTCAGTGAGTTAACCTGCTCCCTTTGAAAACAAAATAGCTACAACTGTAGTCAGCGCTTCTAACCTTGCCCCTCTTTGAGGTCTGCCGGTGTGGCCAAGCGGTTAAAGGCGCTACAGTCTGGAACCGCGTGACCGCTACGGTCGCAGGTTCGAATCCTGCCTCGGGCATGGATGTGTGTGATGTCCTTAGGTTAGTCAGGTTTAAGTAGTTCTAATTTCTAGGGGACTGATGACCCCAGGTGTTAAGTCCCATAGTGCTCAGAGCCATTTGAACCATTAAAAAAAAAAAAAAATTCTCTCGGTAGTGCCATATGGTCCAAGGGAGCACGGTCTTCGCCGGCCGATGTGGCCAAGCGGTTCTAGGCGCTTCAGTCCGGAACCGCGCGACCGCTACTGTCGCAGGTTCGAATCCTGCCTCGGGCATGGTTGTGTGTGATGCCCTTAGGTTAGTTAGGTTTAAGTAGTTCTAAGTTTTAGGGGACTGATGACCTTAGAAGTTAAGTCCCATAGTGCTCAGAGCCATTTGAACCATTTGAACTCTCTTTGGGGCGCGACTGAGTGCCACATCAGAAAAGAGATGGAAAATGGACATTTGGATGAGGTCAAAAATTAAATCCTGAATGAAACATCTGATTTAGAGAATTCTTAGTTTTGCACGAACTTTAACTCAGTACCGTTGAATCAAAATATCTGGAATGGTTAGTAATATATATATATCTTCAACTCCAACCTTTGTATTTTTTAAAAATAGATATATGTTGCGATTATTGGTATTAAGCAGTTTATATTCTCTCTTACTGTAACACACTTTATTTACTAACATCTGTGTGCAGGTGACATTAAAAGGTGATAGAGAAGACCACGATCGGCACATCAATAGTCAAGTCGAACCAACCTTTTTTTACCGCCAACATGTTTCTACTGCGTATGTTGTTGATTGTAATTAACAACAAGTTCGTAAACAGTGCACAATTATGTACAGACAGCTACAGCAATAGATGTAGGTGAATACGCCACGGGAAGGCAACCACTCAAACAGACTGAGTATTTATTTAGGTTTTTTGTATTAGCAGCAGACCAACAAAAGGCGTTAACACTCTCCATATGAGGTGTAACCTACTTCTCTTTCTTCATTGGCAGGCAAGCAAAAGGCAAAGTAGAACACTACTACTTCAAGGCATACTCGTGTTTATGTGAAATCTTTTTGTATTACCATTTTGCCTGATAATGAGGTTACACTTCAAAATATGTTCAAATGTCAGATTAGTTAAGCGAAAGAAAAACGTATAGACCGAATTTGCGTCAGTCGCAAAAATGTATTTTATCTTCTGCTCGTTTCGATAGTTGACCACCATTATCAGGTGAAAGGCGTCCAACATCTTCGCTGCGTAACAACATAGTGTGACTCATGTACAATGAATACTTCTGGACTTGCTCTGCAAGCACTTTTAATATCTTTAAACTACATACTATATTACAGTTGAAGTTCTGGGGTTAATCTCCTCAATTATCAACAGTGCAAATCACCATGTAACCTCTTGGCCGCCTCACTTGATGCTGCACGACATCAATAGTTTTTGGCATTAAAATCACCCATGTCGAAGACGCCTTCCACTTGGTATGGTTAACCATCGAAACGCACAGTTGATAAAATAAAGCCGGCCGTTGTGTCCGAGCGGTTCTAGACACTTCAGTCCGGAACAGCGCTGCTGCTACGGTCGCAGGTTCTAATCCTGCCTCGGGCATGGATGTGTGTGCTGTCCTAGGGTTAGTTAGGTTTAAGTAGTTCTCAGTCTAGGGGACTGATGACCTCAGATGTTAAGCCCCATAGTGCTCAGTGCCATTTTAACCATTTTTTTGATAAAATAAATTTTTTTGACTGATACAGACTAATACGTTTCTTTCATCATTTAAGTTCAAAATGGTTCAAATGGCTCTGAGCACTATGCGACTTAACTTCTCAGGTTATCAGTCGCCTAGAACTTAGAACTACTTAAACCTAACTAACCTAAGGACATCACACACATCCATGCCCGAGGCAGAATTCGAACCTGCGACCGTAGTGGTCGCTCGGTTCCAGACTGTAGCGCCTAGAACCGCTCGGTCACTCCGGCCGACATCATTTAAGTGGTAGTTGCAGTTCTCAAAAACATAATACATGATGGAGTAATTCATAATTTGAACAAGTTAAAGGAAAACATGTGTCCAGTCTCTAACCAACAGTCAGTGCTGAATAAAAGCAAATATGGCTTTAAATCCATGTGACTACACAGAGTGATTCAGCTGCCCCTACCTAGAGGCAGCCTTCAAAAACGACTCGCGAGATTTTCGTATTCTCTCGCTGGCTACACGTAAGCTATTTGCGGTACAGAAAAAGTGAACAGGCTCGTTTTGCAGGAAATTTAATATAGTTAAATTTTGCACTGGGACACATTTTCGCTAGAGGCCACAGTTCTAGACTTATTCAACAAAAAAATACAAAAGTGACCCTGAAAGGGGTTTTTCTTGAATATTTCGAAAACTGTGGCCTCCAGCGAAAAGGTATTCTGGTGCAAAATTTAGCTACATTAAATCTCCTACAAAGAGATCCTCTTCATTTTTTATGTAGGACTAATAGTTTGTGCATAGCGTGCGAGATCATGAATATTTTGCGTGTGGTTTCCGAAGGCGTTGTGTGTTGCATGAAATTCATAGGTAGGGGCAGCTGAATCACCCTGTACCTTTTTATTTCTTTCTTTTGCTACTGCCTGTATCCCGCTCTGTGCACAGGGTCGGCAGGGTTAAGTATGGATATGGCAAGGTGAACTTTAAGGGATGGCCGGATGCCCTTCCTGCCGCCACCCCATAGCCCCCAGGATGGAATTAGTGTACTCCAGCTGTCTACATCTAGTGTAAATCGCGAAATAGTGTGAATGTGTTTCAAATGTCTGCGAGTCGTGTAACGGAGGCTGGACGTGGGGACCAGCCCAGTATTCACCTAGTAGGATGTGGAAAACCGCCTAAATACCACATCCAGGTTGGCCGTCACCGTTAATCCACGGGGGGGATTCGATCCGGGGCCGGCGCGCCTACCCGAGTCCAGGAAGCAGCGCGTTAGCGCTCTCAGCTATCCTGGTGGGTCTGAATCACTCTGTATATGGGTAAGAGAAAACTTTGTATTTCAGGTGTAAGAGCTGCTTATAAAAGATTCTTAATTCATAACCGTTTCTGATCATCTCGCTACCGTCAGGTGTCTTAAGCTATAACAGCTTACTTTGCAAAATTAAAACTTTGGCGTCACACCATAAAAAATCATCCTACATCAATTCTGTCGATAGTAAAATACATTACATAGTTAATAGTGAAATGTAAAATAGTGAAGTTCTACGTTCTGGGATCCGATGCACCAGTCGGGTCCGACCGACAGCCGTGTCATCCTCTGCCAATGGAGTCATCAGATGCGATATGAAGAAGCATGTCGTCAGCATACCACTCTCCCAGTCTTTTGATCTTTGAACTGCTACCAATCGGTCGAGCAACCCCTCAGTTGGTCCCATGAGGCAGAGTGCACCCCTTGCCATCCTTTCATCAAGGAAAAATCCTTGGCCGTACCGGGAACCAAATCCGGGCCCACTGCATGGCGGCCCAGCCACGACGACCTCTCAGCTATACCAACACTTAATTTTACTAATGACGGCAGTGCCTTATATGTTATTTGAAGCCTTAATTTTAATAATGCTATTGTAAATTGTTACAAATTATTGTAATATACTTCAAACTGCTTTGAAGATCGAAACTGTTTGTGAAAAAAGAATTGTTTATCAGCAGCACTAGGTGGTTGAAATACGATGTATATACTTTGTTTTGCGTACTTACGAGCTATGAGACACCACATTCCCAAATTATATCACTGTATATATAGGATATAAAAAATACGAGTATACTGACAAACTTCGAGTGATTGTGGAGGTATGTTGAGGACAGGAATCCCATCCAACAGCTCTACAGAGCTTAGGAGGTCAGGAGAAATCTCTTGCCGCTAGGCCACCCTTCGGCAGCAAATATCAATTGTAGTGCTGACGTCTTTGGTGTCATTGATCTTCGCGATCTCAATAGTGTTGCGACAGGCACGGACGCATCAGACGGCATTTAAAGCCCTGGCTCACTGCGAGGAGTTTGGCATACGGTCCGTCAGCGTTGCAAATGATACTTGCTGCCCAAGGGGCGGCCTAGCGGCTAGCGCTTTTCGCTGTAAATTCGAGTGGGTAGTGCGAAGTAGGACTGTGTCCTATAAGTGAATGGACGGCCTTTCAGTACCTACTGAAGTTTTTTGGTAGCGTTGTACTGGTGGTTGTTCATGTGTGATACCAGTCTCAATGTTTTTCTGCTTTCAACAGTTTTGTACGGTCGCATGGCAGCGTATCCCTGTCTTTTGTGTGCGGAAGAACGAATGACAGAGTCTGCGGGATTCACGGAATAGTTACAGTGCTCGTGGGGGTTAATTGAGGTCGGTTCGGATCCGGTTCGAGTCCTTGTGATGGAAAATTTTCACTGACAGTATTTAGCCGGCAAGAGAAGGGGAGGTGGTGGCGTAAAGTTCCTGATCACCGGTATTTGCACCAATGTTCTGAATTAAATTCCAAACCTGCCCGACGTGCATGTGGCACTGTTGATGGTGATCTGTCCGTCGGATGGGGGCGTTAAATTCGGGGGTTCCCTCGGTGTCGATCCTGAGGAACAAGCTACGTGTGGGCACCGAGTTTCACCCTTACCCTTCCTTTCGTCCACAATAACACAAACACGACACTTCCGTGTACAAGCACTCATCACAACACACAACCTGACACTTCATAACAGATCGGAGAAAGGCGACGAAAAGCCGCCTCCACTAGGATCTCGCCATGAGACGCGATGCAGGATTCCTGCATCTGCTTCCCTGCGCTCATTTCTTGAGTGCGGAACTACTTTGAATTTTCTACGAAGGCCTGCTGGAAAGTAAGGCCTCCCAATTTTTTATGTGAAAACTCTTAAACCTTATTCAATAAAACACACATTATTAATTGCAGCCCTCTGTCGCTAGATGGCTCCGAATCGTAGTATATAACATGATGGTGCGTAACGTTTCGAATTCGAAGAGATGTTGACAGATGGAGCACCCTCTCCTTCAGCATGGTAATGCTACATACACACGAGCGCTGCGATATCCGTAATATGCTCCACACAGTCCCGACTTGACGCCATATGATGTTCATTAGTTTACCAAAACTTACAGAACACCATCGAGCACTTCACTGACAGTGACGAAGCGGAGAAAGCAGGGGTGAGACTGTCGCTGCGTCAACAAAGTCAAACATTCTACAGTGACGCTATCAACAAACTGCTCTGTCGTTGGGAGAAATGCGTTCGTCGCCAGGGTGACTATGTTAGAAACAAATAAGTAGACATGAAGAATAAAGATGTAGAATGTTCATAATGTTTATTTTATTTAAAATGCTTTAAGGGTTTTCACGTGAAAATGCGGAGGTTTTACTTTTCAGCACGTCCTCGTATATAAAATTACAGAGGTACTTCAAAACTATTAATACTTTAAGTTAAATTGTACACTACGACTTCAATGGGCACGATTCCACAGTTATAAAATTGACATTTCAAATAACATAAATACACCAAGTATTCAGTATACTGTACCTCTCTTATAATCATGTATGAGTCGCCGGCGATCGGCAACGACGTATGTATACTTGACGGCCGGCCGGGGTGACCGAGCCGTTCTAGGCGCTACAGTCTGGAACCGCGCGACCGCTGCGGTCGCAGGTTCGAATCCTGCCTCGGGCATGGATGTCTTTGATACCCTTAGGTCAGTTAGGTTTAAGTGGTTCTAAGTTCTAGGGGACTGCTGACCTCAGAAGTTAAGTCCCATAGTGCTCAGAGCCATTTGAACCATTTTTTTAATACTTGACGTAGCAGAAAGTTATCGACTTTACTCCTTATATACGTAGAAAATACTAGGTCCTATACATCAGGCTTTCGAATTTGTGTCTGTTATATATTATACAAAGAGTTAAAAACAGATCCCATGATCGGGTTATATCCAAGGTTTCCGGTTCCATGGCTGTAAGACAAAAGCCGGAACTGGACATCCCATCCCCAATATTCTTAGTTGAGACTCCCTCTGACACACTATCAGGTCGCCAGGTATTTGGCTGAAGATTTCCTAACTTTACAATGGTTAAAAAGAATACCTCCGTAAAGCCTAAGTTTCATACACGGCTTCCCTGGAGAAATTGTGCATTTTCAGGTATATGACAGGTACGAAGATCCAAAGCAAGGAGTATAGTAAACATGAGATTTTAAATGCATTCCTCAAGAGCTATGAGCACTTCATCATCTTCGATACCGCGAAACAAACCTCTTCTAATGCAAGTTCTTTGCTTTGCACATTTCGGAAGGAAGTAATGTGCACCAAAACAAGAAAAAAGAGATCCAAACACATACCTTAAGGGCTATAAGCACTTGTTCAGTAGAAAAGATGTGTTTCACATTAGCGAAGATGAACAAGTACTCATAATTCTTAAGGTATGTGTTTCAGTGCCCATGTTTACTAAGTCTTTTCGCTTTGAAAATCGTTCCTGTCATATAGCTGAATACTGATGATTCCTCCTGGGATAACCTGTATGTTGTTACCTTAGCATCCTGCTGCGTTCTTCCAGTTATATCAAGACGTGCTAGACACAAAAGCTGTGCCATTGACGTGTAAGTTCACTGAAAAAATATACGTAAATACGTGCACTTCTAAAACTGAAGTTTCTTCTTTTTCCTGGTCTTATCCCCTATCTTCTCGGGGTCGTCATGTTATTCGGAATTTGGCTACGTTAGAGGTAAAGGAATGCAGGGTGTCCTCCATGTCACCAACCCTTTCCTCCAGAGCGGAATTTGTGCACCCCATCTGTCTGCGTCCTGTGTTATCCCATGTGAAAGCGTGAGAATGAGTTAGAAATATTTACGACTCGTGTAACTGAGGCGGGACGTGGGTACCACCCCGAAAATCACCTAGATGGATGTCGGGAACCGCCTAAAAACCACATCCAGGCTAGGCGGCCTACCGACCCTCCTCGTTCATCCACCGGACGGTTTCGTTCTCCCGGGGCCGGCGCGCATCCGCGAATCGCGGAAGCCGAGTGCCTAAACGCGCACGGCTATCCTGGCGCGTCACTTGCAAAACTGATTAAAAGGCACAAAAGTAATTTGAATAGCGACTTATCACGTTTCGAAGAGGAAGTAATCTAAACGTGCTGGCAGATTACAACTGTATGCAGGACAATCTGCCCTCTCGCTGGCAGTGCTCTTACCGACTGCGCTATCCTGCCCCACAGCTTCGCTCCTGCCTGTAGCTCTCTCTAGTTTTACAGACTTTACAGGTTCTGCTGCATTATTCACGGCACAGAACTCCTTGATGAAAGGGAGGAGGAGAATGAGACGGAGAGGGGGAGGGAGAGAGAGGGGGGGAGGAGGATAGTGAGAGAGAGCGCTACTGGCGGAAGTGAAGCTATTTGGACGAGTCGTGCGCCTTGACTGGATAGCTCAGCCGATAAGAGCATTTGCCGCGAAAGGAAGGTCACATAGCAGGAGTACACCATTAACCCTCCTCCCCTCTGCCTCACCAACATCGATTCCCGTGTATAAAACAGCTTCAACAGTCAGATTACTTTCTAATTGAGTTAATGTGCTAAAATTTGACGTTCAGTATGTAAAACCTTATGAGCTGAAGATGCAAAATTGTGTTGGTTTTATTAGTTTCGGATTACTGACCTACAGACTAATATGAAGTTTTTGAAAGGTGTGAAGTTAAATTTAAAAATTTGTTGTTAAGTCGCTAAATGTTTTCATTATCAAACTCTGGGCAAGTATAGTCCTAGTATTTTGCGCTCCGTAAAACGAGCAAGCTAGCTTCTCACGCGTTTCAATGTTTGTGACGTCATTTCTCCTGAACTATGCGTTGTACAATGATATCATTTTGCAAGTACTGATACATGTGGATACCATCTGCAAAATGTGCTGCGAATAGAGTTAATAATAAAGAAGAAATAAATGAAGACGTCGTGCGTGAACAGCGAAAATAAACTAACGATAAACTTTTTTTTCCTTTCATTAACAACTGTGAGGTAGGAGGTGAGAGGAATCAGCAAGAAAAAGTTTCAAAAAGGTTTAAAATTATTTGTAGAGTTTGCTGGAAGTTACTAAGTGCTCTCACTCTCCAATACCGGATACATAGGGTCTGGGTAGTTTCTGCGCTATGAGTTACACCGCCTCATGACATATACTCAGCGTCTAACTTTAATACTTGACTTGTAAACGTTTAACGTAAGATAATACCTCTTCATGAGAAGATCTTGACAGCATTTTACATTTTTATATTCAATCTACACTCATACACTATGTGATAAAAATATCCGGACACCCCAAAAATCATACGGTTTCATATTAGGTGCACTGTGCTGCCACCAACTGCCAGGTACTCCATATCAGTGACCTCAGTCGTCATTAGACATCGTGAGAGAGCAGAATGGGGCCCTCCGCGGAACTCACAGACTTCGAACGTGGTCAAGTGACTCGCATCATATGTCTGTATGCGAGATTTCCACACTCCTAAACATCACTAGGTCAATTGTTTCCGATGTGATAGTCAACTGGAAACGTGAAGAGACACGTACAGCACAAAAGTGTACAGGCCGATCTTGTCTGTTGACTGACAGAGACCGCCGACAGTTGAAGAGGGTCGTAATGTGTAATAGGCATACTTCACCTATTCAGACCATCACACAGGAATTCCCAACTGCATCAGGATCCACTGCAAGTACTATGACAGTTAGGCAGGGGGTGAGAAAACTTGGTTCCATGGTCGAGTGCCTGCTATAAGCCACACATCACAATTGAACAATGGAAAAACGTTGTGTGGAGTGAAGAATCACGGTACATAATGTGGCGATCCGATGACAGGGTGTGGGTATGGCAAATGCCCGGTGAACGTCATCTGCCACCGTGTGTAGTGCCAATAGTAAAATTCGGAGGCGGTGGTGTTATGGTGTGGTCGTTTTTTTCATGAAGGGGGCTTGCATCCCTAGTTATTTTGCGTGGCACTATCACATCACAGGCCCACACTGATGTTTTAAGCACCTTCTTGCTTCCCACTATTGAAGAGCAATTCGGGGATGGCGACTGCATCTTTCAACACAATCCAGCAACTGTTCATAATGCACGGCCCGCGGCGTAGTGGTTACATGACAATAAAATCACTGTAATGGAATGGCCTGCACAGAGTCCTGACCTGAATCTTATAGAACACCTTTGGGATGTTTAGTAACGCTGACTTCGTGCCAGGCATCACCGACCGACATCGATACCTCTCCTTAGTGCAGCGCACCATGAAAAATGGGCTGCCATTCCCCAAGAAACCTTCCAGCACCTGATTGAATGTATGCCCTCGAGATGCAAGCTGTCATCAAGGGCAATACCAGCATTACCGATGGAGGGCGTCACGAACTTTTAAGTCATTTTCAGCCAGGTGTCCGGATACTTTTGATCACATAGTGTATGACATACTGAAAATAAGGTTTTCACTGTCCCTGGAAGCGTTAGGTAGGCTACCTGGTAAGTGCATGGAGCACCGTTTTAGCCGATGAGTAATAAACGAGTACATTCTACTGTCAACACACGTCTCTCCGTCCCTCACTCTCTGTTTTTTGTTTCTTTTCTTTTTTTAAGAAAACCAATTAGGACTAAATTCTCTCTTGTCTACCAACGTACACCCCACCGCTTTGAGTGCTGTTTCTTTTCCAGCACTAGGTGGATCACCTTCATTTACGCACAGGAAGATCTAAAAATGGTTTCCGAAGTCGCTTTTAGTCAGAATTAATCACAATAATGCATCCTCCTTGTAGAGAACTTTCTCACGATCAGTCATTAGTGTAAACTGTTCTATACTCTTCCTTCTGATCTTCCTGTGGAGTCATCATTTCACACACTGTTCACTAACATACTGTTCACTTTCTAAAAGTTATCATCCACTGTTGCGGATTTGGTTCCTCCTTAACGTTGATTACGTTCATGACTAATTCACTGACGTTTGACTCGAGCCACCCTTTTCTTTACTCGCAGGTCATGAACCAGATTTCTTGCCTTGGATGACCTTCGGTGGTGATAAACCGCACATAAGCTAAAAGTTCCCCCGACTCAACATAATTAAAAAAACAGTATAAATAACACTATTTGGCATAAAAGTGAAACCGGACGAATTTTATACATAAGGCCAACTGACACAGTTACAGGCCCATTTTTTAAGACGTCACGCAAAGTATCCAAAGTGGGAATTCGTACGTTTCGAAAGAATCTACTCACAAACTGTTTGGCTGAATAATGAAAAGCATGCTTTTGAAGATATACCAATACCCAAAGATATAAGACTTCAACGGTGAGATAGATTAAAAAAGGATGAAGCGCACACGGCTTCAACCAGTTTTACAGAAACCCATAATAAAATTATTTCTTATTCTCTTATTCACATAAGGTTGTTGGGTATTAATTATTTCTCAGATTGCTATGAGTGGAAGTTTGGATTGAATGTTCCAGTCAAAAAGGTTGTAATCGATTTTAAAACACAAACGAAATATAAACCATCTTGAAAGGAGGCACATTAGACAAGATGCCAACTTTCACACAGCTTGTTGGCCAAGTGCCGTGTAACGGTTCTCGAGCATGCAGCGTGCTCTCCTGATCTGGTGCCCGCAGATTTCTTGGTGTTGCCTCACACCGAGGGAATAATGAAAAGCTTGCTTTTGAAGATATACCAATACCGAAACATATATGACTTCAACAGTGAGATAGATTAAAAAAGATGAAGCGCACACTGCTTCTATCAGTTTTGTAAACGTCAAAAGAGTATAGTTGCCAAAGATGATTAGTTTGGAGGCAAATGAAAGTATTAAGTTTGTTTCTTCTGTTTTTTCTTTCATATTACCATTCAGCATGCGTCACAAAATTATATCTGCGGGATTCAGGAAGAAGGCAATCTATAAGAGGCAGTCAAATGAAAACGAGACAAACAGATAAAAGTAAGTAAATTATTTATTATTTCTAAAGTAATCACCATTACTGTTAATACACTTATCCTACTGTCAGACAAGACGGCCAGTGCCTTCATTGGAAGAATGTTTGAAGTTGCATACGGAACCATGATTTTATTTAGGCGTACACCTCTTCGTCCGAACCAAATCGACGTAGACAAATGTCTTTCTTCAGGGCTCCAAAAATATGGAAATCGCATGAGGAGACATTGGATCCGCATGATGGCAAGGGTGTTTCGATTAGACTGCAGGAGTTTCACTGGAAATCCCTTACATATCCTCCTTACAGTCCCGATCTCTCCCCCTGTGATTTGCATATTTTTGGAACCCTGCGGAGAAAGAGGTGCACGGCTGGGTACAATCTTGGTTCCGTAGGCAACCGCAAACATTTTTCCATTAAGCCACTGATTGGCTTGCCTCATAGTGGGATAAATGTATTAACAATTGTGGCGATTACTCTTGAAATAATAAACAGTTTACTTACTTTTTCCATCTCTTTCGTTTTCTGGGATAATGATCGAAGCAGATGAAATGAATTAAAATTAGTGCTGCGGCCGGGACTCGAACCCAGGTCTTCTTGCTTGCTAGGCATAAATGTTCACCATTACACCACCACATCTTCGATCATTATCGTAGATAATAAAAAGAGACTTAAATGTCTTAGGGAAACATTTAATTAATGATCTATAAGATCATCAATGGTACAAGGACGTCCCTTTACGTCCAGTGCTGGGGTGCTTGTCAATATCGGAGAGCCCTGGCAGTAGTGACAATATGTAAGGGAAAAATGAATTGAAGTTTTTTTTTTGAGGAGGGCACTACGCTTAGGTACTTTGTGCAGCAATGTTGACCATCGTGCTGTGGTGGTGTAAGGGAGCCGGCACGGTAGCTCAGCGTGTTCGGTCAGAGAGCTGATTGGCCTCTGTAGTAAAAAAAAAAAAAAAAAAAAAAAAAAAAAAAAAAAAAAAAAAAAAAAAAAAGGAAGGATTTAAAAAAAAAGAACGTGTACTGGTGTCATGTGACGTCCGCAACGACCAAACACAACGATCAACAACGAACAAAATGAAAAAAAAAACGAATTTTAATTCATTCGTCTACTTCGATCATTATCTTAGATAATAAAAAGAGACTTAAACGTCTCAAGGAAACATTTAATTATAAGATCTTTCGTTTTCATTTGACTGCCCCTTATGCTTGGGTCATTAGGCTAGATATTACAGGCTGCAAGCCACGACAAACAGACCCGATTGGTGAATGCCCAGCGTGTAGTTCTACGCTACTTCTGAGTGTGTACAGTATCGCCACTAATTCTGTCGGATGACGAAAGCTTCTGCTAGTACCAATCCAACACGTCTGACGGAGTGGACGATACAGTCTTATCAGAGATAATTTTGTGTGAGCCGTACCGTGAAACGCTCTTGTTTTCGAGCCCGCCTTGGCGTAACCTTCTCAAGATTACTTGCGGTACTTCTTGCATTCACTTCAGGAACAGTTAAAAATATGCAGCGTAATTATGTTCGCATGAAACTTCGAGTTACAATGAGGTCAGTGAGCGCGTGGCTACAATAATTAATAAACTGGCTGAAACAAGATAACCTAATAAGCTGTGAGTACACGGCTGACCAGTAAGATTACAATACTAAGGACAACATATAACAAAATTGCACTTATTCCGCATATACAGTTACAGTAGGAAGAATACATGATTATATTTGGGTATAAAGAGTGCAAAATGTAGTACAGTAAACTCTATTTACCTGTGTTGTGTACCACTGTCACTCTCTCGTCCTCTGCTTTCCTGTTCCAGACACGAACAGTTCGCGGGAAGAAAGATTGCCAGTAAGCCTCCGCGCGGGCTCGAGCCTCTCTAAATTTATCTTCGTGGCCTTTTCGCGAGTTATACGTAGGAGGAAGCAATATTATGTCTGTTGACTCATCTTGGAACGTACGTTCTCGGAACTTTAAACAACATCGTGATGTAAAACGCCTCCCTCGCAGCGTCTGCCGCTGGAGTTGGTTGATCGTCTCTGTGACGCCATCGAGCTTACTAACTAAATGAAGCTGTAACGAAACGCGCTGCTCTTCTTTGTATTTTCTCTATTTCCTCTATAAGTACTGTATGGTGCGGATGCCACACTGACGAGCAATATTCATCGAGTAGAACTAAGCTTGATGACATATGGACACGACATTTCATGCTCCTTCAGCTCTATGGTAGAGTAGTGGCATTTCAGTATCTCGGCAACCCATGGCCAGATGTTTCCAATGGCTGAGATATCTGGGGTAAGTGTTGACCATGGCAGCAGTCCAACGACCTCCGTTACGAGGTAGGTCATACTAGCATCGTCAGGTCCAAAAACACAAAACCGGCCTTGGCGTTATATTTAGCCACTCATTCTGTTCTAAAAGCTGGGCTACCTATTTTAAATGGAGTCAGCTGGCTGTTTTTAGTCGTTTCTTAATAATCAGTTACTGCAGGTTTTTTGAGATCAAACTTAAATGTGCTCAAACTAAAAAAAAAAGAAAAAAAGGAAATCTGCAAACAGCCTTTCCCAGCGAAGATGCAGCGCAGACTGTCTTGCGCATTCGTGTCCCTCAACATCGGTAGAAACGACGCGCGAGTGTGGCGTGTGGGGGAAATTACCATTGGCTGACCGGTACATTCTACGAGGGCGTACTGAAAGTATCGCATCCGATTTTTATCTGACAACTCTTTAAGCTTTTTAAATAAAACAAGCCTTATTATAATTTTACATCTTTATTCTTCGTGTTTACAAGAGCTCCGAATTATAGAGTGTAACATAGCGGTGAGTAAGGTAATTTATCGGTTAGTGATAAAAAGCGTGCTATAATAGAGTTTCGAATCCGAAGAGATACAAGGAGCATCGATTTTCAACTGTTCCCAAAATTTGAAGAACGCCTTCGAGGACCTCACTTTGATGGCGATGAAACGGTGCAAGCAGAGTTGAGGTTGCCGCGTGGTCTAGGGCGGCTTGACACGGTTCGCGCGGCTCCCCCCATCGGAGGCTCGAGTCCTCCCTCGGGCGTGGGCGTGTGTGTTGTTCTTAGCGTAAGTTAAAGTTAGATTAAATAGTGTGTAAGCCTAGGGACCGATGACCTCAGCAGTTTGGTCCCATAGGAACTTATCACCACCACCACCACCACCACCACCACCACCACCAGAGCTGAGGTTGTGGCTTCGTCAACAATGTCCAACATTCTACTGTGACGGTATCAACAAACTGGTCTCTAGTTGGCACAAATGTGTTCGTCGCCAGGAGGACTATGTCGAGAAATAAATATGTAGACATGAAGAAAAAAGGATGTAGAATGTTACTCGTAATAACGTTTATTTTGTTTAAAAAGCTTAAAGAGTTTTCACACAAATATTCGGAGGCGTTACTTTTCAGCACGCCCTTGTACTTTGTCTCGCTCGCTCTGCCCCTTTTGTGGTCGTGACATTCTGTGTGAGGCTCGTTCGGCCTACGAAGAAAAACTTAGAACACAGACAAAAGTGGTACTGGTTGGTATATGCATACAGGGCGTCCCAGGAAGGATGGTCAATATTCAGGGATATGACAGGAACGACCATTCGAAGCAAAAGATTCTAGTAAACAAGCGCTCTAAAATGCATACCGGTATCTTAAAAGCTATGAGCACTTCTTCATCTTAAATACTGTGAAACAAATCTCTTCTACCGCAACTTTCTGCTTTCCTTATTTGGGAGGAGGAAGTATGGACCAAAACAAGAAAACATTGACTAGCAAACATGGGCTCTAAAGTGCATACCTTAAGAACTATGAACACATGCTCAGTAGCAGAGATGAGTTCGACAGCGAGGATGAACACGGCTCATAGTTCTTAACATATACACTTTAGAGCCCGTGTTAAGTGAAGGTTTCGTTTCTGTTTTCGGTCCATCCTGTCACTCTTAAAGTAAGAAAGTCAGTGAGCGTGCAGTAGAAGAGATTTGCTTAACAGTATGGAAGATGAAGAGGTGCTCATAGCTCTTCAGATATGCCTTTTAAAGTCCATGTTTACTAGACCTTTTGCTTCGAACGATCATTCCTGTCGTATCACTCAATATTAACCATTCCTCCTGGGTCACCCTGTGTATTCTTACGGTGTACCTCCTTTATTCCTCCTTACACTTATCACTCGTGTTTACGTCATTAGCTTGGAACAGACCTTAGTTATGCGTTCTCTACTTCTGCGCTAAAAAGGCTAACAAAAGCCGGACTCGTATATACTTGTCTGGACAAAACCGTTAAGGCCGGACATGTCCTGCGACAGCCGGACACCTGGCAACCCCTGCCAAGACAGCACTGACAACATGCCGTCTTGCGATATCTTGCTGAAAAGTAAAGTAATGGAGACCTCGAAAACAGGACAACGACCTTACCATGTGATAAATACAACATCCGCTGTCCAAATTACCGGCTTCGTGAACCAGAGCTGACCGTGTTGTGTACCCAATGGGCCCACATATCATCAGGCTAGGTGCAAACCCGTCCATCGGTGACGAATGCAATATGGCAACGTCCGTTCTTCATGGAGCGTCCATTCATGGATACGTCCCTGGTGATACTGCACTCAGAACCGGGACGTCTGCAGAGACGACGACGTGGTGCCACTTCTGTGCCCGAAGCTGTCGTTGAAAGCACCACTGTCTGCTGCCGCAGCCTCGGAAGTCGCCAGCCCTGACGTCGAAAACCGTCAGGTGCTGGCAGATGTTTGCCTTTTTACACGAAGCATAACACGACCTTTTACAAACAACCAACATTCAAAGGCGTATCGTAAATGAGAAATTAGCTGCATCGTCTTTTCTTATATGTACACAGAATGTAGATGGGGTAACTCATTCTACTTTGCGCGGGTTTCGTTGAGATATTAATCATTTGCTTATCCCAACATGTAATACATTTCATTCCAGTTTGACGTTTGCTGCATACCGACTTCATAGTGTTGCTGTTTTAACGGCCAACAGCGCAAAGTAGCAGGACACCCAGTGTAGGTCATAATTCAAGTGGAAGCTTTCGTTCAATCCCCGGGTGAGGATTGTAGTGTGTGGTATTACACTGATTTCGATAAACGAAGGAACAATAAAGGTTGAGAAAGCGATGACGTTTGGCCGAAGAGTAGAACATACGACACTGAGCAAGTAAAACAAGACAACAGAGCAACAGACAAAGAATCTACGTTTTCAAATGTACAAAATTGATGTGTCAGTTTGTTGTAGCCCAAGTAGCGTCTATAAGAGGGGTCATCTTTACCTCGAGCAGCAAAACAGCACATTCTGAGGTGTGTGAAGTAATTAACGATGGTGTCTATGAGATCCTTTGGAAGCGAACGCCATCTTTCTTGCAAAGCTGCTCTCAGAGCGGCATGGGACTTGGTAGAAGAACTGCTAGCAGCACCACCACCCAAACATGTTCTATGCCATCCCCATCCGGAAATCAAGCTGACCCTTCCGGGCGACGAGTTGTTTGCTCTTGGAAGTATTAGTCCACGAGACCCTTTGTTGTCTAGTGTTGTCGTCTTGTAGTCTGAAGTCGAACCTATTGCACGGGCACAAAAGCGGACATAGGAGTCAATGATGTCATTCCTACAGACCTGCGCTGCTACACTTCCAAATGGAGATCTCTGCAACCACCTATGGAAATAGCACCGTATACATAAACACAGCTACGTCTGAAGGGATATATTTTACCGCTTGAAATGGTTTCTAAGTACTCGCCAATTTGCAATACATTTTCTCCCACTTTGGAAGCTGAACTAAGGCTCATTCGTGAAGAGAACGACCCTGCTTTAATCCGAAATCCACTGAACACAGCTACAGACAAACTGAAAACACTATTTCCTAGGGTAAAAGCAGAGCACTGCACATGTGGTCTGGTCGCCTAACGCGCGTCCTGTGTTTATGAAGCATGCTGACCGCAGTACTCGCTGTATCACTCCTGGGATGGCTGCAACGAGTTGGAATGGAGGTCGCCACCTATTCCTGCAAGTGCATAGCAACAATCATCGGTCACTTGGCCCCTTTGTAGCCACTGACCATCTTAGACAGTAACTTTCTGGGTGCGAAAGCCGGCCGCGGTGGCCGTGCGGTTCTAGGCGCTGCAGTCCGGAACCGCGGGACTGCTACGGTCGCAGGTTCGAATCCTGCCTCGGGCATGGATGTATGTGATGTCCTTAGGTTAGTTAGGTTTAGTAGTTCTAAGTTCTAGGGGACTGATGACCTAAGATGTTAAGTCCCATAGTGCTCAGAGCCATTTGAACCATTTGGGTGCGAAACTTGCAATTAGTAATTGTGAATACAGTTTACGACCTACAGATAGCATTAAATTTAACCATCTGGATATCTCCTTTCAGTATGAATCTTATCCATCAATGGACCTTCACCTCATTTCATCCAGTAACTGACGTCTCAAGGCCGTTCTATTACGTCTATTTTCCGAGCAGTATACTCTCACTCTCACTCTCACCACCAACAGCCGTCCTACAGTCAAATACCCATTTGTCTGTTGAGAAGACGTGAGCGAACTGCGAGTATCTAATGACCTCGGAGGCAGCGGGATGTTTATTCCTAATGTTAAAAATGTTAATGTCAATTTCCTTTCTTACGAATAGGCAAACCGAGGAAGAAAAGCGCTTTCTGTCAAGCTGCGTAACAAGACTGAAAATTCTCAGTACGAAGCGATTCTTTTTTGAGAGGAAACGAATTGCCAAGAACGTAGGGTTCCTAGTGTAAAATAAAGACGCTTGGGATTCTTAGCTGGGAAGTTTTCTAAGAATGAAAAATATAAAGCCGTCTTCCAGCCACCGATTAGTATGAGCACCGTTGAGCTTTTCTGGGCGCGATCTTATTGAAGACGGTGTTCCATTGGGCACATATGCCAGTTGCAGGATGATTCCGGGCCATGGTGCAAATTGACATTTTTCCAGTTAACATATGTTTTCCAGGGATGAAGAGGCGGTACGTAACATAAAAATCCAAGGGCCGATTGGGGTTTCAATTCCACATCTTTGGACTATTAGTCTCACATTTAAGCACTGAGCAACCAAGGATCAATTACTAAGTTACGTCAATCTCTATCTTTTTCGTGATTCAAACTTCGCTGGCTCAGAGGTAAAGTGCCAGACTACAAAGCGGATTCGAACCCCAGTCCAGTCTGTCACTCAAGAATCCTTCAGCTCTGGCAGTATTCGTTAATGTGTAAAATGTCATGTTGCGTAGCAGTTCGGAGCCCGCCTTAAAACCGTAGGTCCCTCTATAACTGGCTGCGGAAGTCAGTTCAAATGTCGAAGGAAGGCTACGTCAGACCACCTTCAAAAGAACCCTGCATAACACAGCACTGTGTATTCAAACCACACAATGCCAATTTTACTTTTTACCTTACCTTTCCTTTGTGGCACGTTGATCATGAAAGTGACAAGGATGTGTACAGTGAGATGACAAAAATCATGGGATGGCGGTATGCACGTATACAGATGGCTGTAGTATCGCGTATACTAAAAGAGCTGAGCATTCGCGGAGCTATCATTTGTACTCAGGTGATTCATGTGAAAAGGTTTCTTATGTTAGTTATTACGGCCGCGCGAAGGGAATAGACACAATCTGAATGCAGAATGGTAATTGGAACCAGACGCGTAGGACGTTCCATTTCGAAAATCGTGAGGGAATTCAGTATTCCGAGATTGACAGAGTGACGATAATATCAGATTTCAGGCGTTACCTCTCACCACCGACGACGTAGTGGCCGACGGCCTTTACTTAGGCAGCGGCGTTTGCGTAGAGCTGTCAACGCTAAGAGACAAGCAACACTGCGTGAAATACACGCGTAAATCAATGTGGGACGTACCGTGAGCATATCAATTAGGACAATGCGACGAAATTTGGCGTTAATGGGCTATGGTAGCAGACGATCGACGCGAGTGCCTTTGATAACAGCACAACAATTGCCTGCAGGGCCTGTCCTGGGTTCGTGACCATATCGGTTGGACCCTAGACGGCTGATCAGTTGAGTCCAGATTTCAGTTGGTAAAAGCTGATAGTAGGGTTCCAGTGTGGCGCAGACCCCACGAAAAGATGGACCCAGGTTCTCAACAACGCACTGAGCAAACTGGAGATGCTCCATAATGATGTGGACTGTCTTAACATGGAATGGACTGGATCCTCTGGTCCAACTGAACCGATCATGACTGGAATGTTTATGTTCGCCTACTTGCAGCCATTCATGTTTCCAAACAACGATGGAATTTTTATGAATGAGCGAATGGTTTGGCTCTCCAGATCGGCCGACATGAATGCCATCGAACATTTAAATGCGATATAGTCGAGAGGTCAGTTCGTGCACAAAATCCTGCACCGGGAACACCTTTGCAATTATGGGCGGCTATTGAGGCAGCATGACTCAATATACCTGCAGGGGATTTCCAACGACTTGTTGAGTCCATACCACGTCGAGTTGCTGCACTGCGTCGGGCAAAAGCAGGTGCGACACAATTTTGGGAGGTGTCCGATGACTTGTCACCTCAGTGTGTAGTTTCCCACTGCTTAGGGTTCATTTCCATGTGCTCCCAATTTGCAACTGCAGAAACTACTTCTTAATTTCAAAGCCAATATACACTCCTGGAAATGGAAAAAAGAACACATTGACACCGGTGTGTCAGACCCACCATACTTGCTCCGGACACTGCGAGAGGGCTGTACAAGCAATGATCACACGCACGGCACAGCGGACACACCAGGAACCGCGGTGTTGGCCGTCGAATGGCGCTAGCTGCGCAGCATTTGTGCACCGCCGCCGTCAGTGTCAGCCAGTTTGCCGTGGCATACGGAGCTCCATCGCAGTCTTTAACACTGGTAGCATGCCGCGACAGCGTGGACGTGAACCGTATGTGCAGTTGACGGACTTTGAGCGAGGGCGTATAGTGGGCATGCGGGAGGCCGGGTGGACGTACCGCCGAATTGCTCAACACGTGGGGCGTGAGGTCTCCACAGTACATCGATGTTGTCGCCAGTGGTCGGCGGAAGGTGCACGTGCCCGTCGACCTGGGACCGGGCCGCAGCGACGCACGGATGCACGCCAAGACCGTAGGATCCTACGCAGTGCCGTAGGGGACCGCACCGCCACTTCCCAGCAAATTAGGGACACTGTTGCTCCTGGGGTATCGGCGAGGACCATTCGCAACCGTCTCCATGAAGCTGGGCTACGGTCCCGCACACCGTTAGGCCGTCTTCCGCTCACGCCCCAACATCGTACAGCCCGCCTCCAGTGGTGTCGCGACAGGCGTGAATGGAGGGACGAATGGAGACGTGTCGTCTTCAGCGATGAGAGTCGCTTCTGCCTTGGTGCCAATGATGGTCGTATGCGTGTTTGGCGCCGTGCAGGTGAGCGCCACAATCAGGACTGCATACGACCGAGGCACACAGGGCCAACACCCGGCATCATGGTGTGGGGAGCGATCTCCTACACTGGGCGTACACCACTGGTGATCGTCGAGGGGACACTGAATAGTGCACGGTACATCCAAACCGTCATCGAACCCATCGTTCTACCATTCCTAGACCGGCAAGGGAACTTGCTGTTCCAACAGGACAATGCACGTCCGCATGTATCCCGTGCCACCCAACGTGCTCTAGAAGATGTAAGTCAACTACCCTGGCCAGCAAGATCTCCGGATCTGTCCCCCATTGAGCATTTTTGGGACTGGATGAAGCATCGTCTCACGCGGTCTGCACGTCCAGCACGAACGCTGGTCCAACTGAGGCGCCAGGTGGAAATGGCATGGCAAGCCGTTCCACAGGACTACATCCAGCATCTCTACGATCGTCTCCATGGGAGAATAGCAGCCTGCATTGCTGCGAAAGGTGGATATACACTGTACTAGTGCCGACATTGTGCATGCTCTGTTGCCTGTGTCTATGTGCCTGTGGTTCTGTCAGTGTGATCATGTGATGTATCTGACCCCAGGAATGTGTCAATAAAGTTTCCCCTTCCTGGGACAATGAATTCACGGTGTTTTTATTTCAATTTCCAGGAGTGTATGATACCTGGACCAAATAAAGAAAAAGTTTTTGGTCTCCGCTAAGTTAATTTGTGTCTCTTCCTTTCTGCATCTTGAGTATTCTTGGTTTATACAGACAAATAATCTTACACGTCTTCTAAAGTGTTTTTATTTCTACCTCTTTTCGTCGCTCCCGACTTTGTCTTTTTTGGACGTACCCGTAATTCTGACATTCGAAATCTGTGCACAACACTCAACACTTGTTAAACCTTTCACACCCTCGGCCAGAGGAGGGGCTGTTTGCAAAGCTTAGCATCTGCATCTGTTCTCCTAGCACTCGTATTGCCGCTGTGCCCACACAGCGAGGGCGGCATTAGCGGACAGTTCGCTTTGTGAAGCACGCCCATGAGACTGCAGTTGACACGTGTAGCCCCTCCTCCTGTCCTCCCGAGGCCCACCGACCGCGTGTCGGCGCCGTACCGACCGCCCTACTGACACATTTTCTCCCAGGCGCGAGCGCCGCCAAGGACAGCTCGTGCATTTCTACCATCTCCGCCGATTTCTAGACGCATTTCTCACTCGAATGTCGCAAAGAAGCGACACAATGTTTACTCTTTCCGCGCGGCGCCCGCAGTGAATAAAACAATGCCACATCAGGACTACAGCACCTGGACCGAAAAGCGGTTGAGCTGCGCAATAACAGCCTCACGCTCTCCATCCCACAGACGTAAAAAAAAGCTGCAGCAACGCACCCAACGTATCACTATAATTGCCGTAAAGCATCTTGCATGCTTACGTCTCAAAAAGGGCTTACCCCGAGAGTGGCCTGGGAAGAGGAAACAAACCCCCCCCCCTTCCCCCAAGAAAAATAAAATAAAATAAAATAAAACCGATCTCGCTCCCTGCCCCGCCATGTAGACAAAAGTATCAACTGAGCATCAGTCCAAAGAAAGCCAGAACACGAGACTGACTAGCAGCATGGATCCCCAGAGTAGTTTGTCGCGAAATATGACAACTACGCTATCGATTTTCGCTATTCACCTCGCGACGGAAAATGCCACATGGCTCTGGGTTCTAAAGGACTGCAATAGCGCTGTATTTTCAATTCGCGTCATTTATCTCGAGTCACATTTGCGCATCAAAAACCGGTAAAAATGTGAATACAGAAAGCATTCGCATACATCTGGACGTTATCTGCTTGACAGAAAAATAATAGGTACAAATCTCGTACAAACTATGCTCCCTCAATAAAGTACATTGTGTGTAGTAGGTACCTATTACAAAGTGGTAGTATTAGTTTGATTTTCTTTGAACCTGGGTCCACCGTTCCTAAGTATTTTAAAATTATTCCTTTTCGTCCACAACTGTTAATATGCAGATGTAAAATATTATAACATACACTGACGGAAAAAGTCGCAACACCAAAAAGTAATTAGTGTTGAGTAATGAAATTTCGAGAAGACACGTGTCTCAATACCATATGTAAGTGATTGACATTGCAAGGTAACAGGTTAATGTGTGTAAGAGATAAGTAATTGCAAATGTGAAATGCGGTGTAACCGCCAGAATGTTGAACGCAAGCATGCAAACGTGCATGCATTATGTCGTACAGGTGCTGGATGTCAGTTTGTGGGATGGAGTTCCGTATCTCTTGCAGCTGGTCGGTCAACACGGGGAAGGTTAAAGCAATTAGTGGACGCCGCTAGAGTTGTCCGTTGATGTCGCATATATGCCCGATGGTGAGCCAGCAGGCCAAGGCAACATGTCGACAATCTGTATAGCATGTGGATTACAACAGCGGTATGCGGGCAAGCGTTATCCTGTTGGAGAACACCCCCTGGAATGCTGTTCATGAACGGCAGCACAACAGATCGAATCAACAGACTTGCAGTCAGGGATAACCACTAGAGTGCTCCTGCTGTCGTAAGAAATTGCACCACAGTCCATAACAACAGGTGTAGGTTCAGTGTACCTAGAACACAGACAGGCTGGTTGCAGGCCCGTAGCTGGCCTCCTTCCAACCAACTCGCGGCCGTCACTGGCACCAAGGCAGAACCAGCTTTCATCAGTAAATACAACAGGCCTCCTCCCTGCCCTCCAATGACTCTCGTTTGACAGCCCTGAAGTCACAAATGGCGGTAACTTGGGGATCGTGGAATGCACGCTACAAGGCACCTCCCTCCAAGCTGTCCTTGAAGTAACTGATTTTTAACAGTTCGTTGTGTCACTATGGTCAGCTGCTGCTCAAATTGCTACTAGAGTTCTTTCCTCTCGGGCCGGCCCCTGTGGCCGAGCGGTTCTAGGCGCTTCAGTCTGGAACCGCGCGACCGCTACGGTCGCAGGTTTGAATCCTGCCTCGGGCATGGATGTGTATGATGTCCTTAGGTTAGTCAGGTTTAAGTACTTCAAATTTCTAGGGGACTGATGACCCCAGGTGTCAAGTCCCATAGTGCTCAGAGCCATTTGAACCATTAACAAAAAAAAAAAAAATTCTCTCGGTAGTGCCATATGATCCAAGGGAGCACGGTCTTCTTGTGACCGCGCATTCTCGCGAACACCGCTGAAAGCAATCGTGTACTGTGGCTACATTCCTGCCAAGACTTTCTGCATTATCGCAGAAGGAACATCCAGCTTCTCGTAGCCCTATTACACGACCTCATTCAAATTCAGCAAGACGTTGCCAATGGCATATTTGCTGACTAACATCAACACCACTCTCTACCGTAACTAACGCTCACGACCGTTACAGAGAGTATTTAAAGCAAAACTAATTGACTTATGCGACTGGCACGAAATTTTAATAGATGCCATCTTTCAGATTTAGAAACACGCCTACCAACTTCCGTTTATGTCGTACAACTCCTTCTTCGTGTTCCGATTTCATTTCTGTCAGTGTATTTTATTGTAAGTTGTAGAGCTGCAATGCCATTAAAGTTGCTACTTGCCCTGTATCCACGCTATTAGATGTATATGACATACCCGCAATGCGTGTGTGTGTCATTATTATAAATATGTCCGCAGCTCGTGGTCTAGCCGTTGCTGCCTCTGGATCACGGTGTCCCGGTTTCGATTCCCGGCCGGGATAGGGATTTTCTCTTCCCGGGGACTGGGTGTTTGTGTTGTCCTCATCATTTCATCACCATCATCATCATTCGTGACAGTAGCTAGATCGGACTGTGTACAAAATTGGACTGTGAAAAAATTGCACAGTTGAACGCCCCACAAACCAAACATCATCATCACTGTAAATATGTTGTGTACATGGGGCTAAGTTCCTTGTAACAACACCTCCGACTGAATTGATAATATATGTCATTGCAGATTTTGGATAATCAAACAGCTAACAAATTTATCTAGAAAATTAGTTCATCTAGTGTAATTCATATTCTGTTTAGTCAGTACTTTAGCTTAAGGATCAGTGTACTGAAGAGATATATTCTTTTTATAATGAAAAGGGTATATGGCCGAAATTGTTTAACAATACTAAAAGTAAAAATTAACAGTTGGAGGCAGCATGGAATGATTAGAAAAATAAGTATATTTGATGGTTAATAAACTCTTGTTTTTCAACGTCTTTCAGCATTATTTTGTAAAAAAATGTGCATCGTTTTCTCACCCTCTCTATCTATGAGTTTCCTGTGACCCCCCCCCCCCCCGTCCTTCGCCTAGCACAGGGGTGATCATTGAAAATAAAATTTGAAAGCGGAGGGGTAAGTGGCGGGAGAGGGACAAGAAGCGAAAGAGGGAGGGTGGATTATAGGGCGATACACCGTGCACTGCTGGAGGAAAGAAGACAGGTAATCTTTCGTTCGCTTGTGCTCTGAAAAGTAATGACATTTGGAGGATGTGAATGACTTAAAGGCAAAATAGTCACAGAAATAAAGTAAGCTGAACTACTTTTTGGATCCGATATTACATACACATCAAACGATGACGTGAGTACAAAGCTACAAAAATGCTATGTGCCGCAATCAAACGGCATTTTAAAAATAGGGTAAGAGATACATTACTGATAAAGTAGTGGCGCTAAAAATGTTGATGTTGGATGTGAATGTAGGACATTCACTGAACGACAGATCAAAATGATACAAAACGTAGAATTAAGATTGCTAACGGCAGTTCCTAGTTGCACTCTACTTGACAGGATGAGATTCCAAAATATCAGGAACGACTTCAACGTATTTAATCTCAGTTAGCAAATAATGATGTAAAGTAACAAATGGAAAGAGCGTTCTAGTATCGAAATGGTTCATTTAGATAGTATTTCAGTTTTCATGATCATATCACAGGAAGACTGAACACAACTTTTATTTCTTCTTTCCGAACGCCGGAAGTCTGGATTTCTAGTGGCGCCAATGGACCCAGTTGTAATTGGTGGTCAGTGCTCACTGCTGGCGTCAGGTAATGCTTGAGAAGCGTCAGTGACATTATTAGTGTATTATTATTATTATTGTTACTATTATTATTACTATCGTCATCATCACCACTTTAAGAAGCAAGAAGTAAACCTTCCACAGCGCCCATTACCGTTCTGTTTCGCGACTTCTTTGATCCCTTGAGTTATACGAGAGGTGTTCAACAAGTAAAGCAACACACTTTTTTTCTGAAAGTAAGCTAGGTTTCTTCAGGATTCCAATACACCGTATCATTCCCCACTCTTTGACTACAAAACCCTATTTTTCAACATCATCTCCGTTAAAAGCGACGGCCTTACATCACCTTACTGGGAGGGCCAACGTTTTGCTACATCATTAACTTCCCCGTCATCCAAGTAGTGCTTCCCGCGAAGTGCATCCTTCATTGGGCCAAACAGATGGAAATCGGAATGTGCAAGATCCGAGCTGTAGGGTGGATGAGGGAGAACGGTTCAGTGAAGTTTTGTCAGCTCCACTCGAGTGCGCAGACTTGCGTTAGGCCTTGCGTTGTCATGGGGAAGTTCGTTCGCATTTTTGTGACGACGAAGATTCCGGAATCGTTTCTTCAGTTTTCTAAGGGTAGCTCAATACAATTCAGAGTTGATCATTGCAACATGAGGAGAGGACAACAAACAGAATAACCCCTTCAGAGTCCCCGGAGACCGTTGCCATGACATTACCGTCTGAGGGTGCGGCTTTGAACTTTTTCTTCGGAAGAGAAGAGGTGCGGCACCAATCAATGGATTGCAGTTATTTTTCCAGCTCGTAGTGACGAACCCATGTTTCATCGCCTGTGATGTTGTTAGACAAAAAATTGTCACGATCAGCCTCGTAACGCGCAAGCAATTCCGCACAGATGATCCTTCGGTGCTCTTTATGGTCTTCTGTTGGGAAGCGAGGAACCCAGCGGTCAAACGCCTTTGAGTATTCCAAGTGCTGCATGAATGTGTCAGTACCACCAACAGAGACGCCTAGTTAAGCAGCGAGGTGTTTGACTATGATCCGTCCATCACCTCGAATGCATCACGCAGGCTTATCCAGAACTGCAAAGGAAATGCAACAAACAGAGGAAGCACATCATAATCCATAGTTAGGCAGCAGCAGCCGGCCGAGGCACAGCAGCGACAGGGAAGTAACCCATTTCGGGACTTTTTATGCGTTCCTTAACAGGAACGAATTGTATAGTCTCAGCTGTATACTTTGGTAGTTTAGTTTCTTGAGTTTCTGCATGTTAACTTAACGTTTAAGAGATACAGCTCTCACGTTTTTGTTTGCGTCGGAAAGTAACCTGATTTTGTGATATATTACAAGTACCTAATCAGGTGCCAATTATTTAACCTCAGCTGAGAGCTTTGATAGTTCAGTTTCTGACTCTCTGAGCGTTAATCTGATTTATTAGACACAGTTGTGCATTTTCCTCCATGTCCACAGTAGAGTTCCATAGCACATGTCGATTGTTCCTGTTTGTGTAGTGTAGTTTTCCATGGTCTGGGACTGTTATTGCTGTGTGCTGAGACGAGCCGAGTTGGTGACACTCCATTCTTAGCTCCACGCTGTGATGGCTTCAGTTACACAGCTTGAGGCTGTGGCTCTGAGCACTATGCGACTAAACTTCTGAGGTCATCAGTCGCCTAGAACTTAGAACTAGTTAAACCTAACTAACCTAAAGACATCACACACATCCATGCCCGAGGCAGGATTCGAACCTGCGACCGTAGCGGTCACGCGGTTCCAGACTGAAGCGCCTTTAACCGCACGGCCACACCGGCCGGCAACAGCTTGAGGCTGCAGTGGGTGGGCATCACTCTTGTGGGCCGGCAGTGGAGACCCAACGGATGCCCAGCACATATGTGTCTGCCGATCAGACCGCACTCGTGGCAAGTCCAGTTACTTCTCGCACTGAAGTTGACCCCTCACTCGTGGTCAAGTGGGAAGTCACCTCGGGTCGTGGCAGGCAGCAAAATACTTCCCAGGGGGCCATACATTACGGCCTCCACAGTTAGTCGACAAACAGGTTTCAGGGTACTGCCTGTGGCTGCAGTCACTTGTCATGTTTCAGAGGGAAGCTCTCAGCCTGCAAGGTCGAGGCAATCACAGAGTGTGGGATTATTGGTAGGTGGAGTTCCAACGTTAGGCGCGTTATGGGACCACTTAGGGACATAGCTGCCAAGGAGTGTTGGTTGATTCCAGGGAGGGGACCACACAGCGAGGTCATAGGTCCCATCGGATTAGGGAAGGATGGGAAAGGAAGCCAGTTGTGCCCTTTCAAAGGAACCATGCCAGCATTTGCCTGAAGCAATTTTGGGAAATCATGGAAAATCTAAATCAGGATGGCCGTATGTGGGTTTGAACTGTCATCGCCCCAAATGCGCGTACAGTGTGCCAAGGAGCGGAAGAAAGCCAATGTGCACTCTGTGTGCATACTGGGTGGACCCATTCCAGATATAGAACGGGTCCTTCCACATGCAACAAAGAGCCAGGGTGCAGCCAGCTGCAGCTGATGGCTCACATCAGTACCAATAATGTGTGTCGCTTTGGATCGGAAGAGATTCTCTCTGGTTTCGAGTGGCTAACAGAAGTGGTAAATGCTGCCAGTCTTGCTTGCAAGATGCCTGCAGAGCTCACCATTTGCAGCATAGTTGACAGGACCGATAACCTAACGGTGTTCAGAAAAAATAGGTTAAACACAATTGGCGGCGACTTGTTTGTTGCTGTTAGAAGTAATTTATCCTCTAACGAAACTGAAGTAGTTCCTGTGCGTTAGTATGTGTAGAGGTCTTTCTTGGCGACCTGAATACAATAATAAACTGGATCCTTTTGACGAACCCCCAACTCAGATGATACAATTGCTGAAAGGTTCAAAGAAAACTTGTGCTTAATTTAAACATGCATCTGACTCATGCAATTACAGCTGATGGTGACTTTAATTTACACTCGATATGTTGGCGATAATGCATGTTTAAATCCGAGGGTACACAAAATATCATCCGAAATTGTGTTTAACACATTCTTTGAAAATTATTTGTAGCAGTTAGTTCATGAGCCCACGCAAACAGTAAACGGCTGTGAAAACACACTTGATCTCTTAGCAACAAATAATCCTGAGGAACACCAACACGGATACAGGGCTTAGTGAACACGGTGTTGTCGTAGCGAGGCTGAATACTCTAACCCCCAATCCTCCAAAAATTAATGAAAAATATACATATTAAAAAACGCAGCTAAGAAGTCACTTGAGGCCTTTCTGTGAGAGAATCTTCACTTCTTCCAAATTAACGTGTACGTGTACACCAGATGTGGCTTGAATTCAAAGAAATAGTATCGGCAGTAATTGGCAGGTTTAAAACCAAATAAATTAACAACCGGCAGAGCTCATCCCTCTTGGTACACAAAACGGGGCAGAACACTGTCGCAGAAGCAAGGAATAAAGCATACCATATTTTAACGAACACAAAACCTAAAAGATTGGCGATCTTTTACAGAAGCTCGAAATTTAGTGAGGACTTCACTGCGATATGCTTATAACAGTTTCCACAACGAAACTTTGTCTCGAAACCTGGCAGCTTATTTACAACAGATTCTGGTAGTATGCTAGGTATCCTAGCAGCAAGACACAATCATGCCTTCTCTGCACGATGGCAATGAAAATACTTTCGACGACAGTGCTGCCAAACAGTTACTAAAAACAGCCTTCCGACATTCCTTCACCAAAGACGACGAAGTAAATATTGCAGAATTCGAATCAAGAACACCTGCCAACATAAGTAACTTAAAAGGAGATATCCTCGGACTAGTGAAGCAACTTTAATCACTTCATAAAAGCAAGTCTTCCGGTCCAGATTTTATACCAATTAGGTTCCTTTCAGAGTATGCTCAAGTAATAGCTCCATACTTAACAATTGTACACAACCGCTCGCTCGGCGAAAGATCAGTGTCCACAGAATGGGACGTTGCACAGGTCACACCAATATTCAAGAAAGACAGTAGGAGTAATCCACTAAATTACAGGCCCATATAAAAACGTAGATATGAAGCAGGATTTTCTAACATATATTGTGTTCGAACATTATTAATTACCTTCAAGAGAACGGTCTATTGGAACACAGTCAACACGGATTTAGAAAACATCGTTCTTGTGAAACACAACTAGCTCTTTACTCACACAAAGAGTTGAGTGCTACTGAAAATAGATTTCAAATTGATTCCGTATTTCTTGATTTCCAGGAGGTTTTTGACACAGTACCACACAAGCGGCTTGTTGTCAAAACGTGCTTATGGAATATCGTCTCAGTTACGTGACTGGATTCGTGATTTCCTGTCAGAGAAGTCACAGTTTTACATTAATTGACGAACAGTAATCGAGTGAAGCAGAAGTGATTTCTGGCGTTCCCCAAGGTAATGTTTAGGCCCTCTGCTGATTTAGGAGACAATCTGAGCAGCCGTCTTAGGTTGTTTGCAGACGATGCTGTCGTTTATCGTCTAGTAAAGTCATCAGAAGATCAAAACAAACTACAAAACGATTTAGAAAAGATATCTGTTTGATGCGAAAATTGGCAATGTGCCCCTCAAAGGAATCCGTTGAACTTCCTTTACACTAAAAAACAATCAAACCTAAAGGCCGCAAATTCAACTAAATACCTTGGAATTAAATTTACGGGCAACTTAGACTGACTGGGAAGAACACACAGAAAATGTTGTGGGTAAGGTAAACCAAAGACTGCGTTTTATTGGCGTAACACTTAGAAAATGCAACATATCTACTGAAGAGACTGCCTACACTACGCTTGACCGTCCTCTTTTGGAGTATTGCTGCGCGATCGAGGATCCTTACCAGATAGGATTAACAGAGTACATCGAGAAAGCTCAAAGAAGACCAGCGCGTTTTGTATTATCCCCAAATAGGGATGAGACTATCACTGACATGATACAGGGTTTGGGGTGGACACCATTTTTCGTTGCGACAGAATCTTCTCACGAAATTTCAATCACCACTTCCGCCTCCGACAGCGAAACTATTTTGTTGACGTCGATCTACATAGGGAGAAACGATCATCACAATAAAATAAGGGAAAGCAGAGCTAGCACGGAAAGCTCTAAGTGTTCGTTTCTCCGCGCGCTGTTCGAGATTGGAATAATAGAGAATTATTGTGAAGGTGGTTCGATGAATTCTCTGCCAGGCACGTAAGTGTGATTTCAGAGTATTCGTGTTGATGTAGATTCCTTAATACATTTTACCAGCAGTTCAACTCATAAAACAAATCGATCATGATAAAAAAATTTGACCTTCCACAAGCGAAATTCATGTCTTCAAGTCTCGGTTTGGCTGTTGTGGAGATAAATGATTCCTCTGGAGGAAGATCCAGACAACGCAGGCAGATTTACAGCTAGTTTATAAGGTTAGCTAGTTTATAAGGTTCCCCTTCTGTGTTATAGGTGAAAGATTGCTTTTTATGCAACACGTAACCAGTGCGCCTACCACTCGTGGCTAGTTGTTTGCTTCTTTGCCTTTGTTGTGGAACACGTCAGTCAGTAAATCAACAGATGTAAAGTACTTACTCAGTAAAAAATACGATAATATCTGATCACGTACATGGCTATCTTTTAGATCGATCTTAAGACATGTTCATTTTTTTCACACATACATACACTTTACAGTGCTACATATTCAGTAATTCTTATATGGAATAACATGGGTTGTCAAGCAGATATAATTTCAGTTTGTGTTTCAAATTAGTCTTATCATCTATTACATTCTTCACATCACTGGGCACGTAGTGCGAATACAGGATAAATCACCACCACTTAAATGGTACCTAGATCCCTGACTTCAAAGCAAATTACGTACCACATTTGTCAGTAAGAAATGAGCTCTTTGACACCTCAAAGATGCAGCTCATTTCAAAAGTTAAAATCACCGTAAGCCAGAAATTATATGAACAGGCACGAAAATGAGCTTTACTAACACCTTTGACGTGGTTGTTTTCATACATAAGGATCCACATAAATATTCCCTCAAGCGTGCAAAGGATTTTTTTGCGAATGTCGTGTTTACCATTCGTTTCTGACAGTAATATTGTGCTAATGAAGTAACTAGCTTGAAAGAGATCTGATTTACAAGAAGTACGGTACAAGTTTGAAATATATACTGAAGTGGCAGTCAATCAATATCGAGCAAGTTTTCTCTGGGAACAAAATTTTCCCCTGTGATCTGCAACAAACTCACAGCTGAAGTCACGTCCAGTAAATGACCCATAATTTTTGCGAAATATACAATTTTGTGTACATTCTCTCGCATGAAAATATAAACTAGAGCATTTCGGCTAACTTGATGAATGACGTACTACAGGAAGGAAAAAAAAAACCGTAGGGGAAACATAGGCAAGAAGTAAAGATCCGTAAAGCAAATGCCAAGCCAATTAGAAATACAGAAAGTATGACTTTACCGTTTTGAAATGTTTTCGCTGCACACTTTCTTGCACGCAAGAACTACCGATGTTTGTTTAGAATGTAGAACGCACAACCGAGAAGCAATGTTGTAACAGCACTTAACATTACCAAAATCGGCTAAAATTTTCGGAGCAAGTTGTGGGCGGTACGATACAACATTTAATTTGTATTCATAATATGAAGATTTGTGAGCGATAATAAAAAAATGGTGAAACCCCTGTTACCATCAGATTTTAAAGTGACGAAAAATGGTCGACAGAACTGAAAGCAAATGTGGGTAACAAGGTTACGGAGGGGTGTCTGCTCTAGTTTCAGCGGTTCCCTCACGCACTACTCAAGGTCTCGGCACGTGACCAGTATCAACAGTAAAGGTCAAGCTTCATGAGGATTAACTAACAAACACCAGCTTCAAATTGCGAGAACTACAACAAGGGAAAAACATATCAATGAAGTGCGTTTACCAATAGGGCTAACTGTTTCTGCAGAATTTCAACGAAATGTACATAAAAAAGAGTAACCCTTGTCATCGGTCTATGATTTCTCGACGTCGGAAAAACAAAAGTAGTTTTAAAAAGCCAAGTAACAGTTATTATACTGTTTTGCTTCAGTTTTCATTTTTTTCTCAGTACGAGAGAGTTCGCAATCATATCGTGTCAGAAATTGCAAATTCCAGTTTTTCTACAAACATATTCTACTATTCACAGCTGAAAAAGGAGCACGCCTCTGACATCTGTCGGTCACAAACTCTTCAAAAATTCGTTCGCTATTGGCATGCGACCTTCCTACAACCTTGTACCATTCCCCTATCACGTGAACGTTGCGGCGAAACCCTCACGTGATGATAAAAACCGAATCGGGGCGTGAGTCTGACGTCACGTTCTACATGTACTAATCAAATCAATAACTGTTGCGTTGCAAATATACCCGAATACAAAAGTATATAATCGAAACAACTGTCATAATTTTTCTCGTGGAAACGTTACCACATAACCTTCTTCCTCCCCTTCCTCTTATTCGCCAAGAATCGAATCCATCCGCTGTACGTCAGACAAGATTTACATGATGAACAACAAAATATCCTCTATTTTAATTGAAATAAGGTACCCGATGTCAATCTTATGTAATTAGGGGACGTACACAATACAGCAAAAAAAAGAGAAATAAACTAACAATTTAGTACAATAGATTATATGCAGAATACGGTAGCTTAACTAATCTTTTGGCTTTACAGCACTTTTTTCTATTCACAGGTGGCACACCTGACACTGACTTCGCACTTACTTCCCACAAAATAAATCAAACTTGACCTTCCTCATAAGCATTCATATCATTTAGGCAAATAATTTAATAAAACTACCACAATTTAACTTAGCACTATGCAAAAGAACTGCTTGCAATGCGCAGAAACATTGTTGCACCGACACGACTTGCAGCCGTTGCGTAGCACGTTGCGGAAAACGTGACTAGGTACAGTGCGACCGAAAGATGTGACACACATGCACAAACAAGGATTCGTCGCGCGTGTCACTGATAGAGTTACTCGCAAGAGCTTTGTCAATGCGCTGAATGTTAACTGCGCAATAAATAAACATAGGAAGTTGGCACTCACGTTTCAAATTTCAGATGTTGAGAAGACGCTGATGTTTCATCCCAGTAACCGTGCGTCTCCATAGTGGATCAAATGATTTCCTTGACATGGGACTAGTAGCAGATGTAGGCAACTGATGCTGTGGCAAGAAATGTGCTGCTGTTTACGACGAACAAACTGCTGAAACCTTCTTTTGACAGGTACAATTGCATAACGCCAACCACCAAGAAGGAACACTGCTGCGCTGCGCGAGCTACTGAACAGTCACTTGTTTCCACGCCTTGGCACACGTGCCGGTGGCAGTGACGTCACCGAGTCACACGATCGCCATGTGCCCGGCCCCCAGCGGTCACGTGGCAGCCAACGCGACCGCGCCGCCAGTGTCTGCAGCACGTTGCCAAGAACGCCGCAGCGCCGAGCAGGCAAGGACTTTTCTAGACGCTCTCCGCAATAGGTGCAGAAGTTGCAGTCACAAGCGCTGAGTGCAGCCGCACTGCGTGTAACTGATTTGCAAAAATTCGCTGAAGAATTAGTCCAGTGAAAGTCAACGGAAAACTCTACGCTTCTTATAATTACAGAACTCTCTGCAAACAAGATGGATTGTCCCGCTCTGAAAGTAAAAGATACTATAGCGGCCAATCGATTTATTAGGCGCAGGCCGTGCTATTCTTGCCATAAAATCTATAAATAAATATACAAGTAAATCTATAAATAAATAAGTATATAAATCACCATCAGCGAGGCTTTCAGAGATAGCTTTCTTGCAAAGATCGCTCAATAGTTAGTGAAGTGTTGACTGCTCCTGATCTCGCACCACAAAACATCAGCCAGCCATAAAATTAAAGCTGAATTACAATGGGTGGGGATAGGTACTTGGCCCACGTTCTTGGCACTTAGAGCTCAGTAGCTTCTATGCCCATACATGTTGGTAATATGTGTATTCGAAAGCCATACATGTGCTTCGGTCATTATCAACATTCAGTAGCAGAAGTTGAAAAAAAAAAGGGATGGTTTGTTTCAACACATGGGCCTATCTATTAGCTTAACAGGACCACAAGCTGATTTTGCCTTCCGTCGCCAATGCTCCATTCTTAGCGTTTATTCCAACGCCTCAAGGTGAATTTTATGACAGTCCCGAAGCGTACAACTCTTTTAGTGAACAATTGAATCCCCTGCCCTGCGCTTCACAGCGGTTTGCAAAGTATGGATGTAGAAAATAACGGACGTTTTAAGACAGAGCGTAAAAATAACTTTTTACTATTCAGAAAGTACGAAGTTGAAATGTCGGTTCTGCAGTTTCGATATCGATTTTCTATAGTTTTCTTGAAAACCACTCGTAATAATTAATTCGGTAAGGAACTGGAATACTGCTTCGATTCGATGATATTGTCGACGAGACGTTGCATAAAAAAGGTAATTGGCTCAAAGAAAGAGTTAGGGCTAAATAAGGATATGTTAAAAAGAGACACGAAAAAGTGCAGTTATCACTGATATCGGCCTCGGGATTTTCCTTGTTCAGTATGACAGACGAGTCGAACTTAGATAAACTGAATTAGACACTGTATCCATCTGGGATTCGACTCCGGAACTACACGAAGTGGACGGAGGCGAGTGGCCGGCAGCATGTAGGCACACGTGAGGCGGCCAGTGGGCGGGGTCCAGGAGCCTTCTGCGCATGCGCTGCCTGCGCCGGTCACGTTTGTGTCAGCATGCTCCGCTGATTTTCCCCCTCCCCCCCCCCCCCATGCCCCGCCCTCTCACGCCCGTAGCTCCTCCGGCAAGCCACACCACCTTCCCGCTGTCTCCGTATTTTCCCCTGCCGCGAGAGGCTGAAAAGAGCGTTTAGAAGACGTAATGTAACTGCTGACACCTCCGTTTTTCTTTTATCATCCTGTAACTATTGAGCTGTGTATTGCGTGCAACACACGTCTACACACTCCTTTACACTGTCGCACTTAATCAGAAAGAAGAGGCATTGTTTCCAATGTGATTTATTGAAGATGCTTCCCGACTTGAAGATCACAAGCAAAAATTCCTGCGACGGAAGTAATTTTTGTCGCTAGAATTCCGCCAATAGTAGGAGGAAGGAGACTTTCAGGGGCACATTATCATAGCCATCTTGTACGTCAGTGTCTTTGGTTAGATCCCATAGCTTACTGTAGCTTTCTACGGGACCAGGGTATAAGATACAGCTAACGTACATTCGTCAATGTAAAGTCCGGTGTTTTGGGAAATCATGCTTTATAAGCTGGTACACTGTTCTCACTTATATTTGCGGGTCCAGATATAAATATTCCCTACTAAATATGCACTCCTCCCTGTCAGATTAAGCAAGAGTGTGCTAACAGGAGTAAGTAAGAGACATATTATGCTTATTTATTGTTATCTACATATAATAACAGTTTGTGTTGCAGAGCGAGGGGGTAATATGAATTGCCGGCCGGAGTGACCGAGCGGTTCTAGGCGCTACAGTCTGGAACCGCGCTACCGCTACGTCGCAGGTTCGAATCCTGCCTTGGGCATGGATGTTTGTGATGTCCTTAGGTTGGTTAGGTTTAAGTTCAAATGGTTCAAATGGCTCTGAGCACTATGGGACTCAACTGCTGAGGTCATTAGTCCCCTAGAACTTAGAACTAGTTAAACCTAACTAACCTAAGGACATCACAAACATCCATGCCCGAGGCATGATTCGAACCTGCGACCGTAGCGGCCTTGCGGTTCCAGACTGCAGCGCCTTTAACCGCACGGCCAATTCGGCCGGCTAGGTTTAAGTAGTTCTAAATTCTAGGGGACTGATGACCTGAGATGTTAATTCCCATAGTGCTCAGAGCCATTTGAACCATTTTGGTGGTGTGACTGTCAGTTTATGCAATAAGAATACCGTATCACAGGTAAGGATTGAAAAATTTAAAAGAGAATCCCCTCTGCCTCGGGGTGTGAAATAGGGTCGTGTGATTTTCGTCAAGCTGACGATATAATCTGCTGATCTAGCGCCAGGTCAGGTGTGCACCACAGTACAGTAACGTATGAGAGGCGTTTACTAAGTAATGCAACACATTTCTTTCTGAAAGCAGGTTTGTTTTTTCAGGATTCCAGTACATCATATTATTCCCCATTATTCTGGATGCGATACCCTATTTTTCAACATAATCTTCGTTCAATACGACGGTATTACGCTACTTTATTGGGAGGTTATACATGCCTGCATGGTACCACTCTATTGATTGACGCCAGAGACAACTGCTTACTGCAGCAACAACTTCCCATCATACACGTATTGCTCCCCGTTGAGGGCATCATTCGTTGGACCAAAAACTCTTTGCTCTTAACGTTTTTCAATTAGACGGCGAGAAATCTAGCGGGCGCACACCTTTGAGTACACCAATTGGTGGACGATGTGTCAGCACTAACAACAGGGACGTCCAGTTGCGCAGTGAGGTGTCTGGTTGTGATCCGCCCATCATCTCGAATGAGAATGTCCACACATTCCATCATAGCAGGAATCACAACTGTGTGCCGCCTGCCCGCACACAGGACAGGTTTCGTGATTTTGCGATGATAACAGATACCTCACCCAACGACTTACCGTGCTTTTGTTTACAGTCAGGCCTCCATAGGCATTCTGCAAGCGCCTATGAGTACCTGCGATGCTCTGGTTTACTGCCAAAAGAAACTCAATGACAGCTCTCTGCTTGGAACGCATCTCCGCTACACACGTCACTTTGAAGGCAACGTATAGCTCCGGCATCTATCGGAACTTCATGAAACTGTAGAAGATGACGCGTAAATATTGCTCGATGTTCCATGACAAATCCATCATTTTTTCAGTCGAAATTTCTTGGGAAAACAAAGCGTTATATTACTTATTGAATGCCCCTCGTATATTCGTACCCATCTACAGCTGCAGTAATCTCTTCACTGGATTCAGACGATTGGGTACCAAATTCGGCGAACAGGTTGGTTGCACGAACTGGTTACACTTGAAATTTCTCAGTTTTCCCATTGTCCAAATACGCTTATGAGCAAATTACTTTTTTTAATTTTTCAATTCAGGTCTTTCCTCGCGTATTGTCACCATTCGATTTGTTTGGACGAGATTCTTAGCATTCATTTTTTTTACCCACTACAAGGCAATGAATACCAGGATTCACCGTGCGTGACCTTTCCGGCAGATGAAATCGATTAAATATTTTTTGTGCAGCTTTTCATGTAGCATTTCTTTAAAAGATGTTTATATCTGTGATGAATTCTGCCTTACTCTTGCAATGGTTCTTTAAATATTTATTTCTGTGGTGAATTCTACATTGTTCAACTAAAATGCAATTGTCTGAGAACTTCTAGCCGTGCTGCATCGCTTGACAACCAGGCTAATGAGGTAGGATGCGAGGCCGTCACCTATAAAATGAGCTCAAGCTTCTGAACACTCCATCTCTATAAAGACATTAGATTATAATGCCTAATTCAAAAAAATGGTTCAAATGGCTCTGAGCACTATGGGACTTAACTTCTAAGGTCATCAGTTCCCTAGAACTTAGAACTACTTAAACCTAACTAACCTAAGGACATCAAACACATTCATGCCCGAGGCAGGATTCTAACCTGCGACCGTAGCGGTCACGCGGTTCAGACTGTAGCGCCTTTAACCGCTTGGCCACACCGGCCGGCAATGCCTAATTCCAGAGATATTTTGTGGCTCGTCAGTTACTGAGTGAGTAGGTGTCACGCCTTAAATTTAGAGGTCTGAATTTCAATTCTTGGTCGGTCCTAGGACTTTTTTCTGTCACTTACACCTCCTGTAACGTGTCACACCCCCTATTTTAATGGGATAATGTCAAATAACACAGTGGCTCCGAGTCCACGTAAAATGGTAAGTTGCACGATATGTGGTTGGTTAAGTCATTTCAAAGGTCGGCGGAAGGCAAGGTCAGACTACGACTACGCCCTGTGACCTTTTTGGGTTGAGGACAGTTTTATTTTATTCTTTCTTTAAACAAAAGTCGGCTTGGTTTCGTAGCACAGATATCTGTATCTGTCGTCTATACTTCGTCGATACAGTAGATGTGGACCATGGCCCTTTAGTATCATGTATTTTGTCGGCATCGAGTAATCAGTTATGATGTAATCTTGTTTTTTTTTTTTCGTTATTTCCAGAAATCGAGTATTATTTGAGATGGAGTTGGTCAGCAAATAGAAGACGTACTGCAGCTGTAAATGATATGCAATGACCGGTCGGAATGGCCGAGCGGTTCTAGGCGCTACAGTTTGGAACCGCGTGACCGCTGCGGTCGCAGGTTCGAATCCTGCCACGGGCATGGATGTGTGTGATGTCCTTAGGTTAGTTAGGTTTAAGTAGTTCTAAGTTATAGGGGACTGATGACCTCAGAAGTTAAGTCCCATATTGCTCAGAGCCATTTTGATATGCAGTGCCCTTACGGCGATTTTGTTTATATATTTATTGCTTCTGTGCTTCGGAGGTAAGCCGTTTCGAATCATGGTGATGAATGAAAGTTTCTCTTCAGTGTTTAGCCCACAAGGCGAGGAGATAGGATGGCGTGGAGCTCCTGATCACCAACCTCTGCGCCAGTGTCCTGGATTAAACCCCAAACATCTCTGCTCTTTGGTGCTATTCGATAGCATCATCATCATACAAAACATACCTAAAACTACACTTTACTCACATCCATTACACTCGCCTGCACTGTACAATCACACCTACGATACCACTCACACTTATTCGCAACGAAAGAGGCCAGTATTTTCCATAGGCGGATGACCACATCTTGTTGTCAGGTTACCTTCTATTCCGAAGGCTGTTGCACGCAGCGACTGTTATATTGACTTGTAAATAATAGATTTCAGCTATCAGTCGTCCTTTTGAAATTTTATTGGCAGATCTAGATTTTAGCTAGAAACTAGCCATTCTCAATGCACTATCATTTTTGATCAATGCATGTAATGCCTGTTGGTCGGGCTTCATCCACAGTTCTTTGAATACTATGAACTATGGATGAAGCGCGACCAACAGGCATTACATGCACTGATCAAAAATGATAGTGCATTGAGAATGGCTAGTTTCTAGCTAAAATCTAGACCTGCCAATAAAATTTCAAAAGGACGACTGTTAGCTGAAATCTGTTATTTACAACATTTTGTTGTGTTATGATAGATAACAGTGCCATACGAAATTTACATTTTTATTTTTCTATTTTTACATGTTTCATTTCCTGCTTACGAGAGCTGGGCAGGCTGCTGTAGATTATGACATTGCAGTCACATATCACTATGTGATGTTTATCTTTCTATTTGCTCATTTTTGCTTATGTCTGAGGAAAGCACAAGGCTGCCTAGCTACGGAGGAAGGTTTCAGTTTGCGCTGATGGAAAGCGAGCGGGCTGAGTGACCGCTTAGCGTTTCTGGCGTGAACACAGGTCTGTCACCGAGGCTCTGCTGGAGGGAGGCCGGACTCGAGGTGTCGTAGTAAACAGCCGACCCTACATTTCGGCTACATGTGCGGTTTTCTCCTTTGAAAAGAGTTCACGACTAGCCCCCAGGGGATTGCCATGTGTGACGATTTCACCTTTAGAATGGGAAATTTGTGCAAGAAAAGAAAGCGAAGTTCTCCCTGGTCACTATGGCAATGTCTAGATATCCTTCCCTCCGTGCTGAATTTTTCGAGGGTTAGAAAATTACGTGCAGACGCGGATTCCGTTTCGGCACTTGCCGTGGAGATGATGCGTGGACCTGTCCCGACGTCGGCAGCAGCTCTTCTCCGCCGCTATCTCAGCCATTTGCATTCAGTGCTGACTTCTGCGTTGGGGCGCATATTCGCTGAGTTCTAGCGCTGCCTGTTATCTGAGCAGCTCACAATTTGCAGTATTTGCACCACAGCTTGGGTTGCTTGATTACTTCTCTTATTTTGCAAGTCCTGCACTCGATAATTTTGCCTTTGCAAGTTGGACAGATTACGAAAGTTTACTGCACTTCCCAAGTAGTCTTCCAGTTAAATTAGAGATATTGTCCAATGTGTTAGGAGTACATTTAGATACAATTAAGCTTCTATTGAGCCACTGTTTGCCGTTACTTTTGGGAGAACTGATGTTCGTTCGCTTACTAGTAGTTTTCTCTGGTTCATGTAGAACTTTTATCACGATACTGTCCATTGCACTCTTACTTTACTATTATAAACCCGATCGTCGTACAACTAATACGAACTAGGTGACACTTTAAATAATAAATATAGTTAGATATTTGCATTAATTTGTTGTCTCATTGTGATGGTATTTCCGTTGCAATAGCGGTGCCCGCACTTAGAGATTTTGATCAGTTTACGTAAATTAATCTACAACGAGCATTGCACACGCTCGTCTAGCATTTCAATGTTTAAGTCGTAAGTGTCGTAGACAGACAGCGCCCACAACTGGCGAGCCCCAGCACGATTCTGACGCAGAATTCGTCTGATAACGAAGGGGAACATTCCGAAAACGCTGGTCAGCGCAGTGAGGGGAGCGGTGGTGCATGGATTGGATGTATTACATTTATTTATGGGACAATCTTGTCCATTGTTCTGGACAAAATATTCTTTTTTGTTTATTTATGTGTATTACGTGCTGCGATACAATTTTTTAAATACTATTCAATCCGTACTCCTAAAGGTAAAGCAAGCTCTTCAAGTAACGAGCCATCACTCAGTTACCTCTCAGCCCAGCTGACGAATTGTTAGTAGTGTAAGGGGAATCCGAAATGGGAATATATGGGAGGGGATTTCCAGTTCCAGCAGCCGAAACCTACCGAGAACCTTGCTCAGAACCTAATATGTGAATGTGTATAACTGGTCGTGTGTATACACAGTAAAGTCGATGACTTGCTCAACATACGCAGTGTGACGATCACGCATGATACGCGATTTTACAAGCAGCTCATTAAATACCAGCAGTTCCAGATCGGCCTCACTGAAGTGACTTCCGGGTAAAAATGTCATACAAGACCATGTGAAAAACTAGACCTCTTTGGCTTAAGTAAAAGGGAACATTTTTTACAGCAAAATTATTTCAGCAGTCGTCTATGAAAGAGAAGTTTTTTTGCAATGAAACTGGTTTAAATGGCTCTAAGCACTATGAGACTTAACATCTGAGGTCATCAGTTCCCTAGACTTAGAAGTAATTAAACCTGACTAACCTAAGGACATCACACACAGACATATCCTAGGCAGGATTCGAACCTGTGACCGTAGCAGCAGCGCGGTTCCGGGTTGAAGCGCCTAGAACCGCTCGGCCACAGCGCCCGGCGGAATGAAACTAAAATGAGATGAAAAGAAGATGGAAAGGCTATGCGAAGAGTGGAATAAAAGTGAATATGGGGCGGGACTTCAGAAAAAGTTTGTAATGTGGAAGAGCCCTATAGTGAGGTAGGAGATAACAAAGACGTTGACGTGGCTAAAGAGGTCCTTCAGGTTTTCTCTTACGTTGGACAAAACACCTTATAGTTTATGGTACCGACAGGCCTATTTTTATGTGACAAAAAAAAAACAGGAGGGCTGTAAACAGTTTATGTTTCAGCAGCTATTTTACATTACTCGCACAATTCACTAGTTCCATAGCAGTTAACAGTGGTATTAGACACAGTGATTGTTTGAGCCAGCTACTTTGTAATGTAATCATGGACAAAGTGATAAAAAGATATTGGCTGGAAGTGGTTATAGAATGGGGTACTAAAAAATAAAGATTATTTTTTATACTAACGATGCAGTTCAGCTAACAGACAGTGAAGATAACTTGCAGAAACTTTTACATATATTTAATGTGGCAGCCAAAAATCTAAGTATGGTCATATCCATTGAAAAAGCCAAATATGTGACCACATCTGTGGAACCAATTAGATGAAGACTGGAAGTGGATGGAAACGTTATTTAACAACTAATGACAATTAAATATCTTGGTACTGAATTGTACAGCAGTGTTGCCAAAAACTAAGTTAAGGAAACAAGTAGCAAAAGCAAACAAAGTGGTAGGGTGTTTAAGTGATACTACTTGAAACACAGACATATAAGAAAAGATGCAAAGGTAAGAGTATACAAGACAGTGAGACCAATTACGACATACGAAGCTGAGACAAGAAATTAAACATCAACAACTAGAAGACTTTTGGAAACCACAGAAATAGAAATTCTGTGAAGGATTTCAGATAAGACATTGAGAGATCGATAGAAAAGTGAAAGCATTAGAAAAGATTGTAAAGTTGACTCCATTAATTAATGGCTACATAAGAGAAAGTGTGAACAGAAGGTACACAGAGAGGATGGATGAACAGAAGATTGTGAAAATCATAAGAAATAAATCATCAGGTGATACAAGAAATATTGGCCATCCAAAGAAAAGATGGAATGACAACCTCAGGGCAGATTGAGGAAAACTGAAGGAAACAGGCTTTAGCCTAAGAAGAAAGGAAGAAGAAGGAAAGGAAAATTTATGGAAGGGATAAGAACTCTGATATCGTTTTATCTGGTATTAAAGGCTTATGAAGTGGGAGCCATTGCCATCAAGTTTACAGAAAAGCATTATCATCACACTACTGAAGAGTGCAGGAAGCATAAAGAACAGCTGAAATGACATTGTACAAGGGTCACATCGCTTTTGTGAAAGGAAAAGCTACCAAGGTAGTAGTTCTCATTTTGCGTAGAGTAAGTAAGGCTCGACAAAATCAGGATAGCATAGAATTTTGGTTAAGAATAAATAACACAAATGTGAAACTACGGAGAAATTGTGAAGGAGAATTTTACTTCTCTAAACATATGAACAGAGGAAGACGCTGTATAAAAGAGGCAATTCCGTTCTCTAAGAGACAGAATTACACAAAATGTCGAAATGAAAGGAAAGCCACAGAATAATGTGACTGGTGGATGTGCAATCAGCGGGGCACGCATTGGCAGAGGGATAGTAGTGGGGGTTGTGGGCAGGTGCTGTGGATGAAATGCCGAGCGCTAGAGGGGAAATGCCGTTCTTAAGTGAACCCTACACTCACATCTTTTGTAAATGTTAAGTGGAACCACTCCACGCTCACACTTGCATGGTAACTATTCAAAAAGATCTACTGTCACCTCTACTTTGCTTAGCGGCTAGAAAAAATTCCGCTGAAAATGCGACAAAAGCAACGATTTATTTTCGTCTGGCTTACATTTGTAACTTTCAGAGAAGCGTCATGAGCGGCGAATTTCGAGCAAACCCTATATTTCTCTTGTAACCACGTTAAAATTTGCTTCTTTTGCCAAAACAGCGAGTTTATACAATGTCCCTCATACCTAGTTGTGCAGACGCAGTTGCGAAAGACTGTTACATGTCTGTTACTCTTCAAATCTCGGAATATCACCTCAGTACGAGTGTCGTCTTGAAGTAAGGTTTCAGCAGGTTTCCTGTCAGTCATCATAAAGCGAAGAGAATAGCAAACTTGTTGAAACGTTGCTAAAAGACGTTACTGCCATTCGACTGATATACCCAGAAGATTTCGCCAATGACAACACTTGCATTTCCATATGGCTGCTAATGTTCACAGCATTGCAACCAATTTTATGGAAAGTGTCGGACGCTCTATGAATCTGCTGGCGGATGATAATGGCCTGTACAGGAAAGTCACAACGGCAGGAAGTTGTGCCGAAACGCAGGAAGGTCTGCAGAGAACGAACGTTTGCTGCAAAGTCAGGACGTAAGCTGGCGCGGATCCCCAAGCGTGCAGCTTGCATTTGACTAACTTGAAGACTGTCCTGCACATGAAATGACTTTGGCACACACACTTGCAGTCAGCTTTGTTATGTCTGATGCGACTGACCTCACTAATGGGGCGGTTCTCTATGCGGAAATGACAGGTGTAGAGCAACCATTTTGATTTTTCTCACGTACACTGACAGTTTCACAGCCTAAGTGGTCGACAGTTGCCCAAGGCAGCTCCGGCTCCTGGACTATATTGCACAGCTTATGAACGAGCTCCATCACCTGATGAGCACAGAGAATGTTGATGCAGTCTGTCTCTTATGGATAAATCCCATCTGGACACAAATCTACTATGATACGTTAGCGGAGTCACAGCTGTAGAATCAGCAACTGCAAGACCTTCTCCATGACCCCACTGCTAACCTCAAGCTTGAATATCACGTGATACTGGGCATGATTAGGCAGATGTCTTGTGTGATGTGCCAAAAACCGACCTCGCCCCTTCATTCCTCAGCTGCTTCTCAAGATCATCTTCAACCAGTTGCAGAACTTGTTGCATCCTTGTGTTTGCCTGATAACAACACAGTGTGACTAAAGAAAGATTGCAATGAGTGGACACGCAAGTGCATGCCATGTCAACGTAGTAAAGTGAGGTGCCGTGCACAACCGCCTCTTGACCAGTTCAAGATTACAAAGGTAAGTTTGTAAAATGTGCCTCTCGATCTGTTAGGACTGTTCCCCAAGTCCAGTGACTATCTATATGTTATTTCAGTTGTCGCTCATGTAATGCGATTAGTAGAGAACATGTTTCTCAGGGACTTCAAGGCAAATTGAACAACCAGGGCTTCCACTGACATGTGGATTTCTCAGTTTGGAGCCTTGCGTCTGCAACCGTCAATCCAAGTTGGCAATTCGATTCATTTCTGTTCAGTGAACTATGCAGTCTTACCGATGTTGATCAGTATTGGACATATGTCTATCTCCCACAGAGCAACGTCCTGCTTGAACAGTATCTGACCTGGGACACTGGCCTAGCCCTAAGACATCAGCATTCAAGATGGATGATCTGGTATACTGACCTAGCCTGGATGGTTGTCCTATCCTAGGGGGAAATTCAAAAATCAGTGGTTTCCCTAGACATTTGGTTTACTGTTGCTATGTTTAAACAACCGTCAGCAATGCTGGGATAAGGTGGGCATAATGGTGCCTTTTTTATTTAAACAAATACCACATCGGGAAGAGCCTAAATTATGGAGTCTCCAGATGCATCAGTCGCCGCTGGTAATGTCCTGCCACTGCGCTGGTCGCGAAGGCCGCAGAGTAGAGCTATCAGCTACCAAGACACTGCTAGGGTTCTGCACAGTAAGGCGCTGTGCCGCCGCTGGAGATCAGAGCAGCGAGCACCAAGTCCCAATCGCGCAGGAGTCACAACACCATCCTCCACTGACGGCTCAGCATCCAGAGCCCAGGTCACCGCACACGTGCTGCCGATTCGATAACCTAATGCGATGTGGAGGCTATAAGTTACGATTTCCACCACTACTAAGCTGTTGTGATGGCACTTCGGTCAGCCTCACAACCCCTCTGACATCACAGCCCGCGTGACCTAATGTAAAATGGTGAGGTAATTGGAAAATTCAGATAAGTTTAAAATGATCTACAGCCCACATGCGAATTCCGCAGGGAAATTCAAGAGTTGGGAGGTGCACGTTCATTCTCCTGGGAGTATATTTGTTCAGTGGCCATCTCAGTCTACTCCTCATGTTGACTGTTTGAGCAGTGGCGGTTCCATTCACGATCTGTTAGCATGGTAAGGTATTATATTTGACGCAAATGCGTACACCCCTAGTGGCGCCCTGTCGAAACAATTCAGAGGCTAGCAGGCATTCTTTTAACAACACATTATTGAGAAAGGTTAGGTAACTTACATTTTCGACAGACTGTAGAACAATTTAGAGCCATGAACGCACATCTCACATAAAAAAACTTGAAGGAACGAGAACTCAGGGTTTGTGCAGAAATATACACCCGTCCTCACCTTGCTAGAGTATTGGTACTTCATGGACAAGATCATCAGTCAGTGCACTTTATCGTCGGTACTGAAATTCTAAAACATAATACACTTACTGCCAGTTCTTGAAAAATGGGACCCCTTCATAGCCCATCAGCATACATTAAACACGAGGATACTGCTGATGGCATATATATGCCTCGGATTTCACACACAAAACGAAGGTTTCACCCTGTAATGTTTAGTACTTTCCAATAAGAGATCTACTTTAAGAAGTTAAATAACCAGTCCACTCCAACTACAAAAACTTTACGTGATCTTAATTGTTTTACAGAATGTAGGGGTTGTATCTGATGGCACGGTGTATATTTGACGAATACATGTAAAACTTTAAGGAATTTTTGACAGGCACACAAGATCTTAATTTCATCGTTCTGTTTGCACATGATGATGTGAGAATGTAGCACTTCGATTCTGTTGACGATAAGTAGAGAGACGTGTGTGTACTGCTGGCAGAGTCTTACGACATCCTGTAAATGGCGCAGAATCGCTACAGCTATGGAACTAAACGACTCAATTTATATCCAAATCATCTACAAGTATACCAGACATGACAGAGATTGTTCTTTTAAGAAGATGACGCAGCATTGCAAAGTAGCACATTCCCCACACTCATCTATACATAACTACAACACCCTACACCCAATAGCACACAGTCAATGTTGTGGGTAGCCAGAGTGTCACGATTGCAAGGCTTAGACAGCAGTTACATTGAACTATATACACCTTCAAACCAACGTAACACGGGTCAGTCCTCCTACCAGAGACACTCATCCCACTGGAAGACAGAACGCAGTTCGTTACACGGGACTGTGAACCCACAGCTCAGCATACATAAACGACACACATAGATATCAAACGATTTCAAGGGATTTACAATAATTTCTGATGAACACCGTTGTGATTTGCATTGGCCTGCATGATATGAATCTATAATCATGGTGTAGACATCTGGTGTTTCCACAGGATTTCTAAATCATTTCAGATGAATACGAGTATGCTTTCTTCAAATAGGGCGTTTGTGCATTTAGTCTTATGCTGACCAAGGTTGCACACATGCATGATAGCGACGGTCTGCTCATGCATTCACACTGCACTCCACATGAAAGAATCTTCCACATTTCCATAGGTATCTGGCGTTACAGAAGTCCATACAACTCTCTTAAATTGCAGGTTTAGGGCTGATGTCCCATAGCCTCCCAGACTTATTCAAATCAGTTGAATTTGGTGTACCACGAATTGAATCTTACGCCACAGCCAGTTGTAATGGTGCTTGTATGGAAAAATGCCACAGTAATCCTTGAAGATGTCTAGACAATGTGGTAGAGTTGGCTCAGGATACATGACCGATGCACAGTGACCAATTTCCGTCCAAAGCGCTAGGCGAGTTCAGTCGTTTGTTTGGAAGGGGAGCCTGGCAAGTGTTTGCCACCTTTAGGCCGGTCAGTGATGACAGAATCGAGGAGCACGCCATGCAGTCTTTCTCAAACGATTTTACAGAAACTATTCGGTAAAAAAATTTCACTTTTGCTTTACTTGTAGTTTTATACACTCCTGGAAATGGAAAAAAGAACACATTGACACCGGTGTGTCAGACCCACCATACTTGCTCCGGACACTGCGAGAGGGCTGTACAAGCAATGATCACACGCACGGCACAGCGGACACACCAGGAACCGCGGTGTTGGCCGTCGAATGGCGCTAGCTGCGCAGCATTTGTGCACCGCCGCCGTCAGTGTCAGCCAGTTTGCCGTGGCATGCGGAGCTCCATCGCAGTCTTTAACACTGGTAGCATGCCGCGACAGCGTGGACGTGAACCGTATGTGCAGTTGACGGACTTTGAGCGAGGGCGTATAGTGGGCATGCGGGAGGCCGGGTGGACGTACCGCCGAATTGCTCAACACGTGGGGCGTGAGGTCTCCACAGTACATCGATGTTGTCGCCAGTGGTCGGCGGAAGGTGCACGTGCCCGTCGACCTGGGACCGGACCGCAGCGACGCACGGATGCACGCCAAGACCGCAGGATCCTACGCAGTGCCGTAGGGGACCGCACCGCCACTTCCCAGCAAATTAGGGACACTGTTGCTCCTGGGGTATCGGTGAGGACCATTCGCAACCGTCTCCATGAAGCTGGGCTACGGTCCCGCACACCGTTAGGCCGTCTTCCGCTCACGCCCCAACATCGTGCAGCCCGCCTCCAGTGGTGTCGCGACAGGCGTGAATGGAGGGACGAATGGAGACGTGTCGTCTTCAGCGATGAGAGTCGCTTCTGCCTTGGTGCCAATGATGGTCGTATGCGTGTTTGGCGCCGTGCAGGTGAGCGCCACAATCAGGGCTGCATACTCCCTGGCTCACAGGGCCAACACCCGGCATCATGGTGTGGGGAGCGATCTCCTACACTGGCCGTACACCACTGGTGATCGTCGAGGGGACACTGAATAGTGCACGGTACATCCAAACCGTCATCGAACCCATCGTTCTACCATTCCTAGACCAGCAAGGGAACTTGCTGTTCCAACAGGACAATGCACGTCCGCATGTATCCCGTGCCACCCAACGTGCTCTAGAAGGTGTAAGTCAACTACCCTGGCCAGCAAGATCTCCGGATCTGTCCCCCATTGAGCATGTTTGGGACTGGATGAAGCGTCGTCTCACGCGGTCTGCACGTCCAGCACGAACGCTGGTCCAACTGAGGCGCCAGGTGGAAATGGCATGGCAAGCCGTTCCACAGGACTACATCCAGCATCTCTACGATCGTCTCCATGGGAGAATAGCAGCCTGCATTGCTGCGAAAGGTGGATATACACTGTACTAGTGCCGACATTGTGCATGCTCTGTTGCCTGTGTCTATGTGCCTGTGGTTCTGTCAGTGTGATCATGTGATGTATCTGACCCCAGTAATGTGTCAATAAAGTTTCCCCTTCCTGGGACAATGAATTCACGGTGTTCTTATTTCAATTTCCAGGAGTGTATGTCAGGTTCATTGTGATGTGTCCATCATTTTGTTAATTTTTGTGATATTTACGTGGAAGTAAGACACTGCACGAAGATCGAAAAAGCTTGCAATGAAAAACAGGGATCGCTATGACTTTGCGCTTGCTGCATATTACATAATATGTTGTTGCATATGAAATATGGCTAATATACTGAATTTCTCTTTAGACTTGGTTGGAGGTCTCTGTCACCAACGTCGATAAAACTGATCTAACAATGCAAAACTTCATTATTTGCCATGTTCTTCCACTAAGTACAGACTTTTTCGATGAAAGATGGTAATTTTTAAGGGCCATCGATAGCTGTTGAAAGAAAAATCAAATGGCTCTGAGCACTATGGGACTTAACTGGTGAGGTCATCAGTCCCCTAGAACTTAGAACTACTTAAACCTAACTAACCTAAGGACATCAAACACATCCATGCCCGAGGCAGGATTCGAACCTGCGACCGTAGCGATCGCGCGGCTCCAGACTGTAGCGCCTAGAACCGCTCGGCCAGCTTGAAAGAAAAATGCTACGGATTTTGGAACAACATAAATGAAGACATTACACGTTTATTTTGTACTGAAGATGTGCTTTTTCATAAGATACAGACCTTATTTTTCCTAAGTTCCTCACTTAATAAACCACTGTGTCAGAATTATGCTGCAATTGTGTCTCCACAACATGTTAGTGATGTGAGACTGTGTAAACTCCGTTGTGTTTCGGCAAAAGAAGCAAATTTTACTAAGGCAACAAGAGAAATGTGTTCAGCACTCATGATGCTTCTCTAAAAGTTACGAATGGTTAACAAGCCAGGTGAAAATAAGTCGTTGCATTTTTGGCAGAATTCTTTTCAGATGCTAACTAATGCAGAGGTGACAGATCTTTTTGAACGATCAGAATGCAAGTATGGGTGTGGAGGGGCCCCTTTTAATATTTACAAAAAATGTGAGTGTAGGTTTCAGTGTAGAACGGCACCTCCCCTCCAGCGCTCGGTATTTTCCCACAGCACCTTCCCGCAGCCCCCACCACTGCTATTCTCCCCTGACGTGCCCTGGCTTCTGCTCATCTACTGGCCACGGTATTCTGCCCGGACTCTGCAGTCGGTAGACTGCTATTGGTTATCACAGTAGTACATTCAACAGTAGATTTCATGGTGAATTCACTCAGGATGTAGAAGTCGATTCATATTATAGATTCAGTATGGTTTACAGCTAGTGGATTCATAGTGTAGATTCTAAATTAGCTGTTTTGAAATGACTGCACTCTTTTTGACGGATGACATTACTGTCCATTAACTGATACTGATTTTTCGCTGTAAGTATGCCTGCGTGAGATAGAAATTTCATATCACTGAAGATGAAACGTTAAACTCCAATCATGCCCCCTATAAAAACAAGGCGATCTAATGTCCAGTCGAGAACTGCATTTTTAATTGATTTTGAAGCGATTCCTCTAATAAATTGTAACTGTTTCACGTTAAACATTTGACGCCTAACATTTGCACCAGATTTCCGAATGAAATTACAATAAATCGAGACCATTAGCTGCTTACAGGCGTTGATAAATATCAACGGGGACAGTTGAAAGCGTGTGCCCTGACAGGGACTCGAACCCGGGATCTCCTGCTTACATGGCAGACGCTCTCTCCGACTGCGCCATCTTGGACACAGAAGGCAGTGTGACTACAGGGACGTATCTCTGGCACACCTCCCGTGAGACCCACATTTCCAACATACTGACCACACACTACATTTGTAGTGCCCCTGCCCACTATAATTACTCGCAGCAGTCAATCTACCGATTCCCGTAGGAATTTGAGCAATGTGAGTGCATCTGCACTGAAGAAGATCATTGGCCGGTGAGCCTTATCTATATGAAGATGGTATCTGTTCTTACGATGGTATCTGTTCTTATGCAAGACTTTCTTTTGCTGGTCATGACAGCTACTGTCAGAAGATGTGATGTGAAACTACCACATGCGCAGACGTGGAGAAATTTTACAATTCCTCTAGATTGTAGAACATTGAAACAAACTCTAAGACAAAAAAAAAAGAGAAACGACGCACCATGACGGAATTATCCGAATGGGATGGAATTCGGGAGATTTGGTGTACAAAAGCAGACAAATAAATGGTTATAATTTTAAAAAAATTGGATGATTTATTTAAGAGAAAGAGTTTCACAAATTGAGCAAGTCAATAACGTGTTCGTCTGCCTTTGACTCTTATGCAAGCAGTTAGGCGACTTGGCTTTAGTTGACAGAGTTGTTGGATGTTTTTCTGAGGGATATCGTGCCAAATTCTGTCAAATTGACGCGTTAGGTCGTCAATTTCCCGAGCTGGTTGGAGGGCGCTGCCCACAATGCTCCAAACGTTAGCAACTGGGGAGATATCTGGCGACCTTGCTGGCCAAGCTGGGGTCTGGCATGCACGGAAAAAGCTGTAGAATCTCTCACCATGTGCAGACAGACATTATGTTGTTGAAATGTAAGCCCAGGATTGCTTGTCATGAAGGGCAATAAAATAGGGCATAGAATATCTTTGACATACATCTTTGACAATTGCATGTGCTGTAAGGGTGCCGTGGATGACAACCAAAGGGATGAACACAAGTATCACCCCAGAACATTACTCCTCCTTGTCGGACCATATGGCAGGCGACATTCAGGTCGCTATTCCACCATTGTCCAGGCGTCCCCAGACACGTCTTCGGCCTGGAATCTTATTGAATGGAGTAGAATTATCTTCAATGATGAGTATCGTTTTGAACTGATACCTGATTACCAGAAAAAAGGTGTCTGGAGAGGCTCCGGACAGCAGTGGGATACCAGCCTGAGTATTGGCTGTCATATGGCCTGACAACCAGGAGTGATGGATTGAGTTGTGTTTTCATTTATAGCATGGCCACTCTGGTTTTCATCTGCTGCACCCTTACAGTACAACCGTACGTCGACGATATTCTATGCCCCGTTTTGTTGGCCTTCATGACAAGCCATCCTGGGCTTACATTTCAGCAAGATAATGCTCGCCCGCACACGGCGAGAGGTTGTACTGTTTGCCTTCGCGCTTGCCAAACCCTACCTTGATAAGCAAGGTTGTCGGATCTCTCCCCAATGGTTAACATTTGGAGCATTGTCAGCAGAGTCATCCAACCAGATCGGAATTCTGACAATCTGACGCGCCAATTGGACAGAATTCGGCACTATATCCCTAAGGTGGACATCCAACAACTCTGTCAATCATTGCCAAGACATAATGTCCAGAGGTGGACTAACACATTACTGACTTGTTCAATTTGCGAAGCTTTTTTTCTTGAACAAATCATCCATTTTTTCTGAAACGGCAATCAGTTGCTTGTCTGTACATGCACATCACATCTACTGATTTCCGTCCCATTCGGATAATTTCTTCCTGGTACGTCTTTTTTTTGTCTTAGAATGTATGTTCGACTATAGTGAAATATACTGCGCAAAAAAAGAAAGGATAATTTCTCCAAAATCCCGAAATTGTCACCTATTGTGATTCATAAGTTTTAAATTTGGCTCAAAGCTGCCTACAATATTCCTCTTTAATGATGCAGAAACGTACCGCCCTGCGAAATTTCTGTCGGGCTCGGCGATGCTCCAAACGGGAAGGTGTCGACACATTGGTAAAAAAGGCCTGAGCTTAGAAGTTCATGTGAGGTGTAAGGTGCGTTAATGAGTCACGTTGGCATCAAATTTTACCACAATGCTTCCGAACATCACAGTGGACGTGTCACACGATAGGACGGTCGTCACATCCACTCTTACGTTTCACAACATCTTTTGATGTCTTTGCAATGGAGGACAGAATCGCTATGCCCTGATTAATATTAAGCGGTTTTCTTATGGGTGGCCGTAGAAAACATTTCAGACACACCGCAGCTCAGAATCGACACAAAATGACCTCAGGGGGTGATATACAGGGTGTCAACGAAACCACCCCTTCCCTTGGGGCGTTGATTCCCACACAGTTTCTGGATGAAAACGACACTTCACAGTGTGATCAGCCACAGGACGACGCTCTTGACAATGTCCAACACTGCAGACACCCCTGGACCATTCAACGCTTCTGTAAAGACATCGTGGAGTCGCAATCCCATGAACGTGATCTGACCACTTTGGAGTTTATTTTACTTTGGTGCACCTCTAGGGACCATTCGACGAAATTCGAACGTAATTGGAGTATAAAAGGATGTTCATGCTTTTCGTGCCCTTCTGTGGCGTAATCACTGGGGGTGAAACATTGATCAGCGCATGAATATAATGGCGAAGGTTCCCTCTAAGATCCCCCAGGTCGGCAACACCCTCGTTGCAATCTGCGCACCTTTGTTGATCACATTAAAAATGTGCCAGTACATTCAGCTACTGCTGCTCAAGTGCCTTGCTTGCTGGTATATGGAATATAAACGGGTGTCGACGGGGTTGCCTGCCTCAGGCGATAGGGTGACAGTGGAGTGTCACTTAGCTGAAGGGGCGTCAAAGTCTCCGTATAGATACCTTTTTTATACGGTCAACAAAGGTGCGCTGATTGCAGCTAGTGTGTTGCTGAGCTGGTGAGTATTAGCTGGAGCTTTCGCCATTTTATTCACGCACTAGTCAATGTTCCAACCCCCTCCCTCTGTGTTTGCGCGACAGATGGGTGAGAAACAGGAGGAATGGTTTCGAATGGTCCCCAGTGGTTCCACCATGTATATAACTGCAAAAATTGCGATCGCGCTACGCTCCAAAGGGATCAGATCACTTTCGGTGGTGTTGCAACCAAATTATGTCCTTAGAAAAGGGTTGAATTGTCGGGGGGGGGGGGGGGGGCATGTCAGCAGTGTCGTCGAGAACCTCGTCCTGTTGATCATCACACTGCGAAATGTCGTTTTCAATCGCAAAGTGGACGGGAATCAACACCCCAAGGGAAGTGCTGGTTTCATTTACACACCTTTATGCCATCCCGTGAAGCCTTTAATGTCAGTTATTTGCGGGAGTGTGTCTGAAATGTTTTCCTCGGCCACCCATAAGAAAACTACGTGATTTCAATGCGATTCTGACCTCCACTGCAGAGGCATCAAAGGAGCGCTTGAATGTGAATAAGAGGGGGGAGTGATGACCTTCCCATCGTGTGACACACCCATTATGACGTTGAGAGGAGTTGTGAAATTTGGTGCCAATGTGGCATCATTAACTTACGTTACACCTCACCTGAACTTCTGAGCTCTGGCCTTTTTTGTATGTGTCAGCATCTTGCTGTTTGAAGCGCTGCCGAGCCTGGGAGCGACGTCGCAGCGTGCAACCCTTTTGCACCGCAGCAGAGGAACGTCGTAGGCAGCTTTGAACCAAGATTCAAACTTATGCGTCCCAACGAGGGACAGTTAGAGGGTTTCGAAAAAGTGATCCTTTTTTGTGCAGTTTTTTGTGACAGTCGTAAAACTTAGAGCTATTCATGGTTGTGCGGTGTTAGATTTTGTGAAGGCTACTATGAAGTTTTTTGGACGAAGTTTGAACTTTTAATATGAAGCAGGAATTTGACACGGAAACTGAACAATTCCTGCACTGAACAGTGGAGATTACATAACACGCATGCTAAATCAAAATTGTGACAAATTGCATCTGAAACCTTAACAAATAACTAAAAAACTATAAGAAATTACCCCAAAGTGGTAACAAATTGCTCTATAGCTGTAACAACCTGTCTCAGACCTGTGACAACTTACCTCAAAACTGGAGCAAATTGCCCCCAAAACTATGACAAATTGCCTGAAAATTGTGAGAAATTACTGCAGTTCAGCAAGAATTTGTAACAAATTGCCCCACAATTGTAACAAATTGCCCAAAAACTGTAGCCAACTGCACCGAAACTAACAAATTGTACCAAAGTCAAAATTTATCCTATGTTATAGAAAAAATACTTACAAAATACTCCATGTTACAGTGAATTTGTAACAAATCACCTTCCAGTATACATAAATATTATATAGTTTTACACAGAGAAATCTCAAAACTGACTATTATCAACATGTATAAATGCAATGTGCAACTCTCAAATGGTCACAGTGTTAGTGGGTTACCATACAATGTGTATGGAAAACTACTCAAGAATGGGAGAAGTACACAAAACAAGAAACCAGACGTGTGCTAGCAATGTAATCTTAGATGTGTCCACTCCTGTCTGCTGTTTTGTGCTTTTCTTTGTTCTGTCTTCAGCCACCACATACACATTGCCTCCCAGACAGGCTGAAGCCTGTAGCACATTCCAACTTGAGAATGCACTTAGACACGCTATTTATAGGAACCCACTTAGGGGACACAAACATGTTATTCACTCACTAGGAATGCGACACAGTAAAACACTTGTCATGGTAACGATATTTCTATACAGCCACCCTTCTGTTAGTAACCCACAAGGATATGTGTAAACCAGAAGTACATTCTATCAGCTTTCCAGCTTACTTACACTCCACAGCTGGTACAGCATGCATGGTTGGGCATGTATGGCTGTCAGATTTTCCCAGCCTTCTGACGTCAAATTCCATGACAGTGGACCAGGGGTAAGGGTACACCCTGCAGCATCATCAGTCCAAAATAGCTGTTCCAGTTCGCATGCGCTGCAGTCATACAGCCTCGTCACTCATCTACAGCACCTAGGCTCACTAACCATCAGGGGACTCGACACTCGTACTCAGTGCACCCAACTGACAGGCTGTCCATCATGAACACCATCAGAGTCCATATCTTTCAAAACGGATAAAACACAAGCTCGCAAAATTGAATATATGTATTATGCCCTCTCAATGTTTATTATTATTATTAAATATATGTGTGTGTTTATGTTTTCACAGCTTTCATTTATTTCTCCCTCAGCACAACAGCTCCAGGACATATCCAGTGCAGTGTCTGAAACACCTGACAGCAGCAGAAATCAAGTCAGCACACAGACAGACTTCATGATGCTGTGCCTGATATATCAGAACAGTACACAGAACCGTTCCCAGAATTCATGTTTTCAATACATCTGACATAAGCACTGGAAAAAGGCCGAAAACCAATAGAGAACCAATAATAATATAAAAAATAACAGTGCCTGTGGGGTCGGCTAGTCGGTCTTAGCCATCAATTTCTTTGCTTTTGCTTGTCGCTTTCTTCCTTCGCAATTGTCTCATGAAATAAATGTTTGCATTTATAGTTTGTGAATCCGACATCCATGTTCAAGGTCTCGATGTCTTCATTCAGGTTAACTGGGGCCACAGCCTCATTTAATTTGCATGCCATGGCTCTTGTGTTGCCAGTTCGCCCTTCCATTGGGATGGCCCACCTTTCCATAACGTCCAGTGTCCATAATTTCAATGTTCGCTAACGGGTGTAGAATGGGTGCACACTGCAACTACAGTGAAGAGTTGAAGACTTACCTTAAAAATAGAGGAAATACAGAGCGAAGTAAGTACCTATTTCTATTTATGTTGCTATGTCAGAGATCTCTCAAGCGTTTATGCAGCTCTAGTTTTCTGCTCTTCTTTGTAGAGAACACACTTCTTTAAGGCCATATGCTTTGCTCCCTTCTTGATGCAGCAATGCAGGAACCAATACTACACGATTTCTGTTCGAATCAAGAGCAGCCAATGTCGTTTTCAGGCTGAACATCTGACATTTTAAAACCTTCAGTTTCCCCGAAGAAAATGTTCTCTGTAAGATCAGCAATTTCTTTCCTCATTGACCTCCTTCTGCTGACGTAAAAACACGACTCGGCAATTTTCTCCGCTGAGTTCGGTTAATACGAGGGTTGGAACTTTAACAGTGGCAACTATTTATTTACAGCTCGTAAAAAATAGATACGTGTTTCAAAGTTTTACTGACCTTCAAAGTATTCACCAGCATTGTGTATAACGCGTTGCCAGCGATGTGGAAGTCGTAGGATACTCTTCGCAGTGCCGTTGTGTTGACAGTGCGAGCGGCGCGGTCTATTGCCCGACGAATCTGTCACAGTTCTGAAGCGAATGGAGTGAACTGTTTCCTTCAGTTTGGTAATCGAGTTGAACTCACGAGGGCTTAAGTCACGGGAGTGCAGTAGGTAGTATAGCACTTAGCAGCCCCATCAGTCAAACAAATCAGTAACAGATTAAAACTGTGTGCCCGACCGAGACTCGAACTCGGGACCTTTGCCTTTCGCGGGCAAGTGCTCTACCATCTGAGCTACCGAAGCACGACTCACGCCCGGTACTCACAGCTTTACTTCTGCCAGTATCTCGTCTCCTACCTTCCAAACTTTACAGAAGCTCTCCTGCGAACCTTGCAGAACTAGCACTCCTGAAAGAAAGGATATAGCGGAGACATGGCTTAGCCACAGCCTGGGGGATGTTTCCAGAATGAGATTTTCACTCTGCAGCGGAGTGTGCGCTGATATGAAACTTCCTGGCAGATTAAAACTGTGTGCCCGACCGAGACTCGAACTCGGGACCTTTGCCTTTCGCGGGCAAGTGCTCTACCATCTGAGCTACCGAAGCACGACTCACGCCCGGTACTCACAGCTTTACTTCTGCCAGTATGTCGTCTCCTACCTTCCAAACTTTACAGAAGCTCTCCTGCGAACCTTGCAGAACTAGCACTCCTGAAAGAAAGGATATAGCGGAGACATGGCTTAGCCACAGCCTGGGGGATGTTTCCAGAATGAGATTTTCACTCTGCAGCGGAGTGTGCGCTGATATGAAACTTCCTGGCAGATTAAAACTGTGTGCTCGACCGAGACTCGAACTCGGGACCTTTGCCTTTCGCGGGCAAGTGCTCTACCATCTGAGCTACCGAAGCACGACTCACGCCCGGTACTCACAGCTTTACTTCTGCCAGTATGTCGTCTCCTACCTTCCAAACTTTACAGAAGCTCTCCTGCGAACCTTGCAGAACTAGCACTCCTGAAAGAAAGGATATAGCGGAGACATGGCTTAGCCACAGCCTGGGGGATGTTTCCAGAATGAGATTTTCACTCTGCAGCGGAGTGTGCGCTGATATGAAACTTCCTGGCAGATTAAAACTGTGTGCCCGACCGAGACTCGAACTCGGGACCTTTGCCTTTCGCGGGCAAGTGCTCTACCATCTGAGCTACCGAAGCACGACTCACGCCCGGTACTCACAGCTTTACTTCTGCCAGTATCTCGTCTCCTACCTACGAGATACTGGCAGAAGTAAAGCTGTGAGTACCGAGCGTGAGTCGTGCTTCGGTAGCTCAGATGGTAGAGCACTTGCCCGCGAAAGGCAAAGGTCCCGAGTTCGAGTCTCGGTCGGGCACACAGTTTTAATCTGCCAGGAAGTTTCATATCAGCGCACACTCCGCTGCAGAGTGAAAATCTCATTCTGGAAACATCCCCCAGGCTGTGGCTAAGCCATGTCTCCGCTATATCCTTTCTTTCAGGAGTGCTAGTTCTGCAAGGTTCGCAGGAGAGCTTCTGTAAAGTTTGGAAGGTAGGAGACGAGATACTGGCAGAAGTAAAGCTGTGAGTACCGGGCGTGAGTCGTGCTTCGGTAGCTCAGATGGTAGAGCACTTGCCCGCGAAAGGCAAAGGTCCCGAGTTCGAGTCTCGGTCGAGCACACAGTTTTAATCTGCCAGGAAGTTTCATATCAGCGCACACTCCGCTGCAGAGTGAAAATCTCATTCTGGAAACATCCCCCAGGCTGTGGCTAAGCCATGTCTCCGCTATATCCTTTCTTTCAGGAGTGCTAGTTCTGCAAGGTTCGCAGGAGAGCTTCTGTAAAGTTTGGAAGGTAGGAGACGAGATACTGGCAGAAGTAAAGCTGTGAGTACCGGGCGTAAGTCGTGCTTCGGTAGCTCAGATGGTAGAGCACTTGCCCGCGAAAGGCAAAGGTCCCGAGTTCGAGTCTCGGTCGGGCACACAGTTTTAATCTGCCAGGAAGTTTCATATCAGCGCACACTCCGCTGCAGAGTGAAAATCTCATTCTGGAAAATCAGTAACACCTTGCACTGTAAGTGCTAGAGCATTGTCATGCAAAAATATGGTCAGGCCCTGCAGAAAGTGTCATCACTTCTGTCTCTATGCTGTTCATTTTTGGAACACAACCTACGACCAGCTTAGAGACAGAAGTGATGACACTTTCTGCAAGACCTGACCATCATTTTGGAGGACAATGCTCAAGCACGTACAGAGTAAGCTGTTACTTATTTGTTTGACTGATGGGGCAATTAAGTGCTATACCACCCACTGCACTCCCCTGACTTAGGCACTCGTGAGTTCAACTCGATTTCTAAATTAAAGGAAAGACTTCACGGCGTTTGCTTCGGAATTGGTACAAATTCGTCGGGAAATAGACCGCGCCGCTTGAACTGTCAGTACAACTGGCACTGTTAAGAGTATCCTACAACTTCCACATCGCTGGCAACGAGTTGTACTCAATGCTGGTGACTACTTTGAAGGTCAATAAAACTTTGAAACACGTATCTATTTTGTACGAGCTGTAAATAAATAGTTGCCTCTATTAAAGTTCCAACCCTCGGATAATTTCTTTCTCACTTACTATTCCCTTTGTTCACGCGTGGTTAATATATCTTTGTGGATGTCGTCACTAATAGAAAGAAAAGTTATCGAGCTCACTTAATTTGTTTATTTTGTGAAGACAAACGGAATAAATATGTTTACACATCTTCCATTGGGTACTGGAATCTAAGCATGAGCATGTGTATTGATGGATGTATGCTTGACATACAATTTGCAGTTACAGTTGTCCAAATATCGTTGAAGAAAGTAAATGATATTAATTTTGGAAGCAGATGGTACAAATCAACCTTTCCCTTTTTCAGCTATGTGTACACATTTCACTTCTCGATACGTGCTTCCTGTGAGTATTCTGTAGTTTGATTATGACTTTCCCCTTTGTCTGAGTAATTATCTTGTCAAATAATTTGCCAAGATCATCAAAGTACTGAGATCTACCTATTATTTTTTGAAATTGCGTTAATATAAGCTACCACTAATTATGTAAAAACCCCAAACCACAACACCTGTGAATACAGTTATCTTGTGGTCTTTAGCTTCCCATGATTGCAGGTTCAAAGCTCTATTTTATGTTTGAAATGATACTTGAAGCTGCGTGTAATAAACTAAAGCTCATAAACCCCATGAACCATCGACTTGGCTGAGATGGGGTGACCTGTATGCCACAATGACACAGACAACCCTGACATAGGTGCAACCACAATGGAGGGGTGTCTGTGGAGAGGACACACTAACCTGTAGCTGTTGAAGAGGGGCAGCACCCTTTTCAGTAAATGCAAGGGGAACAATCGGGGTGACTGACTGATCTGGCCTCGTAACATTAGCCAACATGACCTTGCTGCGCTGGCACTGCGAAAAGGTGTAAGCAAACTACAGCCATTCTTTTTCCCTGGTGCATGCAGCTCTACTGCACAGCTTAATGATAATGCTCCCAGATAGGAAAACTGACCCCATTTGATTCTCCGAGAGGCGGCTACTCAGGAAGGTTTCGTCATGAGGAGAACGGAAAAAAGCATTCCATGGGTCGGAGCATGGAATGCTAGAGCCTCTAATCAGGCACGCATTTTAGAGAATTTAAAAAGCGAAATAGACAGATTGGAGTTAGATATAATGGGAATTAGTGAAGTATGGGACAGGATGAACAGGACATCCGGTTAGGTCAGTACAGGATTATCCACGTAAGATCAAACAGAGTTAATGCAGGAGAAGGCCTCGTAATGAATAAGAACACAGAAATTGAGGTAAGCTGCTATGAACAGCATAGTGCACACACTTTCATAGCCAAGACAGACACGAAGCCAACACCTACCTCAGTAATTAAAATTTATGTGATAACTATCTCTGCAGATGATTAAGATATTGAAGTGATGTATGATGAGATAAAAGAAATTATTCAGGTAGCAAAAGGAGAGGAAAATTGTAATTCTAGCTAGGATCTGAAAGTCGATAGAAGGAATAGGAGGCGCAGGGGAAATAGTATGGGAATATGGCTTAGATGAAAGGAATGGAAGAGAAAGCCGCCTTGCAGAATTTTGCACACAGCATAATTTAATCATCGCTAACACTTGTTTTAAGAATTGTGGAAGAAGGCTGTGTTAGTGAAAGAAACCTGGGAACACTACAAGCATTCAGACTGATTATGTAATGGTAAGGGACCTTGCCGTTGGTGGGGAGGCTTGCGTGCCTCAACGATACAGATAGCTGTACCGTAGGTGCAACCACAACGGAGGGGTATCTATTGAGAGGCCAGACAAATGTGTGGTTCCTGAAGAGGGACAGCAGCCTTTTCAGTAGTTGCAGGGGCAACAGTCTGGATGATTGACTGATCTGGCCTTGTTACACTAATCAAAACGGTCTTGCTGTTTTAGTACTGCGAACGGCTGAAAGCAAGGGAAAACTACAGCCGTAATTTTTCCTGAGGGCATGCAGCTTTACTGTATGATGTAGATCACATAACTAATGAGGAGGTATTGAATAGGATTGGGGAGAAGAGGAGTTTGTGGCACAACTTGACTAGAAGAAGGGATCGGTTGGTAGGACATGTCCTGAGGCATCAAGGGATCACCAATTTAGTACTGGAGGGCAGCGTGGAGGGTAAAAATCGTAGAGGGAGACCAAGAGATGAATACACTAAGCAGATTCAGAAGGATGTAGGCTGCAGTAGGTACTGAGAGATGAAAAGGCTTGCACAGGATAGAGTAGCATGGAGAGCTGCATCAAACCAGTCTCAGGACTGAAGACACAACAACAACAAGGGACAGGTTTTGAAACCCGGTTTTAATCTTTAAGACGTTTCTAGGGACAAATGTGGACTCTAACCATAATTTATTGTCATGGACTTATGATTAAAACTGAAGAATTTACGGAAAGGTAGGAAATGAAGTTGATGAGGTTTGGAGAAACTGAAGGAACCAGAGTTTGCTGAGAGTTCCAGAGTGAGCATTAAGTAACATTGGAGTGAAACAGGTGAAAGGAATTCAATTGAATATGAATGGGTATCTTTGACAGATTTAATAGGGAAGCTAGTAGAATATCACAACATTAACCGATAAAAGTGTCTGCACGCCCCATGTAATGTGTAATTGACCACTAGATGTTATGAGAGGTGGACCTTGCAGTATAAAAAGGAGCAGGTAGTGTTGCATTGTCAGTAGTGAAGCTGTAACAGCAGAATGGGTTAGTCAGAGCAGCTCAGTGACTTCGAACGTGGACTAGTCACTGGATGTCACTTGAGTAACAGGTTCATTAGAGACATTTCATCCTTAATACAGGTGCCCAATTCGACTATCAGTGATGATACTGTTAAGTGCAAACGTGAAGAAACAACCACAGATTAACCCCAAGACTAGAAAGTCCTCGGATTGGGATCATCGAGTGTAGTGGAAGGTGGTTGCAAAAACATGCATGAAATCAGCAGAAGGAATCACTTGGGCGACCAGTAGATTAACTAGTACAATCATAGTAGTAGGACAAAGCGGGAATTAGATCAATGTATATGAAATTTATATCAAAATGATTATACAAATTAATTAAATTGATCAATTAATTACCCCATCCATATGAAGACGTCATGCGTTTTCCCCAGTCGGCATGTGGGTCCCTCTGAGAAGCGTCCCCCTGACTCTCCTTTCCCCTCCTCCCCCAACCCTCTCAGGAAACATCCACCTCTCCCCCCTCCTCCTTGCTGATACAAGTACACTTTCAGGCCTGAGTTATTCGAATATTCCCCATTCACTCTTTCAATTTGATTGACTACTTAATTAAATTTATCAATTAATTGAACTCTCCCCTCTGATAAACCCCCAACCCTCCCCTCCCCTTTGCCCCTTCCCTACCTGGAAATTGGCGGCTCTTTACTGAAGAGGAAGGATCTCACGACAGGAAATTCAATTACATAGCGGAAGGTATATTGTGTATTTATCAAAAATAAAGTTTACAGGGATTGGGTCTATCTTGCTCATCATTATCTGCTATTTGGGAAGATGGAGGTCTTTCGTAAAATACATTGAAAAGAGGTAATTAAATCAATCAATTTTTCTTTTTATTCCAATTGCACAACGAATACCATCATGAAACAGTCATCAAACACAATTAACTGTTAAAAATCTTTCAGTCGTGAAGCATGCACTATCTGCTTGCCCACAACCAGTGCCAGTTCACGCCACCCGTGCAGGCTGCCCAGAGTTGGGGTGCACGGGGGCCCTGAGAAGCGACACATCTGTCAGTGGTGACACCACATGCCCCGTGACTGACAGACTGGAAGCCACGCTAATCTCCAGAGGAAAGAATTCCTGTTGATACATTTGCTCTCTCTCTTTCTCCTCCTGTAGCGTCCTACACACAGGCCTGCACACACTGTCAGTCATGGTTGGACTGAATTGCAAAGAAAGCAGCATTTATCCAGTAAACACCTGTGAAATACTGATGCATGTGAGAACTCCTTTTAAGGCAAATGCCTCAATGTGAATGGATTCCGCCATGGACTCTGAGCAGCCGTCTGTGCTGCATAAGAAAGATCTCACGTCAGGAAATTCAATTTTACAGCATAGAATATACTGTTTATTTACGAAATTCATTTCGCAAGGGCTTGGTCTCACTTTTATTTGGTGGGAAAAGCTCAAGTTCAGTAACTGCTTGTCCTAATTACATAATTACACTATTGCAGATTGGAGGAGTCATCTTATTGGAAAGTTTTCACGTGTGCACTCACCTTGACATGCAGGGATCGACTGAGCTAGCGCAGAGTGCAAACACCAGAGGACATCCCCCGTCGCTCATCCCTCCCCACGTGCTGGCCGGTGTGGTCGTGCGGTTCTAGGCGCTTCAGTCTGGAGCCACGTGACCGCTACGGTCGCAGGTTCGAATCCTGGCTCGGGAATGGATGTGTGTGATGTCCTTAGGTTAGTTAGGTTTAAGTAGTTATAAGTTATAGGGGACTGATGACCACAGATGTTAAGTCCCATAGTGCTCAGAGCCATTTGAACCATTTGAACCTCCCCATGTATCCCAGAAAAAATTGATAGAGGAAGGATCTCACGACACTGGATTCAAATCAAAGACAATAATATATTGATACATATTCTTTATTTGATCAGTTTATGGGAGACAGGGATCCCCCACTTGGGTAGACATCATGACTGCAACTCTCCCACGCTTGTTCCCCATGACATAATAACTGTAATCATCAAAAAATGGAATGAAGTGCAGTATAGTAGCCACTATCTGAGGGTCTCCCATGTGTGTGTCTATCGTCAGGGTGCCACCACAATGGTCAAAACAGACCAATGTCCTAATTACGGATCACGTTCCTAAATATCACCAACCAAGGACCGGATATTTGCCTCCTTTGATTTCACAGCCCCCAAACAAAGCATAAAGTGGCGGCATTCTGTTGATCAGAAAATTCCAGACTCGCTTCCTGTCTCTGTCTCTCTCCAGGGGCCACTCCCTGCTTGCCTGTGTGAACCAACGTCTCCAAACACGAAGATGGAGGTTTTCAGCTCTCCTCATAGTACTGTATTCCTATTGGCTAATGCTGGAGACAAAGGGAAAGCTGACGCAATTTCGGCATTAAAAATAAAGTGAAATAAATCATTTGCACTAAGCTGTCAAATTAATTGTTTAACAATTTAGAGGAGTTAAATAGATTGCTTAAAACACTCACTTCCATCTTACTAAGATCCTTTTCCATAATAAAACATATTTTCAACGTTTGAGTATCACACACAAATATTATCCAAATCAAGCAATGAAATTTCCGTCACAAATAGATTCATCATCATCATCAGTTATCTGCTATATTAGCAGGTCCTTTGCCTCTCCATTTTCTGCGATCCATTGCTTCCTTCTTAAGGCTGCTGTATGTTGTACCATCCATCATGTCATCCAGTATCTGGAATCTCTTCCTTCCTCGCTTCCTTTTCCCTTCTACATAACCTTCTAAAACTGTTTTTATCAGTCCGTCATTCTTTCTTAATATATGTCCAATCCAATTTGTTTTTCTTCTCTTTATTACATCTAGTAACTGTCTTTTTTCTCCCACTCTTCTCAGTACCTCTTTATTTTTTACTCTGTCCATCCAACTTATTCTTTCCATCCTCTGCCATGTCCAGATCTCAAAAGCCTCCAGCCTTTATCTGTCTTTCTTCCTCATAGTCCATGTTTCAGCGCCATATAGAAGAACACACCATACAAGACATTTTATGAGTCTCTTCCTGAGTTCTCTGTCCAGAGCGCTGCAGAAAATTCTCCTTTTCTTATAAAACGCCTCTTTTGCCATTGCTATCCTTGTTTTAATTTCTATGGTGCACTTCCAGTCGGTGTCTATCTTGCTTCCAAGATACTTAAAATTTTGCACCTGTTCTAGTATTTCTCCATTCAGCATAATTTTTTTTTCTTATTTCCTCCTAGTGCCAATACTTTTGTTTTATTTGTGTTAATTTTCATTCCATATTTTTTCCGTTAGTTTCAATGGTGTCCACCAAATCCAAATAGATTATAGCACTAAATATATCCGAGGTCCTGTATGTACCAACGTTTGAGAGCATAAACACCCTCCTCCACCATGACGTTTCCACTAAACATGTCTGGTGGAAAAAGAAATCCTAATGATCACACAAACTCACAAACATGAAGGGTGCTGTCCGCTGACTGGAGGGTAGCCCCATCCCGCGCCGGCTGGGAGAGAGATATCCACTCCCATGCTGGCCATACCTGCCCATACTGAACGCGTGTGTGCATGCAATACAACTATCTGAAACAATAAATTGATCAATCAGAAATTTGACATCGCGATTGGGTTTTTAAAAGTGCTATAGACTTCCTAAATTGATCCTCTCCGCTACACTCGGAAGAAGGAAAGCTCTACTGCGTGACAGGACAGAGACAACAGCAAACACCACTGCAAGGCAGAGGCTGCTGCTATGTATTGAGAATCGCTAAAGACGTCACACTTAAACCACGACCCAGTCTGTAGCAGCAGCTGCCGTGGGTAGATGTCAGAGATCACTGAAACACTCACATATCCCATGCACTAACCTCCAGATGTCCACACACAGTACATCATCAGCGCCAACATTCAGGGACTGGAGGAAAGTACAGCTATGGCTGCAGCCACAGTTGTGCACGTATGTGTGTACCAGAATGCACCACCCCCAGCAATTGAGGACATGCGGGGATGATAGGAGTGGTAGAGTTTCAGGTGTTATCAATACGTCCTACACAAACATCCATCTTTTTGAATCTTTTCTCATTCAACACACACACACATATCTCTCTGTCGTGGTAACCCAGCACACTGGCCACGTCGCCAGCCCCTGCTGCCGTGGGCAAGATCGGACAGATCGGCGCATTCCTTGTATCCGGCCCAGGCTGAGTTAGTCCGTTACTTCCGGTCCCCGACTCCTCGTGAACGCCGCTACAGCCAGCCGTGGTGCACTGTGAAACAAGCAGGTACAGCTTGGAAGTATACAGTGGTTCTAAACAATACCAACCTGACAAAGGCACACTAGTTTTAAAAAATCTACTTTACCCAATCCGAGGCAGCGATGTTGTAGGCCATACAACTCGAATTTCTCTGCGAAATGCAGATATCTCTCTTTTATACTAGTTATTTTCGAAGATGGAAGAAATCTGACCATACGCGCGTTTTCACATCGTTCAAGTATAGTTGCTTGTTGTGAAAATCCTGTAGAGTTCCATGGTAGAGACTATAGACCTTCTATGTGTTCTCCCATCAGGTAGAAAAATATCTTTTCTTATCTGTCATGTCCTGCTGCATCACAGAACTAGAGTATTATCTTCATTTTTGGCTCATAATAGAGTGCTAAGATCTACCACTGTTGCAGGATGCCTCCTCACTTTCAGACTCTCATTTAAAGTAACAGCACATAGAAGTTGTAAATATGAGGTTTATACTACACATCACGTTATAAATTCGGTAATATATCTGATTTTATTACGATGGTAGTCTCTCCCCTTGTAGGGGAGAGATTCAAATATTGTTAAAAGATATCATCCCAAAGAAAAAAAACGCCAAGTGATATCCATGGTGCCCTAGCCATCACCTCCACCCACCAGGTGGCAGGTCACTGATATCAAATTGATAGGCCTATGAATTACATTGATCATGAGAGTCACTTCGCATGGCGCAAAATTTTTCTTTTTCAGTAATCGGATTAGACCCACCAGGTAGTTGAAATGGAAATCCCCGAAGGGGAGACGATGTTCTTTTTGAGGAACACTATTGAGAACCGACATTTGAAATTGACCAGAGGAGGATTCTACCGCCAGCAACATACATTTCGCGTAAGGACCACGCTATTAAAAACACGATCACTACAGTCACCCTGCATAAAAAGCGGTCTTGGTTCTACAGGCACACACAAGAGTCGCTGATAGCGTTACGCTTTCTGGTAGAAATGCTCCATTCAAGAACTTACCCACATTGAATCCTACGGAGATGTCTTTTAATGATTACAGCCACTAGTGAACCATATTCGTGCAACTCTGATATCTCGAAAACGAGTCACCTTTTTCGAACCCGTCTGCTACAGTACAACTCCACTGTGGTTTTCTAGGCAATCCCTATGCATCTTGTAACTGTTCCTCAGTCACGGCCCTACTCCCTGCAGCTCTGTGTATGTGATCATTCCATTTTAAGTCGGAACTGAGCAGAAGTCGTAGAGCGCTATATCTACCACCTCCTGCATTTCACGTAGAAACAGGGTGAGTTGAGTTAATGCAACAGGACCTCGTTTTCACTGTCCGGTGATAATAAGAAGATGTTGTTGTGGCTCCGTCGACAGTGTACGATGTGTAACGCCAACGCCAACAAAGCTTTCTCCTGCAACGTGAAGTAACAGTAGAAAAATACAGCATGGGAACTGGAAGAAGGATGACGAGTTGGCTACCACATTGTGGTTAATCTCCAAACTACATAGAGGTACTGCAGCCCGAAGGAGATCTGGATCCATCAGGGTGCTTTCATGTCTGTCACCCAAATATTCTCTCTATCATTGTTATTTTGTACCATCCAACAGAGAATAAAAAACTACAAACTATATAAACTCCACTAACGTCATCCAGTAGAGAACTTGATAAGTTTTTACCGTGTCCCAGTCTGCATGCTGGCATCGAGCATATGCGCTGACCCTCCATTAAATATACAGGTATCGATCCACTCAGTGATCGAAGTCGCCTTCACAGACCAGTGTAAAGTGTCATTGCCTGTACTGTAGGAGGACCATATCCCATAGACTATCAGTGACTAGAGAGGGTCCCTGTTTTGTTGGGTGATGCATTGTTTTTTCTGCTGTAACACGTCCAAGGGGCGTATGACACACCTTTGTACATCGCCAGGCATTCCGTTTTCTCCACCATGACTTTGAGATCAGCATCATGTTCCAAACTGCATTGCCAGCCGGAGAGGCCGAGCGGTTCTAGGCGCTGCAGTCTGGAACCGCTTGACCGCTACGGTCGCAGGTTCGAATCCTGCCTCGGACATGGATGTGTGTGTTGTCCTTAGGTTAGTTAGGTTTAGGTAGTTATAAGTTGTGGGGAACTGATGACCTGAGAAGTTAAGTCCCATAGTGCTCAGAGCCATTTGAACCATTTGAGCCAAACTGCATTATCTCATTTCGATTCATTGGCTCTGACTGAAAGCTGGACATACACAGTGTGAATTATGCTGCCGCTCCCAGAACACACACACACACACACACACACACACACACAGGGTGATTTTAAGTAAAAGACAGTCGCAACATATGGAAACTAGAAGAGTTTTGCAGCATTGTGGTGCATTTCCAAACAGCTGTCCAAAGGTAATTGACAGTCTGCTCATTTAAAGTCATCTTTCACAGTTTCGATTGATTTCTCGTACTGCAGTCGTGTATCTGATCACTGTTTCGGTGCTAGGCCCTCTTGTAACGTGTTGCCCCCCTGCCAAGACTCTTCTCCATCTCAAACAGGCGATGTCAGTCTGTTGTTATGTGGTAATCAACAGCGTACCAATGGACAGGTGGGATGAAAAAGACACTGTTGATGCACTTTAATAAACGTCATAGTTGATAGTACGACCAATTTTAGCAATTTTACCAGTTTTTCTATAATTTTAACACCGACCAATAATGCTGCAGCATGCTCCCCAATTTTTGTATTATTGCTAAATCACCCTTCAACTACTTTGCGAGTACCATGTACTAGATTGCAAACGTAGATTGATGACTGTTCAGTACGTTCATTCATTGTTAATTCTTTAACATATACACCAAAGTATACCAGACAGTGATCTACATATTTTCTAGCACATCAATCATAGTGCGTAATTTACGATTACGATTGCCCATCTTTCCCTATATGGATGAGAATCACAGAGTATTCTCGCATTCTTAGGATAATCGCTGATTTAGTTTGCAGCTAACCAAGTAGACCCCTGAGATGTGGGACGTTTTGTCGGCTGAACTGGAGCAACGTGGGACTTGGGGAAAGCAGGAAAAGGTCTGGACGGGGGCTAATCAGTTACTGTTGGTTGCACAGTAAGCACATACACTTTATTTAAGGAAATAATTTTTTCAAAACAATCTTTTTTTTAAAAAAGTTAACTGTAACACAAGCTACACTGATGGCTGAAGACCTTATGAAGAAAGAATTCAATATTACTTGTCGGCTGAAGGCCACAAACAATACTTCAGAACAATTAACGGCTGAAGGCCTGAATTACAAGTAAGGAAGACAACTACATGTTGAAAATACCAAAATAATTTTTAAAACAATCATTAAGAAATGACTGGAACACAAGCAACAGTAACAGCTTAAGGCCTTATTAAGAAAGAATGCAAATTTTTTGTTGGCTGAAGGCCACGAGCAATACTTCAGAACAATTAATGGCTGAAGGCCTGAATTACAAATGAGGAAGATAATTACACACTAAAAAAATACCAAAATAATTTTTTAAATAATCATTAAAAATTGACTGTAACACAAGCTACACTGACGGCCGAAGGCCTTATTAGGAAGAATTCAGATCATTTGTCGGCCGAAGGCCACAAGCAATAGGAATAATTTAAACAAATATTATTTTTAAACAATTGACACAATGAGATCAAATAAAGAAGGGAGTGCTCCACAGACAGTACTCCAAGGATCGATCTGAGAAAGTCCCTACAGCTGCGTAAGCGGTGAGACAGGCAGCCCGGTGTTAGGGCTATACTCACTTAACAGGATAGCAACTCAAAGCAGTCACAGTTAAACGCAAGACCAACACTCTCGCAAAATCTACCTAATGTTCGATGCCCAATACATAACAGAATAACCCATGTCGTAAAATGACAAAAATTATACAAGCGAACATGTTCAAACGCAAGAATAATCCGAGGTAATCACAAGTTGCCTCCACGAATCCAGTACACAGACAGCGTTAAAATGACTTCTCATTCAAAACCACACTAGATACACGCGGATACGCGAAAACAATTCTACAAATAACTCAAACAGTACTATAACCAGTCACTGTGGAGCAACAGGGACGAATTACAAGGCGACACAAACACAGAGAACCCAGAAGACGTCGGAAGACCAAATACACGTCGTTCGTTGAGACGACCGACTGAACGACCAACCAACGGTCGCTCTGGATCAAGCCAGGCAAGGCAAACGTCCCAGTATGAATCGCCAACTAACAGCTTGTTACCATGAGGTCACTTCAATGGACGGACACATACAATGGTGGCGGTTTCACTACTCGGATTTAACGATCCATTCAAATTAAACTAGCTGAATCCGGTCCTTAGCGTGGTCGTGCACTCTCGCGACCACATCTTTCCATTGGGTAGACCGGTATTACACTATAAAATTTCTTTGTCAGATATCTTTGTCCAATATCTTTGTCAAAGAAATTTGATGGTGTAATAGGGAACATTGTCAAATGTCGTCCAATATTTGATCAAATCTAGGTCCTCGCTGTAGATTTGATCAAAGAAGTCGCTTGTCTTCTGTTCACTGCAATGTGATATGTTACCACATGGAGCGCTAGCATCGCTGCAGCATTCTGTCGTCTGTAGTGTTTATATGAACTTTGCCTGTAAATACAATTGGTGTGTGCCGACAACTACAAAATTAATAGAGATGTATGAAGCTGATGAGACGCTTTACAATGTGAGGCACGCTGAATACAAAAATAGATTAAGAAGATTGGAGACCTGACCTGACCTAACCTAACGTAACCTAACCCTCTCCTGTAGCAAGGAATCGGAGTGTTACAGTGAGCCTGTCTTCTGCAGATGTAGCAGTTCTTAAGTGAATAATGTGCTTTGTGATATGAGGATACACTTCATTGAGCACATACAAAAATGTATGCTCATCCATTCTTAAGTAATTGATGTACGACTTGACGTCCTCCACTATAAGCTCACGTAACAAGTTTTGTTGAATGCTTTTATCGTGTCGTCGTAAAACCCACGGCTTCACCCAGCTATGTTTCCTTTTTTTTCCCCTCGCTTCTCCTCCGCATGTGCACACAGTGCAATTGTGGTACATGCAACTGCTGTGGTTAATAACAAGTTGTTGTCAGCCATCTTGAACTTTGACGAAAAATATGATGACAGTGTAACACCCCTTCTAGCGCTACATCAAAGATCTTTGTCAAATGTATTTGATGGAATATTTGATCACATATTTGATAAAATCTTTGACAAAGAAATTTGATAGTGTAATACCGGCCATAGTGCATGTATTGCCAGCTGCCTCAGCGAGTCCTGGAGCTGTGCGGACCTCACTGGTCCTCCGGACCTCACTGGTCCTCCGTCCCAACCGAACTGGCCTGACTCACCACGACACGGAAAACTATAGGTCGCTCCAAATATAGTACCACAGTACTCACTATCGATAAACCCCGCTGCTGCCACTCACGGACAGAGAAAGCGAGCAAACGTAATGGCGCCAGTGAACAGACTAAGAAAACGAGAGGTGACAATCCCAATACATGACGCCAACCTGTCAATGGCACGAAGGCGAGCCGGAGCATGGCTCAACCCCTACATTACACGTCTCGTGAAGGAGCAGAACAAGCTGAGTCCATAACGGTTATTTCACACCAATCATACTCACGGCACCCATCCATGTCACAAGATCTCTCCTCATGGGCGCATCTCGAGGAGGTTTACAGACCTTATCGCTGTGTAGTAGATATGAAAGTGTTCTGATGATATAATAGATTGTTATGAAGAAGAAACATGTGGTTTATGCATGACGAAGCTGCAGACAGACGTAGTTTGAAGCATTTTACGTAAGTCTAAAGCGCTATCAATTTAGAAGTATTGTTCTAGTGTCTGAGGTTAGTACCAAGAGGGTATTGGTAAGAGAGAATATAAAACACATACATTCCTAAGGCTACACGGTTCTGCACTTAAAACATGCTATAACTCTAGAGCAGCGCGACTCCCGACATATTAGTTGTGCAGAATGCAATGCTGTTAATACTCCAATGTAAGAAATATATCTCCAGCATATGACATACATTCTCCATGCAAGTTTCTCTACGATAAACTATGGCGACAAACTGTAAAGTGATAAAACTACTATTTTGCACACCAAACAAAACATCGATTCTTTGTAACACAAACATTACATAGGTTTCCAGAGGGTCATGACTTGCCCTCTCTCCAATGATCTACTTGCATGCATTGAGGATAGAACGAACATGAAAAGTATAGTAAAACTCGTTTTGTACCTATATTAAACTAACGACTCGATTTGCGTCCAAGATGTGGCAGAGATCCGCTCTAAGTGACACACAGAACACACAATTGTAAACAAGTCAATCGCAGGTTATACTACATAACTGATGCATCCCAGGAGAACAGCGGAAGAAAGTCGTTAAATGCTTGATAAACCTGCAACAACATCTTCCTCTCTCACTCGCAACCGATCACTCCAGCTACTTCATGTCGTCCTTTAATGCAGATCAATGTAAGTTTAGGAGCAAATGGCTTTCTTTTCCAGGAAATCACCGAAAACAGCAGTCGATTTGCATGTTCCACTATTACCTGAGTAGACATACAGTAAAATGTTGCTACGCAGCAACTGTTTGTTGGCTGACACCGCAAGGTTGTGACTGGCTCAGAGTACAGAGAAGCCCATTATAAATACTCTTTGTTAGGATTTAAAATACCTAAATATTCCTGTACAGGGGATATAATGAGTTTAACTGACAAAATGATAAAATATAAAAATGCAGCAAATGAAGCAGATAAAAGGAAATATAAACTTCTAAAAAATGATATTGACAGAAATAGCAAATGGCTAAGAAGGAATGGCTAGAGGAAAAATACACGGACGTGAAAGATAGATACCAGCTATAGAATAATTAACAAGACGTGTTAAGAAAAGAAAAGCAGTTGTATGAATATCTATAGCTCAGATAGCAAACCAGTATTAAGCAAAGAAATGGAAAGCAGAAAGATGGAATGAATATGTACAGAATCTGTGTAAAGGAAACAAACTTGAGAACAATGTTGTAGAAGGAGAAAAAGAAGTAGGCGATGATGAAGTGTGAAATATAATACTTCAAGAAGAATTTGATGGAGCATTGAAAGACATAAGTGGAAACAAGGAACCTGGAGTAGACGACATTCCTCCAGAACGATTGAGATCCTTGAGAGAGCCATCCATGTTAAAATTATTCCAGCTTGTGTGCAAGATATGTGAGACAGGTGAAATACTGTTAGAGGTACATGAGGCAGACGAAATAGTCTCAGACTTCTAGATGAATGTAATAATTCCAGTTCCAAAGAAGGCAGGTGCTAACAGGTGTAAATACCACCGAAGCGTCAGTTTGATAAGACATGGTTGCAAAATACTGACATAAATTATTTACAGAAGAATAGAAGAACTGGTAGAAGTCGATCTCAAGGAAGATTACCTTGGGTTCCTTAGAAAGGTCGAAAGACGCAAGGCAATATCGACACTAAATCTTATCTCAGAAGATCGCCTGATGAAAGGCAAACCTTTATTTACAACATTTGTAGATTATGGGGAAGCTGCTGAGAATTTTGACTGTACTAGAATTTTTGAAATTTTGGAGGTATAAGGGACAAAAAAAAGGAGCAAAAGATTTTTTTCTAACTTGTATAGAAAATCGAGTGAAATTGTAAAAGGCGGAGAACATGAAAGAAAAGCAATAGTTCAGGAAGGAGTGAGTTACAATTGTATCCCCAATGTTTTTCCGTCTATATGACGTGCAAGCTGTGAAGGAAGCCAAGGCGAAACTGGAAAGGGAATCAAAGTTCAGGGAGAAGAAATAAAAACTCTGGCATTTTTCGATGACACTGTATTTTTGTTACAAACAGCAAGTGGCTTGGAAGAGCAACTGAATGGAATGAGAGGCGTCTTGAATGGATTATAAGATGAACATCAACAACAGTAAAACACAGGTAATGGAATGTAATAGAATTTAATCAGATGATGCTGAGAGAATTAGATTAGGAAATGAGACATTAAAAGTATTCATTGAGTTTTGCTATTTGGGCAACAAAATAACTGATGACTCTGTAGTAGAGAGGATACAAAATGACAACAGCAAGAAAAACATTTCTGAAAAAGAAAAATTTATTGACATCTGATACAAATTCAAACGTTAACATGTCTTTCTTGAAGGTATTTGTAAGGAGTGACACCTTGTGCAGAAATGAAACATGGGCAATAAACAGTTCATACAGGTTTTAGATAGATTAGATTCAATTTGCGTTCCATAGACCCAAAAAATGAGATGATTCTCGTGGGTGTGGAACTTTTCAGAAAGTATAATACAAAAACATAAAACATTTGAATATAATACTTACTACTCTCATCATTTGTCAGGAGATCGTTTAAATGGTTGAAAACAATGCAGTAAACCGGAACAGCTAATATTTACAGAATTAACATGCTGTCAGAATGAAACACTGCTATGCACTATTAATAAATTTATCATACACGAAATATCTAATCTTGAATGTTGTGACCAAGTGCTGTCAGAACTGAAATCTAACAGATATTTTTATTTAAGCTGGCTTAACAGTCTCTGTTGAGATATTCATCTAAGGAGTAGAAGGAGTTGCCTATCAAAAATCTTTCAAACTCTGTTTAAACCGTGCTTTATCTGAAATCAAATTTTTAATGGTTGCTGGCAATTTATTGAAAATGTGTATTCCTGAATATAGGACAAGGAAGAGAATAAAAGCTTTAGAAATGTGGTGCTGTAGAAGAATGAAGGTTTAGTGGGAAGATCGAATAACTGATGAAGAGGTGCTGAATCGAATTAGGATGAAAAAAAATTGCCACAACTTGACTAAAAGATGGGATCAGTTGATTGGACACTTCCTGAGATGTCAAGAAATTATCAGTTTGGTAATGAAAGGAAGTGTGCGTGTGTATGTGTGTGTGGGGGGGGGGGGGGAGGGGCGGGAGGGTGTGTGCAAACCATGACAGCAAGAACAACAAACAAAAACTTTATGGCAAGTATGTTTCTTTGGCTTCCAGGCGGAAATAACAATACAATTGAGATGAACTGAACCATCTCACTGCATCAGTATTGTCACCTTCACATCAGGCGAAAATAATGCAGTATCAGTTTGAAAATATATACATCTGCGGCTGTTAAGGCCTGTGCATGCCACACCTGTCAAAATCATGCCAAAACTTCCCAACAACAACTGAAGGTGCTTTTCTTATTCTGTTGTCTTGTGACATAATTTCCAGTTCCTCAGACAAGCTCTACATTCAAATTACAGCTTGTCTTAAGAATTAAATTAAGTTTCATACAATTTTAACTCCTTCCAATCTAAATTATTATTTACTTACAAAAAAAATCTGACATCATTTTACATTCAAGAGTCTCCCAGAAAACATTTTGTCTAACAAAAATTTCCAAACATCCCCCAATCTTCTGGATGTTTGATGTACACAACTGTGTACATCGGGTTTCCAGCATCACCTCATACCTTAAGGAAATTAATGCTAAGGATCAAGTTAACCAATCTTTATTTCATTTTAAATAAAAATAATTCCAAATTACAGCTATTAATTAAATGAGTATAAGCAGCACATTGAACGTGAGGTTCAGCATGAAACTGCAAAAGAACAGTTCATGTCCTTCTGAAAAAACAAATGTACTTCTTATTTTTTGCAATTAATTCCAGAATACCCTGTACATTTTGGCAATTTGCAGTGACTTAGATAGGTAACTGTTGAATGGAATCAAACTGTATTCTTTTCAGGTACTTTTTTGTGGTGTAGTATCAATTCACCTGCTATGCTGGTATGAAAGGAGGGAAGATACAGTTGTTTTTCTTAGCGATAGACAAGCGTTCTGCATCTTGTCTGTAATCTAATCAGCTTTGCACAATGGCCAAGTCAACAGCATGAAAAATCATCCACACAGACACATTTTCGAGATTTAATAAAACTCTGTAGAACTTACTAATAGATCAAACATATACATACCATCCACTGCAGTGTTACATCTTTTTACTATTTCACGTCTTTAGACACTCACACATGACTTTCTTTATTCCAGTGCTCGACTTCATCCACTGTGCCTATACTAACGAAGTCTGAACACAATTGTCTACCCACTTACACAAAATAATGGCATCAACACTAGTGTTTTCTTCGCAGATACCTCAGATTTGTTCATTATTGTGTTATCACTAGAAAATGGCAAGTTATTTCCAAATCTACTTTGCCAGGCAGTTGCTGCTGGAGTGATACCTTGAGATTTCAGAATTTGAAACACATGATAAGATGAAAAGAAGTTGTCAGAATATACTTTATGAGCTTTAGCTTCTGAGAGTGGAACAGAAAATCTTAAAACAACAACAGGACCTAATCCAAATTTTTTATAGCATGCAGAATTTAGTTCAGTTGTAGCACCTTGATACAAAAGAACATCAAGCACTATTCCACTCTTTCGACGCAGCATTAAGAATTTCATTCCCCATGGGCTTGGTTTGCCTTTAATGTTTTGCAGAAAACTTCCCAGTGAAAGCAATAATCAAGCAGTATTGCCTTCCCACAGAGACACAACACCACAGAGTATAATTCACTACTTCGTTAGTTACTGCTGACAAGAGTGCAGTAGCTACTTGCACATGGCTAAAACAATTGTGCACAGTGGATTTGGATGCACAGGATATTTCTTGTAAGAGAAATATTAGTCAATAAACGTTATGTACACCATTCTGGCCACCAAGTCTGAAAGGGTTAAGTTAAGTAGAGGCCACTTACATGGATAAATTACTGTATGTAAATGACATTCAGTGCCCTGCAAATTGCCTGTTCTAATTTTATGCAGTTTCTATATTGACTGAATAGGACTCAGAAGGAGGTCGAATGGCCAAAAACAAACAAAAACATAAGTCGCTGGAAAAATACAAAAATTAAAAGCAAATAGTAGAGTCTCATTGTGATGTATATAAAACAACTTTTTTTGATCAGAGGATTACAAAATTGAAACTGCGTTTCGTCTACTAAAATATTACAAAAGTTTTTGATGTCATAAATAATTAATAATAATTAAGGCATTGTAACTCCACCACTGCCAGTCCCAAGCCCGCTGCCTCATCTTGCAAGTGAGGAGGAAGGAGGAGGGTGAGGAGTAACACCTCATAAAAGAAACCTGGGTCCATCTAGCTCTGGATGGGAGCACCCTGTGGGGGCCCCTGTCTGCGTTACAGGTGAATCCCAAAAATCCAGACACATCTATGTGGTAGCCACCAGTACTCTGGTCAGCGTCTGTTGGTTCTGTGAGCTTGGCTGTGATTGAATATTCTGGAACTCAAAACTCCAGTCGAAATCGTGTGAGATCCTTCGTGATTTCATCACCAAAACTTCAACATGAACCAATAATTATGACAGAACAATGTGAAAGAATCCACTTCCCTGGGCCCTAGTCAGTAGGATGGGTAATAGACCTGATCATTGGATTCCAGGGTATAGGATATGTCATGAAGAGAAAAATCGGAGCTTCTCAAAAAACCCTCAAGACAAAGAGAATATTTTGCATGGGAACAATCAACACAAACACACTACTGGAGCACGTAAATTGAAATAATTACCAAACACCATGGATAAATGCAACATCAAAATTATCTCAATACAGGAAATCCCCAAGCATCAAGTAAAATTGTTACTAGCTGATTTCAATGCCCAGCTGGGTAAGAAAAGAAAATCCCGAGACACGACAGGGAAATACACGGCCCACAAGAGAACAAACAAAAATGGAGAGAACCTGATAAATTTCTGCAGGAAAATTGAGCTGAAAATCAACGCAATTCCAGAAACCACACAGAAAACTAATAACTTGGAAATCCCCCAACAATGCTCTAGGAGAATTTCAGGTAGCACACATAGTAATGTATATGAAAAACGCTAGAGAAATAATGAATGTAAGAACTTAGAAAGGAGTTTTTGAGTCTGGTCATAAACTTCTCCAAATCAAAGCAAACTTTATACCCAACAGAAAAATCTGGAGAACCAACAGACCTTTCAGAACAGATCCAGAGTACTTGCAACTAAACAAGAACGAACTAATAGAAGAAATTACGAAATTGAACAGCAACAACTGAAATTTTCAGTAGCATGTAACAAAAAATTTAATTTTACTAGCGAATGTGATGTTCTGCGACAAATATTTTGTTTATATTTTCAGGTTCAGGACCCATCTTACTCATCTGAATATCTTTAAAAAGTATGTTCTAATAAAACTCCACTTGCAGGAGTTTCATCTTTCGCTTTTTAAACAGACTGAAGTTACAAAACGGTAGAAACTAGTTCCACAGAGAGCATGGTCTTATATATAAATTACCGAAACTTGCGTTTCTCAACATTTTTTGCGGTTATCAGAAAGTATCCTTTCTCTTGTGTATATGTAATGGAAAATATGTCATTATTGGTAAGATTCTGCTAAAAGATGTTTTCAGGTTCTGGACCTACTTATACATCTGCACCTATTTAAAAAGGATGTTGTTACTAAAGTTAACAACAATTAACAAAATTTGTTTTTCTTTAGTTGGTACTTCTAGGACTAAGGGATCACTTACTGAGAAGTAGAACTTGAAATATGGAAATTATGGTACAAATCATTGTCAGACATAATAGCATGACTGTCCATTCTTGAGATTTAAAAGTTCAGTTTCACTCACTGTATGCTACAATCTCTATCTTGACGACTATTTACAAAAGTGTTGTTAATTCAAATGCAGCTAAATATTTGTGACAAGCAAGAATATAAATGTCATTGCTGCTCGTTTCACTTGTAGCAATTTAAGTTGTGGTTTTAGGTTCTTACCCATCCACACCCTCAAAAATCGCGACATATTCGGAATAAAAAGCTAAGTATTTCTGACAAGCGAGGCATGAAATATGATTGCTGCTTGTTGTCCTCTTGGGTTCTTGTACATGCACACCCTTGTAATTTGCGACATATTCGTAATAAACAGCAAGATATTCTAAACAAGCCAGAATTCAAATGTCATTATTGGTCGTTTCACTTGCAGGAGTTTCATCTTTCGCTTTTTAAACAGACTGAAGTTACAAAACGGTAGAAACTAGTTCCACAGAGAGCATGGTATTATATATAAATTACATAGAATATTGCAGAACATACATTTATTACATGAGTAAGAAAGAAACAGAATCTTTTACAACCACGAAAATGAAGAAAAAGTATTTGTGTGCAGCAGAATGTAAACCTACTTCCTCCAACACCATAACCATACCTACATATTTTAAACCATAAGACTATGCCATTCACAAAGGGGTCAGTTTCTTAGTACTGTTTGTCTTAGTATCTCTTTAAGGCTCTTTACAGATGATGTCTCATTGCCTGCCACCTAATTGTAACAAATCTTATCAAGCGTGATGATGTGATAAGTCTACAGTGCACCTTTGTTTGAAATGGCATACTCTCATAACGTGCAAGTTATAATATAGAAACAACAACATATGATGAAATTCAATATGGATTCTCCAAAGTAGCAACTGAGGACATCATGTGATCTGATCCCAATACTGTGAAATGCTATTGGTTGTTCCTGTTTCAAGCCGAGCTGTGCCTATTGATAAGCAGAGCAATTGAATGGAATGGATAGTGTATTGAAAAGAGATTATAAGATGAACATCAACAAAAGAAAAAGTTGATAATGGAGTACAGTCGAATTACATCAGGCAATGCTGAGAGAATTTGATAGACAATAAGACACTAAAAGTAGTAGATGAAACTTTGCTATACTGTCAGCAAAACAACTGCTGATGACCAACGAAATGAAATGGGTAGAAAAGAAATCTATGACACAGATTAACCAAAAGAAGGGAGCAGTTGATAGGACACATCCTGGGGTACCAAGGAATCATCAGTTTAGTTTGAAAATGACATGTGGGTGGGATTGGAGGTAAAAGTTGTAGAGGCAGACCAAGGCTTGACTCTGCTAAGTAGGTTCAACTGGATTCAGGCTGCAGTAGTTATGCACAGATGAAACAGCTTAGACAAGATAGACTAGTATGGAGAGCAGCATCAAATCAGTTTACAAACTGAAAAGCCTCAACAACAACAATTTATTTCAACAGACACTTTATACTAAAAGTCTGTAATGGATAACATGTATCTCCTTTCGTTTTCCTGAAATTAATGTCTTATGCATTACAGAGGAATACTGACTGACTTTTTTGGTCAAATATAAGAACTTAAACAATCTAATGAAAAGTCAGGAGTATAATTTTGATACTGAAGTGTGTCAAAGCTGTGTGTGTGTGTGTGTGTGTGTGTGTGTGTGTGTGTGTGTGTGTGTGTTTTAGTTAAATGAACAAAAAATGGAATGTGCCTTAATATATGTCTATTTATATCTGAAGCACAATGTTTAGCTGTCCAAGTTTGCAGCAAGATAGATCTGGTCTCTTGTCATGACTAATAAGCTTTAGAAGTCATATTCTGGAAACTTTGGGTTGGGTGTTTATTGCAGCCTGCCCACTCAAGCAACACTTTGATTATGATTCCATAGTGACTTGCCATAACCAACTTTCATAAGTTACTGACCTGCTAGTAGGTGTCACCAGTGTAAAGATGGTTATAGATACTCCAATACAGTGAGAGGTGAATAGGCCCATACATACACTGTTGTCGGGAAGTAACTGGATTTCTCCATTCTGTGAAATATTGTCTGTCAAAACTTTTTTTCTACCACTATCACATACCTCATAGAGGCTCTAATAGACTGTCGCATTACAGAGTGTCAAAAATTGCTATCTCTTTCTGTCAGCAGAGCATCTCCAACAGGCCGACCGCGGTGGCCACGCGGTTCTAGGCGCTGCAGTCCGGAACCGCTCGACCGCTACGGTCGCAGGTTCGAATCCTGCCTCGGGCATGGACGTGTGTTATGTCCTTAGGTTAGTTAGGCTTAAGTAGTTCTAAGTTCTAGGGGACTGATGACCTCAGATGTTAAGTCCCATAGTGCTCAGAGACATTTGAACCATTTTGAGCCAACTCAAACGAGTGTCTTGGTAATCACATGTCCTGCCTTGAGACTTTTAAATGTCTGTGATGCAATGAATCAAACTACAATATCTCAATCCCACTCAGCAAAAAATGACAAGACTCAGCAGGAAAGTGTGACAAAATACGAGCAGTCTGGTTCCCAAATCTATAGACGGCTTTCACGTATGAGAACTGCAGAGAAATGAGAACTTAAGGATCGATAGCTATGGGAAGAGGCTTTATCGACTGTGTGAACACATGTGAACATTTAATTTGCAGTGACATCGTTCAAGTGCTGCAACTTTTGTCATGCCACAAAAAGTTGAACTCAGTTGTATGAGGCTTTGAGATACCAGTGGCCTTCCACCACTGTTCTGTGATGGCTTTAGTTCGAAACACGAGCATTCTGTTGCACTTACTGTGGAGTAGCTACTGCTGCACTCCATTCGATTTCAGTGTGTTTTCATTTTATTACTGAAACAAGTCAAAACAGTGACTGTCGAGCGCATTTTTACAGCTTCTGGAACTACAAGAACAACAGCCGAATATTACTAAATTACTGTTAAATGTTCTGTAGCGGCACTTGCACTTGTGTGTATGCACGCGTGTGTGTATTTGCAAGTAAATGATGTAGCCCACAATCTTTAAACCATTTTCGATGAATAAAAATAATAAACGTAATATGTTACCAAAAAAGTGAGCCATATAAACCTCATTGTTTGTGAGACCAGGCACTGTATGAATTGTGGATTACATGCAGCAAATTGCCTCCAAGTGTGACAACACAATAAGATTCAAAAATCTTGGAAGAGTTGCACATCTGCATATAATATTTATATGCCAGATATCAGTCAGTTTTGCATAGCAGACACCATTTTTGTCTTCAAGTACTATTTCTTCAACAAACATATTTGTGGTCCCTGATTTATCCAATGCAAAACCTACTGTTGGATGCAATATTTGGGTTTTGTCTTTCTTGTATTTAACTTTTGCCACATCTCTAATGCCATTACCTGCACTATAACATTAATAACTGCAGATATGATTTTATTCCCCCCCAAGAATCAGGGACCTTGCCGTTGGTGGGGAGGCTTGCGTGCCTCAGCGATACAGATAACCATACTGTAGGTGCAACCACAACGGAGGGGTATCTGTTGAGAGACCAGACAAACGTGTGGTTCTTTAAGAGGGGCAGCAGCCTTTCCGGTAGTTGCAGGGGCAACAGTCTGGATGATTGACTGACCTGGCCTTGTAACACTATCCAAAACGGCCTTGCTGTCCTGGTACTGCGAACGGCTGAAAGCAAGGGGAAACCACAGCCGTAATTTTTCCCGAGGGCATGCAGCTTTACTGTATGGTTAAGTGATGATGGCGTCCTCTTTGGTAAAATATTCCAGAGGTAAAATAGTTCCCCATTCGGATCTCCGGGCGGGGACTACTCAGGAGGACGTCATTATCAGGAGAAAGAAAACTGGCGTTCTATGGATCGGAGCGTGGAATGTCAGATCCCTTAATCGAGCAAGTAAGTTAGAAAATTTAAAAAGGGAAATGGATAAGTTAAAGTTAGATATAGTAGGAATTAGTGAAGTTCGCTGTAGGAGGAACAAGACTTTTGGTCAGGCGAATTCAGGGTTATAAATACAAAATCAAATAGGGGTAATGCAGGAGTCGGTTTGATAATGAATAAAAAAAATAGGAGTGCGGGTAAGCTACTACAAACAGCATAGTGAAGGCATTATTGTGGCCAAGATAGATACGAAGCCCACTCCAACTACAGTAGCACAAGTTTATATGCCAACTAGTTCTGCAGATGACGAAGAAATTGAAGAAATGTATGATGAAATAAAAGAAATTATTCAGATAGTGAAGGGAGAGGAAAATTTAATAGTCATGGGTGACTGGAATTCGGTAGTTAGAAAAGGGAGAGAAGGAAACGTAGTAGGTGAATATGGAATGGGGGTAAGGAATGAAAGAGGAAGCCCCCTGGTCGAATTTTGCACAGAGCGCAACTTAATCATAGCTAACACTTAGTTCAAGAATCATAAAAGGAGGCTGTATACGTGGAAGAAGCCTGGAGATACTGACAGGTTTCAGATAGATTTTATAATGGTAAGACAGAGATTTAGGAACCAGGTTTTAAATTGTAAGACATTTCCAGGGGCAGATGTGGACTCTGAGCACAATCTATTGGTTATGAAATGTAAATTAAAACTGAAGAAACTGTAAAAAGGTGGGAATTTAAGGGGATGGGACCTGGATACACTGAGAGAACCAGAGGTTGTACAGAGTTTCAGGGAGAGCATAAGGGAACAATTGACAGCAGTGGGGGAAAGAAGTACAGTAGAAGAAGAATGGGTAACTCTGAGGGATGAAGTAGTGAAGGCAGCAGAGGATCAAATAGGTAAAAAGACGAGGGCTAGTAGAAATCCTTGGGTAACAGAAGAGATATTGAATTTAATTGATGAAAGGAGAAAATATAAAAATGCAGTAAATGAAGCAGGCAAAAAGGAATACAAACGTCTCAAAAATGAGATCGACAGGAAGTGCAAAATAGGTAAGCAGGCATGGCCAGAGGACAAATATAAGGATGTAGAGGCTTATCTCACTAGGGGTAAGATAGATACTGCCTACAGGAAAATTAAAGAGACCTTTGGAGAAAAGAGAACCACTTGTATGAATATCAAGAGCTCAGATGGAAACCCAGTTCTAAGCAAAGTAGGGAAAGCAGAAAGGTGGAAGGAGTATGTAGAGGGTCTATACAAGGGCAATGTACTTGAGGACAATATTATGGAAACGGAAGAGGATGTAGATGAAGATGAAATGGGAGATACGATACTGTGTGAAGAGTTCGACAGAGCACTGAAAGCCCTGAGTCGAAACAAAGCCCCAGGAGTAGCCAACATTCCATTGGAACTACTGACGGCCTTGGGAGAGCGAGTCGTGACAAAACTCTGCCATCTGGTGAGCAAGACGTATGAGACAAGCGAAATACCATCAGATTTCAAGAAGAATATAATAATTCCAATCCCAAAGAAAGCAAGTGCTGGCAGATGTGAAAATTATCAAATAATCAGTTTAATAAGTCACGGATGCAAAATACTAACGTGAATTCTTTACAGACGAATGGAAAAACTAGTAGAAGCCGACCTCGGGGAAGATCAGTTTGGATTCCGTAGAAATATTGGAACACGTGAGGCAATACTGAACCTACAACTTATCTTAGAAGCTAGATTAAGGAAAGGCAAACCTACATTTCTAGCATTTGTAAACTTAGAGAAACCTTTTGACAATGTTGACTGAGATACTCTCTTTCAAATTTTGAAGGTGGCAGGGGTAAAATACAGGGAGCAAAAGGCTATTTACAATTTTTACAGAAACCAGATGGCAGTTATAAGAGCCGAGGGGCATGATAGGGAAGCAGTGGTTGGGAAGGGAGTGTGACAGGGTTGTAGCCTATCCCCAATGTTATTCAATCTGTATATTGAGCAAGCAGTAAAGGAAACAAAAGAAAAATTCGGAGTAGGTATTGAAATCCATGGAGAATAAATAAAAAGTTTAAGGTTCGCCAGCGACATTGTAATTCTGTCAGAGACAGCAAAGGACTTGAAAGAGCAGTTGAAAGGAATGGATAGCGTCATGAAAGGGGGGTATAAGATGAACATCAACAAAAGCAAAACGAGGATAATGGAACGTAGTCGAATTAATTTGGGTGATGCTGAGGGAATTAGATTAGGAAATGAGACACTTAAAGTAGTAAAGGAGTTTTGCTATTTGGGAAGCAAAATAACTGATGATGGTCGAAGTAGAGAGGATATAAAATGTAGACTGGCAATGGCAAGGAAAGCATTTCTGAAGAAGAGAAATTTGTTAACATCGAGTATAGATTTAAGTGTCAGGAAGTCGTTTCTGAAAGTATTTGTATGGAGTGTAGCCTTGTATGGAAGTGAAACATGGACGATAAATAGCTTGGACAAGAAGAGAATAGAAGCTTTCGAAATGTGGTGCTACAGAAGAATGCTGAAGATTAGATGGGTAGATTATATAACTAATGAGGAGGTACTGAATAGGATTGGGGAGAAGAGAAGTTTGTGCCATAACTTTACTAGAAGAAGGGATCGGTTGGTAGGACATGTTCTGAGGCATCAAGGGATCACCAATTTAGTATTGGAGGGCAGCGTGGAGGGTAAAAATCGTAGAGGGAGACGAAGAGATGAATACACTAAACGGATTCGGAAGGATGTAGGTTGCAGTAAGTACTGGGAGATGAAGAAGCTTGCACAGGATAGAGTAACATGGAGAGCTGCATCAAACCAGTCTCAGGACTGAAGACCACAACAACAACAACATGATTTCATTTGACTCCATACTGAAAGCTGTGCAACTACATAGACTTTGTGGCCTCTGTAAAGGTCTACAGGTTTGCACATAGCCATACATACGTAATTCGTGCTCGCCAGCCGACCTATCTTGGAATGCTGACAATTTGCTTGGTCAGTAGACGTGTGTCCGTCCGCAGTGCGCCACAAGAGAGTAAGCCACTGGCCGCCGTCCGCAGCTCGCCGTATAACTAGCGCGGCCTTGGGTGCGAATATGTCTCTTTTTCTTAGCTCACCATGGAGCCTTTCGATACGACTGTAATTAGGACGTCAGACACAGTGATGATGGGTGTGCATAGCGTGCGTGTTTGATAATCAGTCTTTTTTAATAGACTGTTTAAACTTAGTTCTCTGTGTTCCCGTATTCTGTACCTCAGGGACCCACTGCTTACCAATCCTGACAAATATTTCGTGTAATTATCATCCGGGTGTAGCAACACAAACACCTCCTTATAGCCTTGGTGTCAGCATGGGGATAATTATGGAAAACCTACAGTCCTGAAGAGCTGCAGCACAACATGAACTTCGAGTAGTAGCAGCACGAACATCTTCCGACTATGTGGGGACATCCAACGCTGGAATTCAGGTTGATCTACTACAGTTTGGCTAGAATACGAAAGGTAGTGATGGATTTTTGTTTTACATTTGAGTGACTCATTGGCGTTAAGTTAGACGAAGTGCCGTTATGCAGTCAGAGTAACGCTGTGGATCTACAAACTGTTATTAATGACCTGCAAGAAGAGATTCGGCAGTTAAAAGCAGAAAGAAGCGAGCGTAACATTCCGAAAGACCTGTCAAATGATAGATCATGCAGTACAAGTACAACTACAATAAAGAATTTTTGATTACTGCCGTCAGTACCAGTGTATAGCGGGAAACCCGTACCAGTGTTTAGCGGGAAACCCGAAGATGATGTGGAAGTGTTTTTTCGCAAACTTGAAGGTGCCGCCCTGTTAGGATCATGGAGAGATTACAATAAGCTAGCGGTCGCCAAATTAATAATTTAGAGAGCAGCACAAGATTTCATTAGCGCAGAGCCTACTTGCGTGAAAACAGAATATTACAATGATTTTAGAACGGTTGTTGTTCAGAGATTCAAACGCAAAAACGAGATCAGATTTTACAGAGAGCAGCCTTACAGTTTGCGAATGCGACGAGACGAATCTATCGAGGAGTTTGCCGACAGAAATCGAAACATCAACGCTCAAACGTACAAATTAGTAGAAGATGAAAATGAAAATCGCATTCATTGTTCGAAGCCGACCAGAGAGCCTGGGACACATTTATTCATGGGTTGTACGAAGAGGAAGTAAGCAAAGCTGTTAGATTGTCAACATGCAAAACGTTTCAGGAAGCAGTAGAATCAGCTGTTTGGTTTCGTTGACGCCATAAGGCGACCGAATGAGATGCAGAAACAAGAACGCAGAGTTTTCGACACAACAGTACAAAGCTACAGATGCAGTAAGCTGGGTCACAAGCGTAAGGATTGTAAAGAGAATCGAATCTGCTATCATTGCGGGATGCAGGGTCATCTTTCGAGAGATTGTCGCAACAAGAAGAACGGTAATGTGAACAACAATCTGCCAGATTTTTAAACGAGTACGGGTACGTACGGGCCGCCACTCCGTCCGCTCCCAGTGATTCCTGTTAGTTCCAGCAAAAATCATCCCGAAAATGACTTCGTGATAGGTGCTGTATATCGTGGGAGAAACATCAAACTACTTATTGACACAGGAGCACAGACCTAATTAATGTGGTGTTGCATAGATAAACAGGATAAATTGAAACCACTACTATTAAAAGTGCGAAGGTTAAACGGAGGAAAACTACGTAACCTTGGAGAAGTTGACGTAGAATTAATTTGGCCACGGCCAAGATGAAGGTGAAAATAAAGATAAGGATAAACACACAGCAAGGGTGCAAATAGTTTCAAATAACGAAACGCGTTATGATGGTGTACTTGGGATTGATTTGTTGTCTACTAACAAGGCAGAGATATTTGTGGCAGAAAGAAAGATCAGACTGGGCCGTAGCAACTACAACCTAGGAAATCGTTCTTCAGATCGTACTCAAAGGAGTAGCAATACTGACGTCGTGGGAATGGACCGCCCAAACGATGCATCAGTTCAAACCGTCCGACTCGATGTTCAAATTGATCCGCCTCAGCAAATTCCCAAGGGAGCATGAAAGACAATCTACGTTGAAGCTAAGTCACCCCGATGCAAGGAAGGAACTACGTTATTAACTGAGCGATCAGAGAAAAGTGCGTTACTGGATACAATGCATTGTTATGTTGCTAGAAGTGTAGGTGTCGCTACAATGGTGAGATAGAATGTCGCAAAAGTCTGTTACAATAATGAATATGAGCAATGAGGATGTTGTTTTGCCACGAGGAACGAACGTTGCTGAAGTGTCGAGCGAAAGTAAAAGTGACGTAATACTGATTCCAGATGAAGTAACAAACGCTGCAGTTATAAACACAGATTTTGGTAACAGTACCGCAAAATTGCAACGCGAAGACGAAGTTAATACTGAGCTGAAGCGCAAGATTTGGAAGAAGATAGAACATTTGACAGCTGTGAACAGAAGATTTTAGCGCCTGTTTCCTTGGAGTAAGCAGATCTATTCCGAGAACGTGCAAATTTACCTGTCACACATTTAGTTCAGCATCGTATTCATACAAGGAATGCATCCCCAGTCACACAGACAGAAACCTTACCGAACAGCATTTAGTCAGAGTTGGTAGAAGACATGGTTAAAGAACATTTAGAAGCAGGAATTATAAAACTAAGAGATCCTTCAGACCCACCATGGTGTTCGCCTGTTGTACTTGTAAAGAAGAAATCAATTCCTGGATAATCACAGTTCCGTTTTTGTGGTGATTACCAATCTTTGAATGCTGTGACCACATCCCCCTTATCAAATTTAGTGGAAACCTTGGATTACTTGGGCAGATGTCGATTTTTTTCAGTATGTGATTTAACAAGTGGTTATCACCAGTTAACAGTGCATCCAGATGATCAAACAAAAGCTTGGTTTGTAACTGCAACAGGAGTATACAAGTATCTTTGTATGCCATTTAAACTTCTTAATGCTCCAGCTACGTGTCACCACCTGATGGATTCAGTTTTATGAGGAGTCACCCCAACACAAGGACTTGTTTCCTTGATGGTCTAATAATTTTTGGTGAAAACATGAAGCAACATACTGAGAGACTACAAGTTGTTTTTTAGCGTATAAGAAGTGCAAACATGTGTTTGTCAATAGATAAATGTCATTTTGCACAAAGTAAGGTTAAGTACCTTGGTCAAGTTATAACCAGTGAAGGAATTTGACCTGATCCAAAAATAATTGAAGATGTAAAGAATTTTCCTGAACCAAAGAATTTGAAAGAACCACAATTGTTCTTGGGACTGTCAAATTTCTACTGACATAGCTGGCTATGCGAATATAGCATGTCCAATGACACAGCTACTGAAGAGAGGAGCCACATTTAATTGGTCAACAGAATGCAAAAAGGCAATGGAAGAACTTAAAACTGCTCTAACCATGGCCCCAGTGTTAGCCTATATGGATTTCAGTAAACCTTTTATTCTTTCAACAGATACATCCACTTTTGCCATAGGTGAAATCTTGTCTGAAGAAGTTGATGGTCATGAACATCCAATCTCATTTGCTTCCAGACAATTAAACAAAGCAGAATGTAATTATACTACTACAGAGAAGGAGTGTTCTACTTTGGGTTTTGGTACAACACATAACAGATGTTTCTTAACAGGAAGAGAATTTACAGTTGTTACAGATTATACCACACTTAAATGGTTATTGAGCTTAAAGGATCCAAGTTCCAGAGTAGCAAGATGGGCATTAAGACTGGGTAAGTAACAGTTTAAGGATATTCACCGACCTGGTAAACAACATGGGAATGCTGATGCAATGAGACGAAAAGTCAATGTTTGTGTTACAATAAGTCAAGAAAAAGAGTTAAAGGCAGCTCAAGAAGAAGATCCACAATGCAAATTATGGAAAAATGGTCAACGTTTTGTCGAAATAGATGGATTATTGTACAAAATCACTAGTAATGGAAACCACCAAGTATTCCAGAAGCATGAAGGAGCAGATGATGAGAGAACAACATGATTATTTATTATCAGAACATTGTGGTAAAAAAGCAACAAACATTAAAATAGCTCAAATGTTTTGTTGCCTGAGCCACAAAACTAACGTTATCATATTAAAGAATATGCAAAGAACGATTACGACACACAGTTTTCATGGAACAGATTGTCAAGCAATTTATGTCACATTTCCACATAATTCATAATGAAATGAACACAAATATCCCAGAACTATTCGAAGGATTAAATGCTGTGAGTGCACACTTAGATTTAAACACTCTTTTGTTAAGGATTACTGATAGTTTATCAAATACTATAATTGGTGCCCTTAACTTAAGAACAGCTTCATAAAGTAGTTCAAATGATTGTTTGAGCAGTGTACTAGTACATCCAGAATAATTTTTACAGATCCTAGTAGCAATTGAACTAAAGCTAGATACATGTACTATGATTTACCCTGTTAACCCTTACAATATATATGCTTACTAAAAATTAACTACCACAAACTTTTTAATGATTAAATATGAATTAATTGTTATTGTTTCTATACCCATTGCTAGATCAAAGCATAATTTAAAAATGTATAAGATTTGTACTTACTCTGTGACTTGGAGACAGGCAGGTATTCATGTAAAGTGCATACTAAATGTTTATCTACTGATCAGCAAGGATCGAAGATACTTTGTGTCCCTAAATGAACATGATTTGTATATGTGTAAATGTAGTCATAAGTTAATTTGCCCTGGATGAGGCAGTATTCTTAGACAGTAGAATGTACAGCTGTGAGAAAGAATTCTTTATGAATCATCCCCCAAGAGAAGATTGTCATAGAATTTTGATGCATCTTTATCATCCATTTCTTAAACAATCTTCTGAATGTAAAATTTTCTCATTTAACTCCACCCTTATTGTCACATTTACATGTAAAAATTATGATACGCCTAAAGCTACCCTTTACACTCAAATTGAATAATATTGCATTACTATTGAGTGCCACTCTGGACATTTGCCATTAATGAGAAGCTGTTTATTAGAATGATTCATACATATAAACATATGAAAGCATTCCTTATCAAGTTTTTCTGAAGACCATGATTTAATTAAAGATATCCATGAAAATGTAATTTTTTCCAATAATGAGCTAAACTTCATTGAAGCAGCTAATAGAATTAAGTCCTTCGATTTATCCAGTAATGTTAATGCATACTTGATTGTCAGTATTGTGTTTTTATTGCTTTCATTAATTTGTCTTTTGTCAACAGCATTTGTCATGTATGAAATTGTCATCCTGAAAGCTCGCTTCTCTGTACTGAACGTTGCTGTGTCTGCAAATGCAATACATGTTGCAAAGCCTTCTGATGCCACAAATGGCGATATGAAATCATAACGCCCAGGAGGTCGTTTTCAGCCACCTGTGGTAGCTCTTTTTCTCTGGGGAGAGTGATGTAAGGGTCTATGGGTTTGCATGTAGCTCTACAGTACGTAACACGTGCTCGCCAGCCGACCAATCTTGGAATGCTGACAATTTGCTTGTTCAGTAGATTTGCGTCTGGCCACAGTGTGCCACAAGAGAGTATGACACTGGCCGCCGCCATCCGCAGGGCGCCATAAAACTAGCGCGACCTTGGGCGCGAATATGTCTCTTTTCTTAGTTCACCATGGAGCCTTTCGATACGACCGTAATTAGCCAGTGTTAGGATGTCAGACACAGTGATGATGGGTGCGTGTAACGTGTGTCTTTTATAATCAGTCTTTTTAATAAACTGTTTAAACTTACTTCTCGGTGTTCGCTTATTCTGTACCTCAGGGACCCACTGCTTACGAATCCTGACAAATATTTCGTGTAATTATCATCCGGGGGTAACAACACAAACAACCTCCTTATATCTTATATGTAAATGGTAATTCACAGTGACTCTACAGAATGCCACAAACCATCACATCACATTAGTTGCATGTCTGGATGAACATGGCTTACACTTCCATAATGACATTCAGAGCAATGAAATAATTATGTGATTGCAAAACAGTTTCTAGAGATTGGAAAGCTGGACAAAGTATTCAGATAAAGTATGGTTTAAACAAAGTTTGAAAGACTTTTTGATAGGCAACCACTTCCACTCCATAGATGAATATGTTAACAGAGACTTTTAGACCAGGTTTTGACAACACTTGGTCACAACAGTCAAGATTAGGTGTGGTTCAAATGGCTCTGAGCACTATGGGACTTAACATCTGAGGTCATCAGTCCCCTAGAACTTAGAACTACTTAAACCTAACTAACCTAAGGAAATCACATACATCCATGCCAGAGGCAGGATTGGAACCTGCAACCGTAGCGGTCGCGTGATTCCAGACTGAAGAGCCTAGAACCGCTCGGCCACACCGGCCGGCCAAGATTAGGTATGTTGTGTATGATAAATTTATTAATAGTGCATAACAGTATTTCATTCTGACAGTGTGTTAGTTCTGTAAATATTAGCTGTTCCAGTTTACGGCATTGTATTAACCTATTTCGACGATCTCCTGACAAATGATCAGGATAGTATTATATTAATATGTTTTATGTTTTTATGCTGTACTTTCTGACATGTTCCACACCCACTGAATCTAATCTAATCTTATCTTCAACTACATAGCAGTTTCTGAAAATGTAAACTTACAAAAATACCATTGTATTGTGCTAGCAATAAAGTACCAAATTTGAGGATGGCATTGGGAATAGACAATTGACTCCTCTTATTTGGTCATTGTTGTATGGTATGCTTATTCACACTTCAATCATCAAAAATGTGGACATTTGTCTTGTTAGGGAGTGTACAGTAGGAGTAGACATGCACATGACCTTCAGGTGAGTTTAGTGATCGAACACAACCTAATTACCCAATTATTACCTTGAGATAGAACATAGTGGTAATCTGGGTTTCCACGGGCATGAATTTCTTACACATGAATCCCTCCACCACTACCCTTACCAGCAAGTTGGTGTTTCCACACAACTGTGTTGAAAATACTACTTACGTGACTTTCAAGATGGCGACAAATGGAATTATCCATGCAGGAGTTCTGCAGCTTTTAACAGTAGATCTTATAGTGACGTTGACAAAGAAAAAGCGGCCCCACTGATGTTTGATATGGAAATGGGCATCTTATAGGAATCGTTTGGGAATATCAAATATGTTAATAAGGGAGTTATCTGATGAGGACGACGTTTAGTTCCAAAATCATTTTTGAATGAGTAAAATCAATCTGGAAATCTTTTTGAACAATATTTCTGGTTCTGTACAAAAGTCTGATACTAATACATGAGATACCGTGCCAGCTAACATTAGATTACAAGTAACATTGAAATATCTGTCTACGGGAGTCACTGCAATATATGTATTACCTTCTGAAGAGGACTTTTTGTAATTTTTTATTTTATCTACTATACACTGGAAGTGCCTTAGAAAGTAAGGTTTTTGTCTCAGCAATTCAGCTTTGCTTTTATTTTCAGAGTTAGTCAACGTTCTGACAGGTCACAGGTGCTATAAATCTTCGTTTGTTTTATCAGTATGGTACTTAATTTTGTAGCCAAAGATTGTATTACAATGCAGAACGGCCATTACTCAGTGATAGCACCAATATAAACACTTTTATATTTACATAGGTTTTCAATAAGGGTCAATAGTAGTTTAAATTTCTAAAGCAGAAATAAATTTCCATTTCACGAGGAATAAAAAGGTTCATTTATGGTATTCACTATTGTGCAGTAATATGGACCTTAGCAAGTGCACACTCTCTGTTTCAATACTTTAACCCATTTCAAAGAATGGTATGTTACTCTGTTACAAATAAGTGCTTACAATGATTTTCTGAATGCTGGAATGATATTCCTATCACACTGTTTAAGAACATGTTGACGTTTAGAAAGTATTTAATTACTTAACTGAAGACGAAGCCCATTATGTAAGCTGGCATGACAGTTTGCAGGTATGGCATTTCTACATGTGAATTGACTCACGTGAATGGTGGTGCAGGGATGCATATGCATATGTAAGAAATTCATGCCTGTGGAATTCCGTATGTACTGTACCTCGTTCACGTTCATTGTCCGTCAGGCACCCAGCCACAACATTTCGTATTTTGGTACGGCTGAAAATCACTCAGAGATGCAGTAGTGTTTAGCAGTTGCGCAAGCGACCATTCTTGAAAATACGTAGTACCAATAAAACTCACCCCCAGCCTGAATTTCACGTTTTCTGACTGCAACTCGGTTCTGTATCAATGATCACGCGTGTCTCAACGACTTTAGCAGGTAGTCATTCACTCCTCTAGTGTTAATAAATCCTGTAGGCAAATCGTTGAAGCGAAACACGTTCACAGATTCTTAAACCAAATCATAAGAGACATGGGATCCAACGTGGATGTGAAGCTGGACGAGTTTTTTGACGTCATAATATAAAATTTCACGCTGTGGAGCATTCTCAAGTCTGAAAGACAGAATGAGATGTGTCAAATTTATGCACCATGGAGAGTAACAAGGCCAATGAGATGCAAGATCACTTTATACACAATAAGGAGCATTTTGATTACTCAGTATTGCAATTGAAGCCAGTCATTGGTGGTTTGTACATTATAATTCAAGTCTTGTCGATATTCCTAGCTGGAATCATCACTTTTACGATCTCTCGAAATTCCGTAATTTTTGGTATAATTTTTTTACAATAAAATGACAGAAAACGGCGTGTCTTTGGTATTAGAATTTGCATGGTATAAAAGTGTGCTATTTCAGGGCAATGGCCCATTGACTATTGATCAAAAAAGCGTCGTTTTTTGGTACGAATTGTTATTAAATATCAGGTAAGGACATTTCGCCAGTTGAAACCTTTAAGACATCATATTATCGAAGACATAGACTTGTATAAAATCTATCAGCGATAAAATTGTAGAGGAGATACTGTACTGTAAATTTAAAGCTTTCTGTTTTGTGGTATACTTTTTACAATTATTTTTATTTCACTTTTAATATTTTGTAACAGATTCTGAAGCTTTCTTATTAATTTAACAGTAGTATGTTATGAAATAACGATACTATGTTTAAATAAGAACGCCCTCCATTCGTTAGGAGCAGCACACCTGAAACAAGAACAATGAATAGCTGGGATGAGAAAGTGATCACATGATGTTCTTCACTTGCTTGTGGTACAATCTTCGTTTTGACCCCCAAGTTCATGAAAGCATTGTTAAGGATTCAATCACAGCTAATTATTTGTGACAAGCAAGGCTACAAATATGACTGCTGTTGTGTTCACTCACAGCAACTCTAGCTGTGCTCTTAGATTACTGCCTATTCACAGTTGAATGAACTGAACTTAACCTCAGATTTTTAACATTGGTTAAGTAATAATATATTTTCTGTTATCTTATTTTGTTTCTCATCATGTCATGCATTACCTTATTGCCATTATCTTCCTTTAATGTACTGTAGCATTCATATAATTATTTTCCTTCCCTCTAGTGTTGAGCAGTTTAAATTTGTTTGACTAACCTAGATAGCTCTTTATCCATATCACCAAGACTACTAAGGACTTAAATGAAGACGTTTCACTTCAACTCTCTTATTCACAGCCATTCTTTCAGGCAGAAACTTAGAAATTTTTTTTAGAATAATTTGGGGATTATCTGAAATAATCTTCCTGTTTCTGTTATCTCTGAAGATATCACATCAAGTTCTGATCAAATCACTGTGTGCAAATTCCATTATTTAGTTACTGTGTTATTTAATTATAAAACATCAGTCTTCTGAAGTTCTTATATCACTTGTGGGATATTTATTCTGTGACATAGAAACTTGCAATATAACCTAGCCCTTTAGTTGCTTGGTCAAGATTCCCTTCTCAGTAGAGGCTTCTTACAGTATCCAGCATGACTACGTTTTACTGCTGGATACTGTCTCCCATTACTATTTTGCAGCATTTTTTATTTTCGTCCATTATTCTCTCTATTACATTGTAGAGGAAACGTACAATGTAACAGAGAGAATAATGGACGAAAATAAAAAATGCTGCAAAATAGTAATGGGAGACTGGAACGCCATTGTGGGAGAAGGGAAAGAGGGAAACATAGTAGGCAGTCATGGTCTTGGAAAGAGAAATGACAGAGGTGAATGGTTAATTGACTTCTGCAGGGAAAGGCAGCTGATAGCGGCAAACACATGGTTCAAGAACCATAAGAGGAGGCTCTACACTTGGAAATCACCAGGGGATAAATACAGAAACCAAATCGATTTTATACTGGTAGAAGAAAGATACAGGAATGGAATCAAGAAGGTGCACACATTACCAGGTGCAGATATTAATAGTGACCACAACTTACTTATGGCGGAAATAGAAATAAGAATGAAAAAACTGAAAAAGGCGACAATGGTGAAGAAGTGGGATTTAGAGAAGATTAGGTCCAACAAAGAACAAATTACAGAATTGCTGATTCGGGACTTTCTAAACACATTACAAGACAAAGAAGCACCTGATAATGCCAACGAGTACTGGATTATGCTGAAAGAAGGAATCTTTAAAGCAGGACAGCAAAATGTAGGATATGTAAAAGGGAAAAGGTAAAAAAAAACCATGGGTCACACAAGAAAGGATTTACAAGATGGAGGAGAGAAGAACATTGAAAAACAAGCACGCTGAAGATGCAAGAAAGATATACCAAAGGTTAAATAACGAACTGCAAAGAGAAACAGAGCAGGCTAGGAAAAAATGGCTAAAAGAGGAATGTGATGAAACTGAAGAACTGGACAGGAAGGGAAGATACGACTTACTATACAACAGAGTAAAGACTATGACATGGGAACAAAACAGAGCAGGAAGTGCTACTATGGAAATTTTGAGTAAAGACGAAGAGGTAGTGTACAAAGATCGTGACGATGTCCTCCAGAGATGGGAAGAATATATAAAAGAGCTATATGACACAAATAGCAAACCAGAAACTCTGGAACTTGAATCACACAACAGTGTAAGTGATGAAGAGAAAGGACCAACCATCATAATGGAAGAAGTCAAGTCTGCCATTGCTGCAATGAAAAATGGCAAAGCAGTAGGTACAGATACAATACCGGGAGAAATACTAAAATGCTTGAACCACAATGGAATAAGAGAAATATTGAGGTTATGTAATAAAATATATGACAGTGGTGAATGGCCTGAGGACTTTTTGACAACAGTAATGATTCCATTACCGAAAAAACAAGGAACCAAGAAATGCAGCGAGCACAGGACAGTCAGCCTCATTTCACATGCAGCCAAAGTGATGTTAAGAATAATTAATAAAAGACTTGAAAAAGTAATAGAGGAGAATCTCGGCGAGGAGCAGTTTGGCTTTAGATGGAATACGGGCACCAGAGATGCAATAGGGCTCCTACGAATCTTGGGAGAAAGGTTTATCGAAAAAGGAAGAGACCTATATATGTGCTTCATCGATTTAGAAAAGGCATTTGACAATGTGGTTTGGGACAAGCTGGCGACTATTATGAGGGAAAAGAGAGTGGACTGGAAAACCAGAAGACTTATAAACTCATTATACCTTAATCAAAAAGTTTCAGTTAAAATGAGAGGAGAAAGTACAAACTGGAGCAGACTAGGGAAAGGAGTAAGACAAGGATGCTGTTTATCACCTACTCTTTTCAAGCTGTACTTGGAAAATGTGATTGACCAATGCTCATTAGATGACAAAGGAATAGAAATTGGAGGAAGAAGAGTAGGATGCTTGAGATTTGCTGATGACATGGTCCTTCTAGCCACAGGGGAAAAGAATTACAGGATTTGGTGGACACCATTGCAACTAACGGAAAAAAATATGGAATGAAAATTAACACAAATAAAACAAAAATATTGGCAATAGGAGGAAATAAGGAAATAAAAATTATGCTGAATGTAGAAACACTAGAACAGGTGCAAAATTTTAAGTATCTTGGAAGCAGGATAGACACCGACTGGAAGTGCACCACAGAAATTAAAACAAGGATAGCAATGGCAAAAGAGGCGTTTTATAAGAAAAGGAGAATCTTCTGCAGCGGTCTGGATAGAGAACTCAGAAAGAGACTCATAAAATGTCTTGTATGGAGTGTTCTTCTATATGGCGCTGAAACATGGACTATGAGGAAAAAAGACAGAGAAAGGCTGGAGGCTTTTGAGATCTGGACATGGCGGAAAATGGAAAGAATAAGTTGGATGGACAGAGTACAAAATGAAGAGGTACTGAGAAGAGTGGGAGAGAAAAGACAGTTACTAGATGTAATAAAGAGAAGAAAAATAAATTGGATTGGGCATATATTAAGAAAGAATGATGGACTGATAAAAACAGTTTTAGAAGGTTATGTAGAAGGGAAAAGGAAGTGAGGAAGGAAGAGATTCCAGATACTGGATGACATGATGGATGGTACAACATACAGCAGCCTTAAGAAGGAAGCAATGGATCGCAGAAAATGGAGAGGCAAAGGACCTGCTAATATAGCAGATAACTGATGATGACTGTAATTTACTTACAGTAGTAAAATATAAAATTAATTCATAGCAAAAAGTTTATCTGACACGTGCGTAATAAGAGTTTGATTCTATACGTCTCGTGCATGCGCGCCACCCTCTGTGAGGCAGACCGCGAAGCCCTCGCGGTCCGCAGTCTCTGGTCGCATGACGAGGCCCATACAACAGGCTTAAAGTGAATCTACTACAGCTTGTTTATTAGAAGTGACAAAACCTTACGGTTATGCATCAAGTTTTATAAAGTTGACTTAGGACATGGCCTGTTTTAGGCAAACATTTAAATAATATTTTATGTAAGTACTACACGTTGTATCCTGTAGGATGACCATATCTAATATAATTTACTAGCACATTATAATATTAACTTGTTGCAGGTTCTGAAGAAGATGTTATTACTAACATTGAAACCTAGGTAAAAGATAAAGTTAAACTGCAACTGTAGGCTGTATATTCTTATATAAACAATATCAGTTGCTGTCGCTGCATAAAAATGTTAAAAAATTTCTTCAACATCGTAATCTGACGTTTTGTCTCAGGTGTCGAATGAAGGACACATGTCGCATCCCCATTTAAAACTCATACAGCCTTTCTTACAAACAGACTTTAACTCCTGATGGATGTCCACAGCAGACAGCTATTTCGCTGAAAAAAAAAAAACGAATGATGGAACAGCTCACAAGAGGACGCACTTTGTACTGGTAACTCCATACTAACTGGAAGCTTACTGGCAAGGTACTGTGGTATTCATCCTAAGCTTTTATAAGCATACCGAAGTCGCCAGCTCACACACATCATGGACACAGTTAGTTTGCAGAGAAATAAAATAGGAGAACACACATGTTGGATGACTTTCATAGAATGCTACACCTGAATTATAAGCACCCTTTTGACACAGAGTTGTGCTGGAACATTCTACGTGAATATATGAATATTTTCCCTCCATACAGTATGGTGGTCATGTGCAGCAGTGATTGGGATAAAGACATTCTCTTTCTTCATCATAGTTTTAATTATGAATAGTAGAGTTTCTAAAATATAAATGCAAGGAAGAGGAAAACTATTTAATCTCTAAAAAAATACTATATGAACTTTTGTTGTTTGCTTTTTTATTATTCTATTTATTCTCTTTTGCTTCCTAGATTTTACTAAGACATGCCGACAACTGCCTCAAAAGACAACAACTTATCTTAAGAACTAGTGTATCTGAGGAAAATTCTGTTTTAATTCCTTGAGTTGCATTCCTGGATAGTACCTTGATTACATACAGTAGCACTCAAAAGTATTTTGCCAACATAAAATTCGTTATTATTTCTCTTAAAACAAGACACTATCAGAAAGTGTCTTGAGTATAGTGGAGAGCAAAATAACTGCGATTATTTAAAAGTGTCAGGTTGCGATTTTTTTGTTTACACATTGCGCTGCCAGATGAATGCATCTTTCAGCGAACTCAAAAGTATTTTGACACGCAGTTTGCTCCGGAATTCGTGGACGTTACTTGCTTCTTAGTTTTGGTTTCTACTGATATTTACTTATTGTGATTATTTCAATATGCCAAAACGTAAGGCACATTTCAGTGACTTTAGAAACACCATGATAAATGCACTAAAGCACGGAAGTTGCTCGTATTTTTAATACGTCTCGTCAGCTCGTTATTATATGGAAAAAACTGTACAATAAACGAAAGACTGTCGAAAATAAGACACGCAGTGGACGTCCAAAAAAAAAAATCTCCTAAAGTCGAACATATCATAAAGAACTTATTACAAGTGATGTTCGCAGGTCGTCTGTCATGATACAAAGAGAAATGAAAGAAAAGTATAAAGTTAACTCTCACGTTTCCACTGTCAAACGACGCTTGAACGTTTTTGGAGTACATATCCTGAACAGGATATAAAATCTGTTAAATCTGAGCTCAAGAGGGTAATCAGTAAGCCAAAAATTGATTATTTTAGGACACTCCTCAGAGACATTCACTGGACTGATGTTTACAGTGCTCATGGCATGAATGAAAAATATAACATTTTTGCTAATAAAGTGCTTACCTTATTCGAACACTGCTTTCCCCCAAAACTTACCAAGGTTAGAGCAAAGTCTACAAATAAGCCATGGATTACTCGAGGAATAGGGGTATCCTGTGAAACAAAAAGAAAACTGTATCTGTCAATCTGAAACATTTCCAATGTTGATGCTATAGCACATTATAAGAAATACTGCAAAATATTAAAGAGTGTAATACGGATGTCAAAGCAAATATATTACAAGGAAAAGATAGTCATATCAGATAACAAAATAAAGACAATATGGGATATAGTGAAGGAGGAGACCGGTAGAAGCAGACATGAAGAGGAACAAATAGCACTAAGAGTAAATGATACATTGGTGACAGATGTGTATAGCGTAGCAGAACTTTTTAACAAACATTTTACAACTGTTACTGAAAAGATGGGGTTGTCCGGTTCGGTAGATGCTGCTATGGATTACCTTAGACCAGACAAACCAAGTGACTTCTATAATATGAATTTGACCCTCACTACCCCAACAGAAATAATGTCCATCATAAAATCTTTAAAATCAAAAACATCTAGTGGGTATGATGAAATATCAACAAAGTTAATTAAAGAATGTGATTCTGAGCTAAGTAACATATTAAGCTATCTGTGTAACCAGTCGTTTATCAGTGGAATATTTCCTGAGTGGCTGAAATATGCTGAAGTTAAGCCACTGTTTAAGAAGGGAGATAAAGAAATAGCATCAAATTTCCGTCCAATTTCACTGTTGCCAGCATTCTCAAAATTTTTCGAAAAAGTAATGTACAGTCGGCTTTATAGCCATCTTATCTCAAATAACATACTGTCAAAGTCACAGTTTGGATTTCTAAAAGGTTTTGATATTGAGAAGGCTATCTACACTTACAGTGAAAATGTGCTCAATTCATTAGACAAAAATTGCAGGCAACTGGTATATTTTGTGATCTGTCAAAGGCATTTGACTGTGTAAATCACAATATCCTTTTAAGTAAACTAGAATATTATAGTGTAACGGGAAATGCTGCAAAATGGTTCAAATCTTATATCTCTGGCAGGAAACAAATGGTGTTATTAGGAAAGAGACATGTATCAAGCTATCAGGCATCATCCAACTGGGAACTAATTACATGTGGGGTCCCACAAGGTTCCTTTTTGGGGCCCTTGCTTTTTCTTGTGTATATCAATGACCTTTCATCAGTAACATTACCAGATGCCAAGTTTGTTTTGTTTGCCGATGATACAAACATTGCAATAAATAGCAAATCAAGTGTAGTCTTAGAAATATCAGCTAATAAAATATTTGTGGACATTAATCACTGGTTCCTAGCCAATTCTTTGTCACTAAACTTTGAAAAAACACACTACATGCAGTTCAGAACTTGTAAGGGGTGCCCCAAGAGTATATGTCTAACATATGATGACAAGAAGATAGAAGATGTGGACAGTGTTAAATTCTTGGGATTACAGCTTGATAATAAATTCAACTGGGAGGAGCACACCACAGAACTGCTGAAGCGTCTTAACAAATCTCTGTTTGCAATGCGAATTTTGTCAGACATAGGGGATATAAAAATGAAAAAGCTGGCATACTATGCTTACTTTCATTCCATAATGTCATATGGGATTATTTTTTGGGGTAATTCATCAAGCCAAGCTAAAGTTTTCTGGGCACAAAAACGTGCAGTAAGAGTTATATGTGGTGTGAGCTCAAGAACATCCTGCAGAAGCCTGTTTAGGGAACTAGGGATAATAACTACTGCTTCCCAATATATTTATTCCTTAATGAAATTTGTCATTAAAAATATATCACTTTTTCAAACCAACAGCTCAATTTTTGGAATCAATACTAGAAATAAGAATAATCTTCACAAGGATTTAAAGTCAGTTAGTCTTGTACAAAAAGGTGTGCTTTATTCAGGAACACCCATTTTCAATAACTTGCCAGCAGCCATAAAAAGCTTAACAACCAATGAAATTCAGTTTAAGAGAAGCCTAAAGGATTTATTGGTGGCCAACTCCTTCTACTCCATTGATGAATTTCTTAGTAAAACCAACTGATTTGTATATAAGTACAACATAACTTCTGCACAATTTCAGTGCAGTAATGTGTTCATTGAAAATTTGTGTGTGTGTGTGTGTGTGTGTGTAAGTATAATCTAACTTCTGCACCATTTCAGTGCAGTAATGTGTTCATTGTAAATAAGTATTACAGTAGTTGTATTACATGTTTATTACCTTATAAATAAATTTTTAATTTAAATTCAGTGCATTAGTATTTGTAAAATGACTTTTAGTGTTCATTAAAAAATGACGATCATTCCACTTGGGACCTGTGGAATGGTACATTAGCTTACTTGTTTTAGTTGTAAATATTTGTCATGTATTGTTGTTTTTCTGACATGTTCCACATCCTGGAGGACCTCCTCACTACAGATCAATTGGAATGAAAGTAAATCTAATCTAATGGACAAAGATCGACGAAAAAGCCTTTATATATATATATATATATATATATATATATATATATATATATATATAAACAAGATGTCCCGACTTACATTTGCAAAAAGGCACAGATCATGGTCAAGTTGAGAGTGGTCTAAGATTCTGTTGAGTGACAAGAGCAAATTTCATTTAATGTCATCTGATGATATCAAGTATGTTCGACATCCTGCAAATCAAAGATACGACTTTCGGTGCCAAATTCCCACAGTCAAATATAGAGGTGGCAGTGTGATGGTCTGAAGATGTATTTCATGCTCTTGAGTTGGATCGTTAGTTCAAATTGAAAGTAATATGGGTTGATTCGTTTATGAATAAGGATTGATGACTCAAATGCTACCAAACCCTAAACGCCGCTTGCCAGCTGGATGGTATTTTCAACAAGATAACGATTCCAAGGACAAGTCCAAGTACATTAGCAATTTTTTTAAACATAAAAAGTCAAGGTTCTGGAGTGGCCAAGTCATGGGCCATATTTGAATACTACAGAACATCTGTGGGAGGAGTTGGATAGCAGAATAAGAATAAAAAATTATTCTAACAAAGATGCTTTGTTTTAAAGCTCTCAAAACTGAGTGGGATAAAATTCCGATGGATCGATTCCAAATATTGGTCGACCCACTGCCGGAACAGTGTGAGGCTGTCGTAAAAGCCAAGCGATGTCCTACTAAATATTGATTTTCTTATTATGGTAGACGGTAATTATGAGTTAAAAATATTTTTTTTCAACAATGCCAAAATACTTTTGCTGCACCATTCTCCTCATTAAAAAAATACACTCTGTTAGGTTGCGAACAAGGGCTACTTGGTCGCTATTCTGTAGAACACTGAATATCCATCAATGAAATGAATTAATGAGTTTCATATTTCATATTTTTTAATTAATCCAATTAATATGGTTTGTCAAAATAATTTTGAGCGCTACTGTATGTTAATTTAGAGATTTTTAAGGATGATATGTGGGAAATCCATTTTAGATTTTGTTGTAGGCAAAGGCCTTGAAACTTTAGTTTCACTGCCATTTTCAATATCCTGATTCTTGGAGTGAATTACTGACTTTTCTGCTTTTTTGCTGAGTCTGAAAGTTTAAAATAACAGCTTTTTGTGAGTTTAAAATGAGACTGTTTCTATAGAGCCACTGAGAAACTTCACCTGTGATGATACCTACAGAAGTGGTAAGAGATCTATTTTTTGCTTCAATAAGCAGACTAGTATCATTTGCAAACAGTACTGCTTCTGCATTCTTCACCCAGGTGGTCCTAAGACAGAGCCCTGTGGTACTCTGGATGACAGTAAGGATGGTTATGGAAGGTAGTTCTGCAGTCTATCACAGATGTTATGTTAGGCTGTGGTAGCTCTGTGTAGTGGTACCATACTTCTGTTTGACCTCTGTAATCTGAGATCGATTACTTCAGTAAAGTTGCAGTCATTCATTTGATGCACTTCACACACTATAATGATGCGGTTTGTTTAAGAGAACTGAATGATCTATATTATCAAAAGCCTTTGACAAATCTAAAGGTCTGTCCACAGGCAACGATCTGCGGAGATTTCTGAGCAAATGTCTGTGCATGCAATAGAGTGCTGCAAACACAGTATGTTCACATGACATCAATCCCAATATACTGCTCACGCGCCATCTGTCGATATGGCAAGCGACTACACAATCTTACAGTGGCCCCAAAGTTTATTTCATTTATTCAGAAATGGAAGAAATTCTTTTACGGTCTGCATTCACAACTTGTGTTGCTAAAAAAATGAAAAAAAATGCGAGAAACAGAAAGACAGATCAGAATAGTCTAAATAGCGTCTGCTTAAGCTAAGACGTTTTTGCACATGAATTTATTTGACTAATTGCAAGGCGAACTCGACGACTGTGTAATTATTTGAGGATTTGACACTCATAGCCTCTAGCATATAAGACTTGTACAAGGACAGATGCCTGGTAACAGGAACTACAAGGATCTAGAATTTCCTAGTACAATTTCGAAACAAGCACTGAATAAAATCATACCCACCACACGTGAAGCTATTTACGCTGCCCTGCAGGATGATTACATGAAAGCAGGTAAAATACTGCACCTCAGTTCTGCCAAGTCGGAGATAATATTGTTACAGTTTTAGAAGTGTTTGAGATACATTATATTCTTAGAATTTATATTCATAGCCAATGAGCTAGAGCTCAGTTTGTTTCTATGTCGAGATTTCCAATTTCCTGCCTGACGTTTACCAGTTATTTTAGCACAAGAATATAAAATTGCATTTTGTGGACCTGGAACGTTTTGCTTCTAGTATTGTGGTAGTGAATTCTACAGTTCACCTCTAAAGCACTCTTGTTATGAAACATATATTACATTAGGAAGTAAAACAAGCAAAATAATAAGTATGTCCCTGAAGACGCTTTTCCGAGATCTTCCGCCATCAGCTTAACACAATATTCTGACTGCATTCTCCTTTAGAACAGATATGCCCTACTTCTTTCTGCTATGCTCCCACAATTCACATTGAATTACAGCAAAGCACAGTACCGCTGCTGAGTGGAAGTATGCTAGCAGTCCCTCCCCCCCCCCCCCCTCTCAGGTACCAAATCGAAAAGATTTCATTACTTTGTTTATTTATGTGGCGGTACCGTTTTCCTATTTGCCGTTGGGTGAACCCCTCGTAATTTCTCAATTAAAAAATCATAAGCAGCTGCCTATTTATTCCTAATGATGTATTCCCTGCTTTTAATTTTCCACAAACATATATGACCCCTATACATTTGGATAATTCATTAATGAATTCTCTATAACACTGATGTGTATCTACCATTTTCAAATTCACTATGCACACACAGACGAGAAACACTCAAGTGAACAGCTGACTCAAACACGTTTTAGCGCCAGATGTGTGGCGACCTCCAGTCTACAAGGTCCAACTTCTCTGCGAAGATGTGATTTGAACCCACAGATTAGAGCAATTTCGATCAAATCTCCGACTTCAAGGTTTGCACACAACTCAAATCTGCGCAAATCTCTTATTCACAAGCAATGACCTGTCTGCGCCGATGTGATACGCTGCTGTCGAGACATCTTCGCGGGTACTGGGGGTGGTTGGGCCAGCCTCTCCCCAAGGGTAGTGGCGGGTTCAGCGGCGTTCGCGGCGCACGAGGCGGAGGGTCAATGTGGAGACTGGCCGTATGGCATCACCCGCTCTGCCTGTGAGTGGACATGTGGCCGCTCCTGCAGCAAGGTCCGAGCAGGCACACAGGGGGAGGGGTTTATTAGTGATTGGGAGCTCCAACGTTAGGCGGGTGATGGAGCCCCTTAGGGAAATAGCGGAAAGGTCGGGGAAGAAGGCCAGTGTTCACTCTATCTGCTTGCTGGGGAGTCTCATCCGGGATGTGGGGGAGGCCCTGCCGGCGGCGATTGAGAGCACTGGGTGCACCCGACTGCAAATTGTTGCTCATGTCGGCACCAATGACTCCTGCCGTCTGGGTTCAGAAGTCATCCTCAGTTCATACAGGCAGTTGGCGGAGTTGGTGAACGCGGAAAGCCTTGCTCGCGGGTTGGAATCTGAGCTAGGTATTTGTAGTATCGTTCCCAGAACCGATTGCGGTCCTCTGGTTTGGAGCCGAGTGGAAGGCTTATACCAGAGGCTTAGACGTTTCTGCGGAGATCTGGGGTGCAAATTTCTCGACCTCCGCTATCGGGTGGAGAAATGTAGGGTCCCCCTGGATAGGTCAGGCGTCCACTACACGCAGGAAGCGGCTACAAGGGTAGCGGAGTACGTGTGGAATGAACATGTGGATTTTTTGAGGTTAGAGAATTCCCTCCCTAGGCCCAACAAGACGCCTCCTGAGACGCGGCAAGGTAGTAGTAGGCAAAATGCAAAAGGGAATAACAATATTAATGTGCTAATAGTAATCTGCAGGAGCATCTATAGAAAGGTTCAAAATGGTTAAAATGGCTCTGAGCACTATGGGACTCAACTGCTGAGGTCATTAGTCCCCTAGAACTTAGAACTAGTTAAACCTAACTAACCTAAGGACATCACAAACATCCATGCCTGAGGCAGGATTCGAACCTGCGACCGTAGCGGTCTTGCGGTTCCAGACTGCAGCGCCTTTAACCGCACGGCCACTTCAAAGGTCCCAGAACTGCTCTCATTAATAAACGGTCACAATGCCTGCCCACATAGTACTAGGGACAGAACGTTGGCTGAAACCAGATGTAAACAGCAATGAAATTCTAAACTCAGATTGGAATGTATACCGCAGAGACAGGCTGGACAGTGAAGGGGGAGGCGTGTTTATAGCGATAAGAAGTGCAATAGTATCGAAGGAAATTGACGGAGATCCGAAAGGTGAAATAATTTGGGTGAAGGTCATGGTTAAAGCAGGCTCAGACATGGTAATTGGATGTCTCTATAGGCCCCCTGGCTCAGCAGCTGTTGTGGCTGAGCACCTGAAGGATAATTTGGAAAATATTTCGAGTAGATTTCCCCACCATGTTATAGTTCTGGGTGGAGATTTTAATTTGGCGGATGTAGACTGGGAGACTCAAACGATCATAACGGGTGGCAGGGACAAAGAAGCCAGTGAAATTTTTTTAAGTGCTTTATCTGAAAACTATCTTGAGCAGTTAAACAGAGAACCGACTCGTGGCGATAACATATTAGGCCTTCTGGTGACAAACAGATCCAAACTATTTGAAACAATTAACGCATGACAAGGAATCAGCGATCATAAAGCGGTTACTGCATCGATGATTTCAGCCCTAAATAGAAATATTAAAAAAGGTAGGAAGATTTTTCTGTTTAGCAAAAGTGACAAAAAGCAGATTTCAGAGTACCTGACGGCTCAACACAAAAGTTTTGTCTCGAGTACAGATAGTGTTGAGGATCAGTGGACAAAGTTCAAAACCATCATACAATATGCGTTAGATGAGTATGTGCCAAGTAAGATCGTAAGAGATGGAAAAGAGCCACCGTGGTACAACAATCGAGTTAGAAAACTGCTGCGGAAGCAAAGGGAACTTCACAGCAAAGCCTTGCAGACAAACAAAAATTACGCGAAGCGAAATGTAGTGTGAGGAGGGCTATGCGAGAGGCGTTCAATGAATTCGAATGTAATGTTCTATGTACTGACTTGGCAGAACATCCTAAGAAATTTTAGTCTTATGTCAAAGCGGTAGGTGGATCAAACCAAAATGTCCAGACACTGTGTGACCAAAACGGTACTGAAACAGAGGATGACAGACTAAAGGCCGAAATACTAAATGTCTTTTTCCAGAGCTGTTTCACAGAGGAAGACTGCGCTGTAGTTCCTTCTCTAGATTTTCGCACAGATGACAAAATGGTAGATATCGAAATATGCGACAGAGGGCTAGAGAAACAATTAAAATCGCTCAAAAGAGGAAAAGCCGCTGGACCTGATGGGATACCAGTTCGATTTTACACAGAGTACGCGAAGGAACTTGCCCCCCTTCTTGCAGCAGTGTACCGTAGGTCTCTAGAAGAGCGTAGCGTACCAAAGGATTGGAAAAGGGCACAGGTCATCCCCGTTTTCAAGAAGGGACGTCGAACAGATGTACAGAACTGTAGACCTTTATCTCTAACGTCGATCAGAATTTTGGAACACGTGTTATGTTCGAGTATAATGACTTTTCTGGAGACTAGTAATCTACTCTGTAGGAATCAGCATGGTTTTCGAAAAAGACGATCGTGTGAAACCCAGCTCGCGCTATTCGTCCACGAGAGTCAGAGGGCCATAGACACAGGTTCCCAGGTAGATGCCGTGTTTCTTGACTTCCGCAAGGCGTTCGATACAGTTTCCCACAGTCGTTTAATGAACAAAGTAAGAGCTTATGGACTATCAGACCAAATGTGTGATTGGATTGAAGAGTTCCTAGATAACAGAACGCAACATGTCATTCTTACTGGAGAGAAGTCTTCCGAAGTAAGAGTGATTTCAGGTATGCTGCAGGGGAGTGTCGTAGGACCGTTCCTATTCACAATATACATAAATGACCTTGTGGATGACATCGGAAGTTCACTGAGGCTTTTTGCAGATGATGCTGTTGTATATCGAGAGGTTGTAACAATGGAAAATTGTACTGAAATGCAGGAGGATCTGCAGCAAATTGACGCATGGTGCAGGGAATGGCAATTGAACCTCAATGTAAACAAGTGTAATGTGCTGCGAATATATAGAAAGAAAGATCCTTTATCATTTAGCTACAATATAGCAGGTCAGCAACTGGAAGCAGTTAATTCCATAAATTATCTGGGAGTACGCATTAGGAGTGATTTAAAATAGAATGCTCATATAAAGTTGATCGTCGGTAAAGCATATGCCAGAGTGAGATTCATTGGAAGAATCCTAAGGAAATGCAATCCGAAAACAAAGGAAGTAGGTTAAAGTACGCTTGTTCGCCCACTGCTTGAATACTGCGCAGCAGTGTGGGATCCGTACCAGATAGGGTTGATAGAAGAGGTAGAGAAGATCCAATGGAGAGCAGCGCGCTTCGTTACAGGATCATTTAGTAATCGCGAAAGCATTACGGAGATGATAGATAAACTCCAGTGGACGACTCTGCAAGAAAGAAGCTCAGTAGCTCGGTACGGGCTTTTGTTGAAGTTTCGAGAACATACCTTCACCCAGGAGTCAAGCAGTATATTGCTCCCTCCTACGTATATCTCGCGAAGAGACCATGAGGATAAAATCAGAGAGATTAGAGCCCACACAGAGGCATACCTACAATCCTTATTTCCACGAACAATACGAGACTGGAATAGAAGGGAGAACCGAAAGAGGTACTCAAGGTACCCTCCGCCACACACCGTCAGGTGGCTTGCGGAGTATGGATGTAGATGTAGATAGATCGATGCATGTTGAATGGCGTTTAGAAAATATCTGCTATTTTGGAATATTTGTCAACTGCGTTTTAGATGTAGTTGACAAAATTAAAAGTAGCAGTCTCGTGACTGGTTGGCTCGGGGAAGGGGACCAAAAAACGAGGTCATCGTTCCCATCGGATTAGGGAAGAAAGTCGACCGTGCCCTTTCAAAGGGAAAATCAGAATGATCCCGGCGTTTGCCTGAAGCGATTTAGGGAAATCGCAGAAACCCTGAATCAGGATGGCCCGACACGGGTTTGAACCGTTGTCCACCCAAACGCGAGTCCAATGTCCTAACCACTACTCCACATCCCTCGGTAGTCTCTGTGGAACACTGTTCTCTAAACACATCCTGGCTTTTAATATATTACTCTGATTGAAAAATTTTGTTAGCCGAGCTCAAAAGAGATGTTTAATAATTTTTAGAAAGCCAGGTAGCAATGCTATAGGTCTATAAAATTTAACATGTAAATCAAAATGTTACCAACAACATAGGAAAGTCTTGTGGCAGAAAATAATAAATGTATACACAAAGTGAATGGCAATTCACTTATGAAAGAATGGAAATGAAGTTACTGGTCCCCTAAGGTAGGTTCGTTGATAAACGAACATGCGAAAAATTTGCTCCAATATGCAGTAGAGAAAGTCTAAAGATTACGTAACAATGTAGTCCATGGAACAGGTGTTGCAAATTAAATTCTTGCGTAGTCAAATATTTATTGAAAAAAACCCCAAAGCATCTATGTGACAACTATTATAATGAAACAGATTAAGTAGTACTTCAGCAGGCTATTCACTGGACAACAAATACGAAATTGGAGGGAATTTAAGATAATTTACGCACATCTCTGACGCAATAAACAAAGATTATATTTAATAGTCGGAGTTTGTGACAGCTAGTGCTAGAAAGCTTGATCATGCGTGTTTTGATGAATTTGAGCACTGTCAAGTTTGGAAATACACACCCTTTTCGGGATGACTTGGCTACTGCCATGTAATTTCTGGAATGCATGAACACCTGCATGCAGTCATCCAGTAGAAAAAAGAAAGAAGAAAATATGGGCTGAATAATTAACCGCTTACATAACACAATGTGTTCCAAAAGCTGTGCGCAACGCACCCGCCCCTAGCACAGCAAAACAGTTTGGACCTGAAGTTTTAGCCAGTGTAAACAAATATACTCTGTAAGCCGTAGGAACGAGTGCCGGACATTTACGAGCCAGTGTCACCCACTAGATCACATGAAAGAGTTGTAACTTAAAAAATGGCAAAGTAAGAACCAGATGTGTAAATACAGTTACAGAATGGGACTCGGTCTATGTGTTTCAATATTTTATTGGTACTCTTTTTACGTGATTTATTTATTTTCAGGGAATTGTTTATTATGTTTGTGTATGACACACAGAAGTGTCAGAAGGAGGAGGATGATCCACAAGAAGCTGTTGTTTATTTTCATCCTGCCTGGGTAACTGAGCAGCAGAAAATGGTATTGTGTGGGCAGCTTATGGGGGCAACACAGTTCTTCAGGTCGTCTTTTAGCTGTCCCAATATCTTGTGTCTGAACAGTGGGAAATTCCTCGTATGGCAGTGTGGAAGATTTATCCTTGTGAGTTTATATTGTTTTCAATTGTTTATTATATGAATATTTATAAAATCACAATTAGACACTGTCTATCATTAAACCAGTCTTTCAACGAGACAGCCTGTTCAGGGGCATTTGCTGTGTCATGGAGTGTGTGTTTTTAATGTTTCAGTATTAAATGCAACATGATATTATGTTTGTATGACATTTGAATTCTACTAAATGTGTAAGATGCCGCTTTCTCAGTCCATGTATAAGATAGTACCATCTAAAAATATTTTAATGTGATTAGAGAGCTGTGAGCTACAATATACTGAAATATGGAATTAATTGAGTACAGAAGTATAGCTATTGGGCAAGGTGATCGGAAGCTTTGGGTCAGTGGTTCAGAACTTTATAACTGCGCGAATTTGTGTAAGAAATTGCTTACATAACAAATCTGTAACATCATCTGGACTCTTGTTGTAAAGTGCGGGATTGGTTTTGAATTGGGGTAATGTGGAATGACATAATGAAGGGAAGTATAATTGACTGTAGGTGAACATTTGAGGAAGTGACACCAGAATGATGATATAGCTGATTTAGCAGACATCTAAACCACGCCACTGCAAGAAAAACCTTACAAAAGTCAAAGAATTTATTTTAGGAAAAAATCTGGTAATATGCCATACCACATATCCCTATGAACTATTACTTTATAGATCTGTAAATAAGATTATACTAATTAATCACAGAGAGGCACGATGAGAGCAATAACTCATATCGTAGACTGTGTGTGTTTTAAATCCTTTCCCATCAATATTTCAGTGACCTGCCAAGTATAAATGAAGGTGGTTATTTCATTTATATTAATTTTCATCTGAAAGCTAAATATAATTCATGACTAGATTCTGTACAAGATCATATTTTCAATTGAATAATCTTCCACAAAGATGCCTTCTGAAGCACTGAGCATTGTTTCAACACAGGCTGTGTGAGTAGTGAAATTAAAAGCTTTTCATTTTAAGCATCCCACAGCAGATCTGTATGATATTGGTAAGTACACCTGTTACTGCTTGATAAGCATATAGGAGGGACATTGTTAGTGTTCTTACAAATGTAATGGCTTACGTGTTGGAAGCTGTGAGATTTACCAATAAAGTAAAGAAATTCTGCATGAAATACTATCCCACACATCTCTGGTGATCATGTTTTCTAAGTTTCATTGCTAAATAATTTTTGTCATTTTATAGTATGTACAACTTTCTTTGTTTTTGATCTATGTTCAACAGATACAGTGCCTATTACTCTTTCTTTGTGGTTAATATGACCTGCAGAGCTAGTCATCTTAAACAATGAGAAATTCATTGTTCTGTACTTTCTGCAACAGCTCAGTTAACACGTGTAATATGTTAGAGTGTTTCATATGAAGATAAGTGAAATCAGGAAAACACTAGTCACAACGTATTGTGTGATTTTTGTAGTGACATGAAAACTGAACATTTGTAGATACTTCCTTGTGCATGATGATGAAGTGCAGCTCCTCTGTCACAATATATTCTGAAATTTTGCTATAATTATTTCCTGCTTATTTCATTAGACCCATGTCTCACTATCTTGCTACCCCACCCCCACCCCCATGCTCCCAATGCCCCCTCCCATCTCCCCTGCCCAACACAAAATACACACTTTTATGTTGTCAGTTGAGGTATCTACATCTACATGGATACTCTGCAAATCACATTTAAGTGCCTGGCAGAGGATTCATTGAACCGTATACACAATTCTCTATTATTCCAATCCCGTATAGCGCGCGGAAAAAATGAACACCTATATCTTTCCGTACGAGCTCTGATTTCCCTTATTTTATCGTGGTGATCATTCCTTCCTATGTATGTTGGTGTCAACAAAATATTTTCGCATTGGGAGGAGAAAGTTGGTGATTCGAATTTTGTGAGAAGATTCCGTCAACAAAAAACGCCTTTTTTTAAATGATTTCCAGCCCAAATCCTGTATCATTTCTGTGACACTCTCTCCCATATTTCGCGCTAATACAAAACATGCTCCCTTTCTTTGAACTTTTTCACTGTACTCCTTCAGTCCTATCTGGTAAGGATCTCACACCGCGCAGCAGTATTCTAAAAGAGGACGGGCAAGCGTAGTGTAGGCAGTCTCCTTAGTAGGTCTGTTACATTTTCTAAGTGTCCTGCCAACAAAACGCAGCCTTTGGTTATCCTTCCCCACAACATTTTGTGTGTGTTCTTTCCAATTTAAGTTGTTCGTAATTGTAATACCTAGGTAAAAGTGACAAAGTGGTTAACACTCTGGACTCAGTCAGTAGGAATGGGGTTTAAATAGCCAACAGTTCATTCTGATTTACGTTTTCCTAGGTTCTTGTAAGTCACTTTAGGTAACTGCTGATCAGGGCCATACTGAGGCCATGTTGAGATAGGCCCCTGCCAAGGGCACACTCATGGAGTGTGGAGTGGGTGCAAAACCTGGCCGGTTAAAAACAAGAAAAAATTGTGCTTTAAAAATTAACTAGGAAAGCACCAAAGTTCTGATACCCCTTGTGTTCCTACACTCATGCTCATAAATTAAGGATAATTGCAGAATGTGGTGCCCCACAATGTGACACTACACAAAACTGGTGCTAATAGCATACGCACATAGGGAACACATACGACACAGATCTGTAAGTCCACAGTATTGGTGGTAAGTTGAGAAAACCGTCCCGAAACACATGTGCTACAAAACGCCACTGTTTCCTGCACATGTACCCCTACATCAATATGGTATATGATCACCATGTACACGTACACACGCCGCACAATGGGTTGGCACATTCTGGATCAGGTGGTCGAGCAGCTGCTAGGGTATAACCTCCCATTCTTGCACCAGTGCCTGTCAGAGCTCCTGAAGTGTCGTAGGGGTTTGAAGACATGCAGCGATATGTCGACCAAGAGGTAATTTTATTTATTTATTGATTGTTCCGTGGGACCAAATTAAGGAGAAGTCTCCATGGTCATGGAACGAGTCAATACATGAAATTATAACACGATAGTAGAAACAGATAAAATAAAATATAAAAAAACATATTCAGGTGACAAGTTGTAAGTTTAAATAAAGAAAATCAACAATGTAACACTGGAATTTGCTTAATTTTTTGGCTCTTCCAGGAGCTCCTCAACAGAATAGAAGGAGTGAGCCATGAGGAAACTCTTCAGTTTAGACTTAAAAAGAGTTTAGGCTACTGCTAAGATTTTTGAATTCTTGTGGTAGCTTATTGAAAATGGATACAGCAGAACTTTCTGCGCAAGAGTCAAGGAAGTGCATTCCACATGCAGATTGGATTTCTGCATAGTATTAACTGAGTGAAAGCTGCTAATGACAGTGGCACATAAAGTGCCCTCTGCCACACACCATTAGGTGGCTTGCAGAGTATAAATGTAGATGTAGATGCAAGAGCATCCCAGACGTGCTCGATGGGGCTTAGGTCTGGAGAACAGGTAGGCCATTCCAGTCACCTGATATCTTCTGTTTCAAGGTACTCTTTTGCGATGGCAGCTCGGTGGGGCTGCGCATTATCATCCATCAATAGGAAGGTGGGACCCACTGTACCCCTGAAAAGGTGGACATACTGGTGCAAAATGACGTCCTGATACACCTGACCTGTTACAGTTCCTCTGTCAAAGACATGCAGGGGTTATGTGCGCCAATCATGATCCCACCCCACACCATCAAACCACGACCTCCATACGGCTCCCTTTCAAGGACATTAAGGGGTTGGTATCTGGTTCCTGGTTCATGCCAGATGAAAACCCGGCGAGAATCACTGTTCAGACTATACCTAGATTCGTCCGTGAACATAACCTGGGACCACTGTTCCAATGACCATGTACTGTGTTTTTTACACCAGGCTTTATGGGCTGTCCTGTGACCAGGGGTCAGTGGAATGCACCTTGCAGGTCTCCGGGTGAGTAAACCATGTCTGTTCAGTCGTCTGTAGACTGTGTATCTGGAAACAACGGTTTCAGTGGCTGCGGTAAGGTCCCGAGTACCTGCAGTACTCCGTGGCCGTCTGCGGGCACTGATGGTGAGATATCAATCTTCTTGTGGTGTTGTACACTGTGGACGTCCCGTACTGTAGCGCCTGGACACGTTTCCTGTCTGCTGGAATCGTTGCCATAATCTTGAGATCACACTTCGTGGCACACGGAGGGCCCGTGCTACGACCTGCTGTGTTTGACCAGCCTCCAGTCGCCCTAGTATTCTACCCCTCATAATGTTATCAATATGTGTCCTTTGAGCCATTTTCAACACACTGTCACCATTAGCGCGTCTGAAAATGTCTGCACACTTACTTGCTGCACCGTACTCTGACATCCACCAACACACCTCTGTGTATGTGGACTGCTGCCAGCACCACTGTGCGACGATCGCAGGTCAAACACACCACATGGTCATACCCTGAGGTGAATTAAACCCGCAAACTGCCCAACAGAGCGATGTTTCACCATGTATCAGCATTATCCTTAATTTATGAGCATGGGTGTATCTTCTGCTTGTGAGAAGAACCCTTTCCCATGACCCCGGATTGTAGAGAGACCTTGCTGTCACACTGCCATGTCATCCAAATAGTGTCAAAGAAATAACTGCTACCGAATAGGCGTCATGTGGGTTGTGTGTCATCAGTGTGCTTGTTTCATACTGATGCCGCCTACACTGCTAGCTCTTGTTTAACACTAGAATTTTTGCTCCTTCTTTGCTCCAGTAATGTAGGACCTCAAAGGTTGGCCAGCAGGTGCTGAAGCAAACTCGTTGTTTAACAGTCTAAGGCTTCTGACTTTTCCCTTTCTCTGCCAGCTGACGGTTAGAGTGAAACAACTGGAGCTAGACTGCTTCAACATATTTGACAGAATAGTAAGTAAAATGGGAAACAGATGCCACATATAACACACTATTTGATCTCACTTTTAATTTCCTGACATGGTCATCTTAAATGATAGCTCTGTATCTAATTTTGAAATATATACAGAAATGCTGGCGCCAAATATAACAGAAATATTGATTCAGCCGAGCTTAAGAGCTGATGATGAGCATTGCCACGGATTCTCATTTGGTTACTTTGAATTTTATTTTTATTTATTTATTTTTAATTTGTGGGTTTTGATTGCTTTTTCAGAGGATGGTAAAGTTTTGATGTTGTTTATGCCAGTTCCAGTGACTGCAGCATTTTGTCAGTGCAGTTTTAGCAAATCAAAGATGATAAAAAAAATGCTATGTAAGGCCGTGTACAGATGTAGCAGACTGTCAGATTCAGCTGTCTTGTTGGTTGATCACGACATTGCTTCTAAATTTGATTTCAGTGAAATAGTCAATGAGTTTGCTTTGCTCAAAGCGAGGAAATGGAAAGTAAAATTATAATAAAAACACAATTCTTGGAATGGGATGTGTTCTCAACATTCAGTTGTAGCCCATTTTCTTTAACAATGGATTAATGATTTATGAACTGTTAATAATTAATGAGAAGCACATAAAATTTGTTCTTTATTATATATCATACTAGAATGAATGTAGAGTAGCTGCTATAAACTATAAGACATAGATTTTGTTTTAGTCTTAGTTTTTTGGAAAGTTGGTACAATATGTAATTTATTTACTACAATGTTACATTTAATTTATTGTGTGCAATGTTTTTCATCTATGTAGGTCATTTGGTAACAGTTTTCAAAAACACTTCATTTTTATTAAACTGACCTTGCAGGTGACAAAATTTCCTAGATCTTGGTATATGTCTGCTGCTGGTATTCTTTCAACAAGGTGTGATTAATTTCCTCTTCCATGTGTAACAAGTCTTAGCAGGTGTTCCAGTCTTAATATTGACAGGATTTCTAAAATCTTTTCTTCCTTTCTTATCTTTATCTGCATTCCAAGTTGAGATTTGTGACATGATATATGTAGCCCAATAAATATTCTAATAAACTGAACCATCTAATCCCCGGGAATACTGGGTCATTCCAAAACAAATTGTATTGATGCATTCCTCCTCCTTCTCCTCCTCCTCCTCCTCCTCATCATCATCATCTTATTCTTCCTGTTATCCATCCTTTCCTCAATTCATATGTTGCCTGAAAAATAGTTGATTTCATCATTTGGCATTTTGTTTTTCAGTTCTAGTTTCTTGAAGAGTAACTGCCTCACAAGGAGAACATGTTAATTATAGGTCATTTTTCTAACTACAGATGTTCAGCCCCAAAATATTTGCTGTTCCAAAACATATTGTATTTAATTAATTCCAATTATTATTTATTTAATTAATTCCAAAACATATTGTATTTAATCTTAGAATATTTTGCATACAGTATAGGCACTATGAAATCACTGCAATGCATCTGGACTCTTTTTAAATCAAAGAATCCGCTATGTGTCAAGAATACATTTAATTCATTTAGCTGCTGCATTACTCAATTTTCCTGGCATAATTTAGGCCTGTAAATTGTCCTCTTCTGGCTTACAGTAGGTTTTATGTACAGTGATACAAATGACTGGATGTTTGTATTATAGTCTGTATACATAAGTTGTTCTTCCCCATATGTCTTATCATAGGATATCCTGCATGTGTTATGTTTTATGGGAGTGAATCAGTGTCAGTTCTTAAAACACGAGAAGTGGCACAATCATATAGGTTTATTACATCGTTTTCTTTTACTGTTCTACATAAAATTCTCATTTTGATGATATATTCATGATACACTAAAAAATGTGAAGAATTTTACTGACGAATTGTATTACCAGTTCTAATGCCTTCAGGATTTTGTACCGAGGTGTTGTCATTTTGAGCAGTTGGGTTTCTGCCAGTTATTCACATCTATCTTGCATGATATTTCAATTGCATGACTTTCAGTCTTCTTCAGGTGCTGTCTTATACTGATTCCAGTGTGGAACGAGTCTGGTATGTATGCCTGTGTTGTGCTAGGTGCTCCGTTTCTGATCCACGATGCACCAAGCAATGGTATGCGTTGACCAATAGCAGCAATTGTAGTGTTTTCTTCTAGCCACAGCTGTTACAATTGCTGTGCGCATAATTTGTGCTTATTATCTGTTGTCAATCTTTCTGTATGAAATTCTGAATGACATCCAAGTCATGCTAGACATTTTATCTTCCAAATATTGTCATTTAAGCTTTCCTGTGATCTAGAACGTTCTGTTACTGTGGCATGCCATATCAGATTAGATTAGATTTACTTTCATTCCAATTGATCCGTAGTGAGGAGGTCCTCCAGGATGTGGAACATGTCAGAAAAACAACAATACATGACAAATATTTACAACTAAAACAAATAAGCTAATGTACCATTCCACAGGTTCCAAGTGGAATGATCGTCATTTTTTAATGAACACTATATGAAAGTCATTTTACAAATACTAATGCACTGAATTTAAAATAAAAAGTTTTTTATTTATTTATCAGGTAATAAACATGTAATACAACTACTATAATAGTTATTTACAAGGAACACATTACTGCACTGAAATGGTGCAGAAGTTAGATTGTACTTGCACACACACACACACACACACACACACACACATTTACAATGAACACATTACTGCACTGAAATTGCGCAGAAGTTTATATATATATATATATATATATATATATAAAGAAAGATGGTGTGACTTACCAAACGAAAGTGCTGGCAGGTCGATAGACACATAAACAAACACAAACATACACACAAAATTCAAGCTTTCGCAACCAACGGTTGCTTCATCAGGAAAGAGGGAAGGTGAGGGAAAGACGAAAGGATGTGGGTTTTAAGGGAGAGGGTAAGGAGTCATTCCAATCCCGGGAGTGGAAAGACTTACCTTAGGGGGAAAAAAGGACAGGTATACACTCGCGCGCGCGCACACACACACACACACACACACACACACACACACACATCCGCACATACACAGGCACAAGCAGAGATTTGAAAAGGCAAAGAGTTTGGGCAGAGATGTCAGTCGAGGCGGAAGTACAGAGGCAAAGATGTTGTTGAAAGACAGGTGAGGTATGAGCGGTGGCAACTTGAAATTAGCGGAGGTTGAGGCCTGGCGGATAACGAGAGGAGAGGATATACCGAAGGGCAAGTTCCCATCTCCGGAGTTCTGACAGGTTGGTGTTAGTGGGAAGTATCCAGATAACCCGGACGGTGTAACACTGTGCCAAGATGTGCTGGCCGTGCACCAAGGCATGTTTAGCCACAGGGTGATCCTCATTACCAACAAACACTGTCTGCCTGTGTCCATTCATGCGAATGGACAGTTTGTTGCTGGTCATTCCCACATAGAAAGCTTCACAGTGTAGGCAGGTCAGTTGGTAAATCACGTGCGTGCTTTCACACGTGGCTCTGCCTTTGATTGTGTAGACCTTCCGGGTTACAGAACTGGAGTAGGTGGTGGTGGGAGGGTGCATGGGACAGGTTTTACACCGGGGGCGGTTACAAGGGTAGGAGCCAGAGGGTAGGGAAGGTGGTTTGGGGATTTCATAGGGATGAACTAAGAGGTTACGAAGGTTAGGTGGACGGCAGAAAGACACTCTTGGTGGAGTGGGGAGGATTTCATGAAGGATGGATCTCATTTCAGGGCAGGATTTGAGGAAGTCGTATCCCTGCTGGAGAGCCACATTCTGAGTCTGATCCAGTCCCGGAAAGTATCCTGTCACAAGTGGGGCACTTTTGTGGTTCTTCTGTGGGAGGTTCTGGGTTTGAGGGGATGAGGAAGTGGCTCTGGTTATTTGCTTCTGTACCAGGTCGGGAGCGTAGTTGCGGGATGCGAAAGCTGTTTTCAGGTTGTTGGTGTAATGGTTGAGGGATTCCGGACTGGAGCAGATTCGTTTGCCACGAAGACCTAGGCTGTAGGGAAGGGACCGTTTGATGTGGAATGGGTGGCAGCTGTCATAATGGAGGTACTGTTGCTTGTTGGTGGGTTTGATGTTGACGGACGTGTGAAGCTGGCCATTGGACAGATGGAGGTCAACGTCAAGGAAAGTGGCATGGGATTTGGAGTAGGACCAGGTGAATCTGATGGAACCAAGGGAGTTGAGGTTGGAGAGGAAATTCTGGAGTTCTTCTTCACTGTGAGTCCAGATCATGAAGATGTCATCAATAAATCTGTACCAGACTTGGGTTTTGCAGGCCTGGGTAACCAAGAAGGCTTCCTCTAAGCAATCCATGAATAGGTTGGCGTACAAGGGGGCCATCCTGGTACCCATGGCTGTTCCCTTTAATTGTTGGTATGTCCAGCCTTCAAAAGTGAAGAAGTTGTGGGTCAGGATGAAGCTGGCTAAGGTAATGAGGAAAGAGGTTTTAGGTATGGTGGCAGGTGATCGTCGTGAAAGGAAGTGCTCCATCACAGCGAGGCCCTGGACGTGCGGAATATTTGTGTATAAGGAAGTGGCATCAATGGTTACAAGGATGGTTTCCGGGGGCAACAGATTGGGTAAGGATTCCAGGCGTTCGAGAAAATGGATGGTGTCTTTGATGAAGGATGGGAGACTGCATGTAATGGGTTGAAGGTGTTGATCTAAGTAGGCAACCCACCGTCCGGGTTATCTGGATACTTCCCACTAACACCAACCTCTGTGTGTGTGCGCGCGCGAGTGTATACCTGTCCTTTTTCCCCCCTAAGGTAAGTCTTTCCGCTCCCGGGACTGGAATGACTCCTTACTCTCTCCTTTAAAACCCACATCCTTTCGTCTTTCCTTCTCCTTCCCTCTTTCCTGATGAAGCAACCGTTTGTTGCGAAAGCTTGAATTTTGTGTGTATGTTTGTGTTTGTTTGTGTGTCTATCGACCTGCCAGCACTTTCGTTTGGTAAGTCACACCGTCTTTGTTTTTAGATATATTTTTCCCACGTGGAATGTTTCCCACACACACACACACACACACACACACACACACACACACACACACACACACAAATCAGTTGGTTTTACTGAGAAATTCATCAAATCAATGGAGTAGAAGGAGTTGGCCACCAATAAATCCTTTAGGCTTCTCTTAAACTGAATTTCATTGGTTGTTAAGCTTTTTATGGCTGCTGGCAAGTTATTGAAAATGGGTGTTCCTGAATAATGCACACCTTTTTGTACAAGACTAAGTGACTTTAAATCCTTGTGAAGATTATTCTTATTTCTAGTATTGATGCCATGAATTGAGCTGTTGGTTTGAAAAAGTGATATATTTTTAATGACAAATTTCATTAAGAAATAAATATATTGGGAAGCAGTAGTTATTATCCCTAGTTCCCTAAACAGGCTTCTGCAGGATGTTCTGCAGGATAACTCTTACTGCAAGTTTTTGCGCCCGGAAAACTTTAGCTTGGCTTGATGAATTACCCCAAAAAATAATCCCATATGACATTATGGAATGAAAGTAAGCATAGTATGCCAGCTTTTTCATTTTTATATCCCCTATGTCTGACAAAATTCGCATTGCAAACAGAGATTTGTTAAGATGCTTCAGCAGTTCTGTGGTGTGCTCCTCCCAGTTGAATTTATTATCAAGCTGTAATCCCAAGAATTTAACACTGTCCACTTCTTCTATCTTCTTGTCATCGTATGTTAGACATATACTCGTGGGACACCCCTTACAAGTTCTGAACTGCATGTAGTGTGTTTTTTCAAAGTTTAGTGACAAAGAATTGGCTAGGAACCAGTGATTAATGTCCACAAATATTTTATTAGCTGATATTTCTAAGACTACACTTGATTTGCTATTTATTGCAATGTTTGTATCATCGGCAAACAAAACACACTTGGCATCTGGTAATGTTACTGATGAAAGGTCATTTATATACGCAAGAAAAAGTAAGGGGCCCAAAATGGAACCTTGTGGGACCCCACATGTAATTAATTCCCAGCTGGATGATGCCTGATAGCTTGATACATGTCTCTTTCCTAATAACACCCATTGTTTCCTGCCAGAGATATAAGATTTTAACCATTTTGCAGCATTTCCTGTTACACTATAATACTCTAATTTACTTAAAAGGATATTGTGATTTACACAGTCAAATGCCTTTGACAGATCACAAAATATACCAGTTGCCTGCAATTTTTGTCTAATGAATTAAGCACATTTTCACTGTAAGTGTAGATAGCCTTATCAATATCAGAACTGTATATTACTTTTTCGAAATTTTTTGAGAATGCTGGCAGCAGTAAAATTGGACTGAAATTTGATGCTATTTCTTTATCTCCCTTCTTAACTTCAGCATATTTCAGCCATTCAGGAAATATTCCACTGATAAATGACTGGTTACACAGATAGCTTAATATGTTACTTAGCTCAGAATCACATTCTTTAATTAACTTTGTTGATATTTCATCATACCCACTAGATGTTTTTGATTTTAAAGATTTTATGATGGACATTATTTCTGTTGGGGTAGTGAAGGTCAAATTCATACTATGGAAGTTGCTTGAAATTTCTGGTCTAAGGTATTCCATAGCAGCACCTACCGAACCTGACAACCCCATCTTTTCGGTGACAGTTATAAAATGTTTATTAAAAAGTTCTGCAACACTATACACATCTGTCACCAATGTATCATTTACTCTTAATGCTATTTGTTCCTCTTCATGTCTGCTTCTACCGGTCTCCTCCTTCACTATATCCCATATTGTCTTTATTTTGTTATCTGATATGACTATCTTTTCCTTGTAATATATTTGCTTTGACATCCGTATTACAGTCTTTAATATTCTGCAGTATTTCTTATAATGTGCTATAGCATCAACATTGGAAATGTTTCGGATTGACAGATACAGTTTTCTTTTTGTTTTACAAGATACCCCTATTCCTCGAGTAATCCATGACTTCTTTGTAGACTTTGCTCTAACCTTGGTAAGTTTTGGGGGAAAGCAGTGTTCAAATAAGGTAAGCACTTTATTAGCAAAAATGTTATATTTTTCATTCATGCCATGAGCACTGTAAACATCAGTCCAGTGAATGTCTCTGAGGAGTGTCCTAAAATAATCAATTTTTGGCTTATTGATTACCCTCTTGAGCTCAGATTTAACAGATTTTATATTCTGTTCAGTATTAACGTTTAACAGAAGGAACTGCATGTCATGGTCTGAGAGGCCATTGACTATTGGTTTTGTTCATTGGACTTTTCTATAAAGATATTATCAATGGCTGTTTGTGAGCAAGTGGCTACCCTAGTGGGGAACTTTACAGTGGGAATTAAGGTGAATGATAGTGTTACTAACTCAGATAAGTTCCTATTGGGAGAGTCTTTAAGGAAATCTACATTGAAATCACCAGCAACCACTATTTCTTTGTTTTTGGTTGTTAAATGGGCCAGTACAGCTTCAAGGTGGTTTACAAACAGATTAAAGTTACCTACAGGTGCTCAATATACACTTAATATAATGAAGGATTTTTTGTGAAATTCTAATTCTGTTGCACATGCTTCCATATGCTGTTCTAGGCAAAATTTATGAATGTCTGTGTTCTTAAATTTGTGACAGTTCCTAATGAATGTGACAATTCCTCCTTTCTCCATTTCTGATCTACAAAAGTGAGATGCTAACCTAAAGGCATTTTGTTCAAAGCTCGTGCCCACAAGCAGTGCCTGTAGTGTTACTTTCAGGCCGGTGGTGTTCAAATTGCCGCTTGAGATTTGGTACAACATCTTTAGGTATTAAGTCTGTAGTCTTAGGTCAGATGGAGTGTCTGACACAGTACGCCACAGTAATTGTACAAGATCACAGGAGGGTTTAAATGATGATGACAATGGACAATAACCATAAAGTACACGCACAGTGTTCAGAACAGCCACAGCTAGAAGAAAACACTACAGTCGCATCTTTTGGTTGGCATGTACCACAAACTGAGCGCCTGACACAGCACCTGTCATGGTGCGAGACACAGGCACAGCACCTAGCACGACATAGGCATAAATACCGGACTCGTTCCATTCTGGAATCAGTATCAGACAGCACCTGAAGAAGACTACAAGTCACACAGTTGAAATATCATGCAAGAAAGATGCGAATGACCGGCAGAAACCTGATTGTTCAGTATGGGAGTTCTAATGTCTGTCTCAATATGGCTTGGAAAAAGCTACTTGAATGACTTGACTACTGTCCACAATGATCACATTATACATAATTAACTGACGATTGAATAAAATTGTACTAATTCTGGAAGACATTTATTTTGCATATTAACATTCTGTACTTTCCTTCATAAGCAACACAAAAACTGATACATTTCCCTTCGCAAGAAAAAAATCTTCGAGAAGTTAATTGAATTTTAATATATTTATGTAATAATTTTGAAGAAATTCTGCTAGCCCATAATTTATTGTGTATTTCATATTTCGAATTATTTTTAACAGACAGTGGGCACGGACCAGAACATTGATGAATGGATACTTAAATACAGATCTAAAGTACTACTTGATCTTCTTCGATTTTATCATAATGATTTTGAGACCATACATTCATCTGCTGGCCCAGATGGAAGCAAATTTGCAGAGAAATTGCAGCAGATTTTTGAAATATATGTGCCTATAGTGCAGCATTCTGGCAATATTTTTGCAAACATGCCATCCGTTCGTCTGCCAAAGGTTTGTACTAATGAGTTATAAGAATACTGGAAATTGCTAAAACATATCAGAAGAGATCAATATTGTATTTTTATTTTTAGAGTAGTTCTAGTCTTTATATTAACAAAGTGCAATAATGTAGGGTGGGCCAAAAGTGACTACCCATTGTAACACATTGAAAACATTTAGTCAGTCTTATTTGTTACTGATAATTATAGATACAGACACCAGATGGTACTCTTATTAAACCAGACATCCCTGACATTGTTGATTCTAACCTGTTCTGATGATTTATAATGAAGACAGAGTTTTTGCTTTGAAAATGTGATAGCATGGTGCTTACAATGTAATAATAAATGAGTGGAATAATAATTCGACACTATTCCATCTGCAAGGAATGGTGTCTACAATTTATGGAAACATTTTGAGCAACGTGCAAATGCAGCCGATTGCTACGGGTCAGGTAGGCCATTAATAAGTGATGAAACTAAGCTTAAAGTTCTAAAAGTGCTTATCCAGAGCCATAAGAAGTAGGTTATTTATCAACTTTTGCGTAGAGAATTTTACAGAACGTCAGATTCAAATATTAAACTTTCTGGCCTCTGCTGCCAGAGACCGTGGGGTGTGTGTGTCTGTGTGTGTGTGTGTGTGTGTGTAAGTAAGGCCTCTTTGGTCAAAAGCTTACTTGTTTGACAATCTTTTTTGTTATACCCATCTCCACTAAATGGTGAGTAGCAGCTATCCTTTTCAATATTATTGTCAAATTCAAACTACATAACTTGTTCAAACATGGGATATTGGAATACAATCCTATTCCTAAGCATCAGTTTTGTGAAACAATATTAAATGAATTCAGAGAAGATGATAACAAGTCATTTTGTAAGGTAATTTGGAGTGGTGAGACAACTTTCAAATTATCAGGCCATTTCAATAGATACAGCTTTATCTATTGGTATAAAGAGAACCATAGAATTGTTTTTGAGAGCCAGTTGAATCCATGTGGTGTTACATTAGGGATGTCCTGGGCTAATTAGGATGTGGTTGTTTGATGGAACAGTAACTGAAGAACTATCTGGAAGTGTTGGCAACCTATGTTATTCCAGGACTACAAATAAACTACAGTAACTTCAATTCACTTCAATTTCAACGTGATGGTGCCCCACCATGTTATGCAATAGTTATTGCAAAACTGTGTTGACAAGGTGTTTGGTGGGAAAGTTATTGAACAGCAAGGCCAATATAAATGCTTCATAGATCACCAATGGATTTCTAGTTTTTGGGTTATGTTAAAGATAAAGTGTACACTACAAAATCACAATGAAGGACTTGAAAGAAGCTTTTGAAGATACTGAATTTAATAAACAACTTTATAAAAACGTATGCCTAAGCATTCTACACCTACAGCTATACTCTGCAAACCACGGTAATGTGCATTGCAGAGGGTACATCCCATCGTACTACATACTGGGTTTTCTTCCCACTCCATTCACATACGGAGTGCAAGGAGAATGATTGCTTGAATAGCTCTGTGCCTGCTGTAATTATTCCAATCTTATCCTTCATGATCCCTAGAGACATGTAGTATATTCCTAGAGTCATCATTCAAAGACAGTTCTTGGAACTTTGTTAGTAGACTTTCTTGGGATAGTTTACGTCTATCTGAAAGAGTCCGCCAGTTCAGTTTGTTCATTATCTCTGTGAGACTCCCCATGGATCAAACAAACCTGTGAGCACTCACACTGCCCTTCTCACTGGTTACACCAATGATTTGTAAGCTACCTTTTCACTTGTGGTGTCGAGGCCTTTCCGTGACTGTCGTAAGAGGCGACTAATAGGAGTCTTTTTATTTGGTCACATTCTTACCTTGATATTTTGATTATTCTTTGGACTTCTGAAGGTTTTCCCTCTTTTTGCTTTTTTAATGCTTTTCCCTCACCTTTTTTTACTTTTTAAATTCTGGTCCCCATTTTGGGTTTGACATCCCCTTTCCAAATTTTACAGAAGACTGGGCTATTTGGAAACAATACCTTAGAGGTGCATTAACTCTCCACAGTGTGGCGTTATCTTTTGCACCTGCCAATCAATGGTGGGGGTGTTATGTACCCACTCAGTGGTAGCCCCGTGACTACGCAGGGATTTGACTGCTGACACCTGAGCTGTAACCTCCCCATATTGGCCAAGGAGTAGGTGCCTATCAACGTTGGGGTATTGGCAAACTGGGCTATGACTACTGTGCCAGGTGACCTTTGCCTTGGCGGGATGGCACCCACAGGTGAGCCTCTGATGGGAGTGAGTCACATCAGGGCGGATGATTTGCAATGAATCTTAACATTGGCTGTGTCAACACAGCTGCCTCAACAGTCAGGAACAGTGATTTTGCTGCAGAAGTTTATAATCATATGACATTTCCATCTTTAACTGTGCCTCAAGACGAGAGCCAGATAAGGAGAGATGGAAGTTGACAGTTTGCTGAGTTCTTGGTTTGTTCCTGTACTTATGGTGGATCCTTTGCTCTACAACAAAGCCACTGTTTTTCATTGAGAATATTGAAGATCGCTTTGGGGAGGTTGCAGCAATAGAAAAGATGAGAAATGGATCTGTGCTGACCAAACATCGCATGCCAAACGATCGCGGGCATTTCAGATCTGTGTAAAGATAGGAGATATACCAGTCACAATTTTTCCTCAAAACAATCTCAGTAGAATTCAAGATGTTATCTTCCATCGGGACCTAATGCTACAAACTGATGAAGAGCTGCATACTGATCTGGCGCAGTGTGGAGTCCATTTTGTTCGCTGCTTCCACAAGGGACCTAAAAATACTAATGGACTCTGGAGCTATCAGCCTGGCCTTTGACGGCAACATTTTGCCAGAGAAAGTTAAGGTCACGGTTTATAGGTGTGATGTCACGTCTTATTTTCCTCCTCTGAAGAGATGTTTCAGATGCCAGAGGTTAGGACACATGTCATCCCACTGTTCTAATGAGGCTATCCTCCGGGCATATAGACAGGCATCCCATGAGGGCAGCCGTTGTGACCAACCCCCTCAGTGTGTCAACTGCAGCCTCCTCGTTCACCACAATGTTCATTATTTAAGAGGGAGAAGCAAATTCAGGAGAATAAAACCCATGACCACCTGTCTTGTCAAGATGCAAAGAATAAGTTTGAAAGACTTTGCCTGACTGATAAGGTCTCAAATTTTGTGACTGTTGTGTCACAGTCTGCATCTCACGTAATGACGAGGTCTTGCACGACACCTCCTGGCCCTGGTCACATTCCAGGGCCTGCCCCACAGTTGGGGGAGGGAATGTCTGATCTCACACCCCCTACCCCTGCACCCCTGCAATACTGGTGGTTGACACACTATCGGTGTGGCCAGAGATGCCTAGTCATCATCTGCTTTCGTCAGGGCAAGGACGTCTGTCAAGGTCCCCTCTCTTGAGACAAGGACTAGCAGCCACTGACTGTGGGCCAGTGAAAAGTATGGTCCTCTTCACTCCCAGAAATTGAAGTCTCACATGGATATCTACATCTACATTTATACTCCGCAAGCCACCCAACGGTGTGTGGCGGAGGGCACTTAACGTGCCACTGTCATTATCTCCCTTTCCTGTTCCAGTCGCGTATGGTTCGCGGGAAGAACGACTGTCTGAAAGCCTCTGTGCGCGCTCTAATCTCTCTAATTTTACATTCGTGATCTCCTCGGGAGGTATAAGTAGGGGGAAGCAATATATTCGATACCTCATCCAGAAACGCACCCTCTCGAAACCTGGCGAGCAAGCTACACCGCAATGCAGAGCGCTTCTCTTGCAGAGTCTGCCACTTGAGTTTGTTAAACATCTCCGTAACGCTATCACGGTTACCAAATAACCCTGTGACGAAACGCGCCGCTCTTCTTTGGATCTTCTCTATCTCCTCCGTCAACCCGATCTGGTACGGATCCCACACTGATGAGCAATACTCAAGTATAGGTCGAACGAGTGTTTTGTAAGCCACCTCCTTTGTTGAGGGACTACATTTTCTAAGGACTCTCCCAATGAATCTCAACCTGGTACCCGCCTTACCAACAATTAATTTTATATGATCATTCCACTTCAAATCGTTCCGCACGTATACTCCCAGATATTTTACAGAAGTAACTGCTACCAGTGATTGTTCCGCTATCATATAATCATACAATAAAGGATCCTTCTTTCTATGTATTCGCAATACATTACATTTGTCTATATTAAGGGTCAGTTGCCACTCCCTGCACCAAGTGCCTATCCGCTGCAGATCTTCCTGCATTTCGCTACAATTTTCTAATGCTGCAACTTCTCTGTATACTACAGCATCATCTGCGAAAAGCCACATGGAACTTCCGACACTATCTACTAGGTTATTTATATATATTGTGAAAAGTAATGGTCCCATAACACTCCCCTGTGGCACGCCAGAGGTTACTTTAATGTCTGTAGACGTCTCTCCGTTGATAACAACATGCTGTGTTCTGTTTGCTAAAACCTCTTCAATCCAGCCACACAGCTGGTCTGATATTCCGTAGGCTCTTACTTTGTTTATCAGGCGACAGTGCGGAACTGTATCGAACGCCTTCCGGAAGTCAAGAAAAATAGCATCTACCTGGGAGCCCGTATCTAATATTTTCTGGGTCTCATGAACAAATAAAGCGAGTTGGGTTTCACACGATCGCTGTTTCCGGAATCCATGTTGATTCCTACATAGTAGATTCTGAGTTTCCAAAAACAACATGATACTCGAGCAAAAGACATGTTCTAAAATTCTACAACAGATCGACGTCAGAGATATAGGTCTATAGTTTTGCGCATCTGCTCGACGACCCTTCTTGAAGACTGGGACTACCTGTGCTCTTTTCCAATCATTTGGAACCTTCTGTTCCTCTAGAGACTTGCGGTACACGGCTGTTAGAAGGGGGGCAACTTCTTTCGCGTACTCTGTGTAGAATCGAATTGGTATCCCGTCAGGTCCAGTGGACTTTCCTCTGTTGAGTGATTCCAGTTGCTTTTCTATTCCTTGGACACTTATTTCGATGTCAGCCATTTTTTCGTTGGTGCGAGGATTTAGAGAAGGAACTGCAGTGCGGTCTTCCTCTGTGAAACAGCTTTGGAAAAAGTTGTTTAGTATTTCAGCTTTACGCTTGTCATCCTCTGTTTCAATGCCATCATCATCCCGGAGTGTCTGGACATGATGTTTTGAGCCACTTACTGATTTAACGTAAGACCAGAACTTCCTAGGATTTTCTGTCAAGTTGGTACCTAGTATTTTACTTTCGAATTCACTGAACGCTTCACGCATAGCCCTCCTTACGCTAACTTTGACATCGTTTAGCTTCTGTTTGTCTGAGAGGTTTTGGCTGCGTTTAAACTTGGAGTGAAGCTCTCTTTGCTTTCGCAGTAGTTTCCTAACTTTGTTGTTGTACCACGGTGGGTTTTTCCCGTCCCTCACAGTTTTACTCGGCACGTACCTGTCTAAAACGCATTTTACGATTGCCTTGAACTTTTCCCATAAACACTCAACATTGTCAGTGTCGGAACAGAAATTTTCGTTTTGATCTGTTAGGTAGTCTGAAATCTGCCTTCTATTACTCTTGCTAAACAGATAAACCTTCCTCCCTTTTTTTATATTCCTATTAACTTCCATATTCAGGGATGCTGCAACGGCCTTATGATCACTGATTCCCTGTACTGCACTTACAGAGTCGAAAAGTTCGGGTCTGTTTGTTATCTGTAGGTCCAAGATGTTATCTCCACGAGTCGGTTCTCTGTTTAATTGCTCGAGGTAATTTTCGGATAGTGCACTCAGTATAATGTCACTCGATGCTCTGTCCCTACCACCCGTCCTAAACATCTGAGTGTCCCAGTCTATATCTGGTAAATTGAAATCTCCACCTAAGACCATAACATGCTGAGAAAATTTATGTGAAATGTATTCCAAATTTTCTCTCAGTTGTTCTGCCACTAATGCTGCTGAGTCGGGGGGTCGGTAAAAGGAGCCAATTATTAACCTAGCTCGGTTGTTGAGTGTAACCTCCACCCATAATAATTCACAGGAACTATCCACTTCTACTTCACTACAGGATAAAGTACTACTAACAGCGACGAACACTCCACCACCGGTTGCATGCAATCTATCCTTTCTAAACACCGTCTGTGCCTTTGTAAAAATTTCGGCAGAATTTATCTCTGGCTTCAGCCAGCTTTCTGTACCTATAACGATTTCAGCTTCGGTGCTTTCTATCAGCGCTTGAAGTTCCGGTACTTTACCAACGCAGCTTCGACAGTTTACAATACCGATTGCTGCTTGGTCCCCGCATGTCCTGACTTTGCCCCGCACCCGTTGAGGCAGTTGCCCTTTCTGCACTTGCCCGAGGCCATCTAACCTAAAATAAGAAGGATAAGCAGAAAGATAAACTACTTTCTGAGATTTCAGATGTTCCGCTCCCCACCCCTGCGAAAGTCAAACGTGCATCTTGACAAGATATTACACAACCAGGTGAACTGCAGCCTTGTAGCAAAGTAATCACACCCACCTTTTCCATTCACCACTTTCTCAGACCTGACTCCAGTGCTCCGTCAATGGAACTATAATGGCTGCTGTCACCATCTGACCAAACTCCGCCATTTACTGGCTACTTACTCTGTAATTTGCATAGTACTTCAGGAAACACTGTTTACAGCAACACATCTTCCGCTCTGAAAAACTAAAAATCCTACTGTACCAATCGCTTAAAGTTGAGAAAACATTGAGTGGCGCTTGTACCCTCATATGCCCTGATATTTTCTGTGAGTAGTTGCCCCTTACCACAGAGCTAGAGGCTGTGGTCATTAATGTCTGTCAGTTCGGATGAAATCTGTAATGTCTATTTATCCCCGGATGGACATTTCCATTATCACGAACTGTTAGAGTGAGTGGAACAGCTACCTTTCCCTTCCTGTTTCTGGGGGATTTTAATGCTCATAATACTCTGTGGGACGGTGATACTACATCTCTCAGAGGCTGGGTACCTCCTTTCAGATCTGGACAACTGCCTACTCAATGCTGGAAGTACAATACATTTCAGTGCAGCCCACGGAAAATAGTCAACTATTTAACTCACAGCTTGCAGCCTGAGTATCTTACCCCTGATTCAGTGGTGTGTCCACCGTAATCTGTGTGACAGCGACCATTTTCCTTTCATTTTGTCCCTCTTCACCCACAGACATCTGGAACGTGCTCCAGGTTGGCAGCTTCAGAAAGCTGACTGGCAGGCTATCTGTTCTACAGCCACTTTTTTGCAGCCAGTCATGTGATGATATCAACAAAGTTGTACTACTGCAGCTAAGATACCCTACTCCTCTGGCTCATTCTGATGACCACTGGTGCCATGGTGGTCTGAAGATATAGCTATAAGGAATGCCGCAGGGCACTTCATTGGCACAAGTGCCAACCTGGCATTTCAGTGGTACAAGCGCAAACCCTCTATGGATAAATTAATAGGATTCAAGGGACTCCAGGTGAAAGCATAGTTTTTAATAAAGAAAATGAAGCAGGAGTGTTGGGAGCAGTACGTGTCACCTATGCAATCACCCATCCCATCACCTTGTCAGTGGTAACATCTGCACTGATCCCGTGGTACTTGCCAAATGTTTTGCAGCACACATCGCTGAAGTGTATGAATGGGAGTTGCACAGTGCTTTGGCAGAGTGTTGAGATGTGTGCCCTGGAGTTGACAAAATCCACAACCAAATGCTGAAACATCTTCATGCCAACAGCAAGAAACATATCCTTGGGCTTTATCATCATATTTGACTGGACGGAGAATTTCCTCTTAACTGCAGGAAGTTTTATTATTCCTGTCCTGAAACTGGGAAAGGACCTACATATTTTAACTACTAGCCAATGTCTTTGACAAATGGACTGTGTAAGCTACTTCACTGTATAGTTAGCCATCGTCTTTGTTGGCGCCTTGTAGCTGGAGGGCATATATCATGATTCCAAACTGGCTTTCAGGCTTTCCAGTCCACCACAGATCATCGAGTTCATCTGGAATCTGCAGTGCACAATGCTTTTCTGCACTGCCAACATCTGTTTGCTGTGTTTTTTGACCTGCAGAAGGCATATGATACCACCTGGTGACATCACATACTAGCTACACTGCATAAGTGGGGTTTCTGGGGCAGTTTACCCATTTTTATCCAGAATTCCCTATCTTTCTGACATTTTCGGCTCCAGATAGGTTCAACTGTCAGCAGCCAATATATAAAGGAACTGGAGTCACTCAGGGATCAGTTCTGAGTGTAATGCTCTTTGTTATCGTCATCAATGGTATCATAAATTCAGTGGCCCCCACAGTCTCTCCGCCACTGTACATGGATGATCTTTGCCTGTACTATTTCTCTGCATCATTGTGCACTGCTGAGTGCCAGCTTTAGGGGGCTGTCTGGAGAGTCAATGAGTGGTTGCTGAAATGCGACTGTCAATTTTCCCATGCAGAATCATGAGTCATGCATTTTTTTCTACTCCAGACTGTTCACCCATACCCAGAAATTTATCTTGGTGTCCAGTTACTTGAAATCATTAACACTCTTCAATTCTTAAGTATTTTATTTGACCAGAAGCTAACTTCACTGCCGCATGTCTGCTGGCTCAAGGCATCTTGCATGAAGAAGCTGAATGCTCTCTGTTTTCTTAGTCACTCCTCATGGGTTATGGACCACATAAGAGGGGGGACCCAAAAGTAACCGGAATTGTAACGCTGCACTTTGTGTACTTGTAGTAGCAGGTTGCGCCGCCAGAGGGTTGTAGTAGGAGCTCTGCTGAGTCATTCTGCCACACAGCGTCACCCAACAGTGAGAAGTGTGGTTTCTTTGGCAGTTCTTTGAGTGTGTGTACGGTGCAGATGTGACACGAGGAAATGGCTAGTTCTTACGAACAACGTGCGGCACTGAAGTTTTGCTTCTTGCTCAGCAAGAACGCAGCAGAAACTGTTGCGATGATTCAGACAGCCTACAAAGACCATGCTCTTAGTAAAACGCAAGTGTATGAATGGTTTTCTCGGTTTAAAAAGGGAGAAATGGTGGTTGAAGATCAGCCCTGTTCCGGTCGACCTTCAACTGCTCAAAGCGAAGACAACATCGACAGAAACCGTGATCTTATCAGTGAGATCGACGCAAGACAATTGACCAACTCGAGAACTTGTCCTGGAGCTCAATTCAGCGCATCTTGACCATCGATTTGGGGATGCGAAGAGTGGCAGCAAAATTCGTGCTGAAGCTTCGCACCGGAGATCAAAGGGATCATCGTGTTCAAGCTGTTTCAAAATGAAGGACGCGTTCAAAGATGATCCACATTTTTTCAACAAAATCATTACAGGTGATGAGTCATGGTGCTATGGGTACGATCCAGAAAGTAAACAACAGTCATCACAATGGAAGTCACCTGGCTCACCTCGACCAAAACAAGTTCGGCAAGTGAAATCGAATGTGAAAACGATGTTGATCTGTTTTTTTGACATCAAAGGGATCATACACTCTGAATTTGTCCCTGAAAACCAGACAATAAACCAACAATTCTATTTGGAGGTTATGAAACGGCTTCGCAGAAGTTTGGCGTGAAAACGTCCGGCTTTGTGGGACTCTGGTGTGTGGTTCCTGCATCACGACAATGCTCCTGCACACACGGCTCTCAGCGTTCGCCAGTTTTTGGCCTCAACAAACACAACTACCTTGACACAAGTGCCATTTTCACTGGATTTAGCACCCTCGGACTTCTTCCGTTTCCCGAGGATGAAAAGAGACTTGAGAGGGAAGTGTTTTGCGGATGTGGAAGACGTAAAATGCAATATCATGAAAGTGCTAGCAGGTATCAAAGAGGACGAATTTAAAAGGTGCTTCGAACACTGGAATGAACATTTGGACAAGTGTATTAATGCTAATGGAGAGTACTTCGAAGGAGATTAAGGTTGTATTTGAAAACAATAAAGTATATGCTTTCTAGAAAGAAGTTCCGGTTGTTTTTGCCCCCCCCCCCCCCCCCCCCTGCCCCCTAGTTCTTCTGAGATTTTACAGAGCACTGATTTTTTCCCGCTTGGACTATGGACGTGTTGCCTATGGGTCGGCAGCACCATCTGTACTGAGCCTGCTGGACCCTGTTCACCACACTGGCGTGCACTTGGCAACAGGGTCCTTCTGTACAAGCCCTGTTGACAGCCTCCTGGCAGAAGCCGGAGTCCTGCCACTACTGTTAGACGACAGCAGCTTCTGGCAAGTTACGCAATCACAGTCTTTCAATTGCCTACTCCCCATGTCATTCAACACTGTTCCATTACCAACAGTTCAGACCCAAAACTGGGAAGACCAGCTGGGATCTGGCTCGATTTTTTTACTGAAGGACCTGTGTTCCTAGAGCTCCCGCTTGACATCCCCTGTGAGCTGTACCATATCCTGTGATATGGATGGACTCTTTTGTGGCCCCGAGAAGGATGCTGGTCCTACCCTTCTCTGGCTAGTGTTTCTTGCAATCCTCTACAATTATTCTAATTCAGATGCATGTACATGGGCGGATCAAAAGTTGACGACAGGATTGGCTACACTTTTGCACATGCAAGGGGACATGAGAAGCACTCCCTGCAATGTATACACTGTGGAGTTAGTTGCCATATGTCAGGCTTTGCTGTTCGTCAAATCCCTGGTCACAATGAACTTTCTGATCTGTAGCGATTCCCTGAGATGCTTAAAAGGCATATCCCTGTGTTATCCCAAAAATCTTTTGGTCACCAACATCCAGGTCCTACTGGTTGCCCTCTACAGCTCTGGAGAGTGAGTCATCTTCATCTGGTCACTGAGCGACATAGGCATTCCAGGAAATGAATTCGCCAACCATCTAGCCAAAGACGCAACTACAGGAGAGCATTGTGAAATCAGAATACTGGGCACGGACTTACGATTGCAACTTCGATACAATATTTTAAGCCTCTGGAAATTGGAATGACAGGCCATGTGACCCAAAACAAGCTACACATGATTAAGGAGTCCACTAACTTGTGGCATACATCTTTCCAGGCCTCTCGGAAAGATGCCGTTGTGTTTTGCCGGCTACACATCGCCCACATGAGATTCATCCATGAGTTCTTTCTGTGTCGGGAGGACCCTCCTCACTGCAGCTGTAGTAGTCTACTGATGATAGCACATGTTCTTGTGTGCACCCTGCTTGCCAATCTGCAGCACACTGTCAGCTTGCCTTCCCCACTGCCTCAGATGCTTGCAGATGACGAGACAGCCACTACCAAAGTGTTGCATTTCCAGTGAGAGAGAGAGAGAGAGAGAGAGAGAGAGAGAGAGAGAGAGAGAGTGGATTTTACACTAAACTATAATACACCCCCACTTTCAGTGTTAGGGGTGGTTGTGGGAGGGGGAAGAGTGCCTCTCTAAGCAGTGGGTACCTTCCACGCAGCGTTAGATTACTTTCTTCCCCTCTCACCATGTTGTGCCTTTAGAGCATCTTGTGCACAATGCTGCCTGGGTTATCTGAATTTTCTTAAACTACTGTCACACCATTTTGAAAATCTTTGACTTGCTTACATATTTGGAGCAGCTAAGTCCAAACTTTTTTCACATTTTACCTTTTTATGTGCTTCTCTCATGAAATGGAGGGACTGATGACCCAGTAGTTTAGTCCCTTAAGCAAATAATAATAATAATAATAATAATAATAATGTAAGCAATTGCATTTCATATCCCTACAATGTGTTGCACCCAGGTATTTTCATGAGTTGGCCAATTCCGACTGACTCACTGATATTGTAGTAATAAGTCACCTGATGTAATTTATCAATAGTGATGAAAAACACTTTGAGAAGGAATGTTATAAATAATCATGTAGCTGTAGTAAAGTGTTCAATTATAGACTTCATTAAAGTGTTCAGTTACTTCCGAATTCCAATTTTTTGTTTTGTTATCAATTAGGCTGTTACGGGTAGTGTCTTTTGGACCACCCTGCTTTTTAGTTTTTTTTTTTTTTTGGTCGGAATGAAGGAGGACATTTATTGAAAGCTCTCTGGATGAATGAATAAATTATAAAACTGTTGTTTGTGTGTCTGTGTGTTGCTCAGTGCCGTAGGTGTACTATGAGTGGTTATCGTCACATTTTCCATTGTTTGTATTTTGTATTCCATCTTGGACTTTCTAGTATTTTAGAGATAAAGACAACAGCAAGATTTTTTTGTCACTGTAACAAGTATAATAATGGGTAATTGAAAGTGGAAAATTAGCATGCATTCAAGGGATGGGTCAGTGATAAGATGGAGTGCTTAGTCATGGAGAAACACCCAAAAAGTAGAAAAAAAGAAGTGACTATATGCTAAACTAAACTATTAGGATCTTCTTCAGAGCTTGAAGGTTGTATTTTAATAGTCAGTTCATAGATGGCTGCATATTGGTTACTTCAATGGCAATGTAAAGTAGTTGGCTTTATTTAATTTCTGAGCTAATGACTCATAAATAGTAAAAGAAAATGCATTTCAAAACATATCATATTGATTCTACGCCCTGTGTGACATGTCACTAAGTAGTGTATGAACCAAAAGGAAAAGTGAAACAGTTTCACTATTTGAAACCCAAGGAAACTAATTATTTGTAACTGATTTATATTCATCTCACTGGGCCCAACTTTTTTGAGAATAAATACAACACAAACATGGGCTTCCTAACCATTGCAGTATTCCTTCCTTATCTGTGCTATATTTCGGCTCACTATTACTTTTCTCTGACGTAGTATGTAGGACGAATTCCTTGTTGACAACCTGGCATTTTTATGCAACTGGTTTTTGTTGGGCTGCTTTGATTTTGCAGACCTTTTTCCCTCATTAATTTTGATTAACTCACACTTTGTTCCTGCTTCAGGATTTGGCCACCATTCTTTCAAAATTTTACAATTGTGTCTGCTATGCGTGGAAGGTTGCCAAGAATGGTGGACATACCTCCCACCGAGTAATTGACTCATAATCACCTTTTGTGTATGTGGATAGAGTTAGGTCCCTGAAACCTAACACGGCAGCCAGTCCATTGTGTGAAGTTTCCTAGGAGCTGCACAGTCTTTGTCGCCTGACAGTGCAAGGAATGCTCTGTTTGTGACAGAGTTGAAAACTCCCTGTGTGTGCTAAGGAGGATGTACTTGTCAGTGTCTGGGGCATTGGGATTCTGCGCAACAGTTACTGTGCAGGACAGCCATTGCTATAATGGGGTGGCTCCTACGGGGAGCGCCACTGGTCAGAGCAGGTGGCAGAGTAACAGATGATTCACAGTGAGGAAGATCAAATTTTCTCATGCTGATGGCTGCAAGACCCCAGCAGTCTCACTGGAGAGAATATATTGTTTCAGTGTAGAAAGATACACTATGTAATCATAAGTAACCAGACACACCCAAAAACGTGTTTTTTTTTTTAATTAGGTGCATTGTGCTGCCACGTACTGCCAGGCAGTGACCTCAGTAGTCATTAGATATCATGAGAGAGCAGAATAGGGCGCTCTGCGGAACTCATGGACTTCGAACATGGTCAGGTGATTGGGTGTCACTTTTGTCATGCATCTGTATGCAAGATTTCCACACTCCTAAACATCCCGAGGTCCACTGTTTCCCATGTGATAGTGACGTAGAAACGTGAAGGGACACATACAGCACAAAAGCATACAGGTGACCTCATCTGTTGACTGACAGAGACTGCCGACAGTTGAAGAGGGTCATAATGCGCAGTAGGCAGACATCTATCCAGACCATCACACAGGAATTCCAGACTACGTCAGGATCCACTGCAAGTAGTATCACAGTAAGGGGGGAAGTGAGAAAACTTTACTTCATGGTCGAGTGGCTGCTCATAAGCCACACATCATGCCAGTAAATGCCAAATGGCACATCACTTGGTGTAAGGAGCGTAAACATTGGATGATTGAACAGTGGAAAAATGTTGTGTGGAGTGACAAATCACAGTACACAATGTGGTGATCCAATGTCAGGGTGTGGGTATGGCGAATGCCCGGTGAATGTCATCTGCCAGAGTGTGTAGTGCCAACAGTAAAATTCGTAGGTGGTGGTGTTATGGTGTGGTTGTGTTTTTCATGGAGGGGGCTTGCATCCCTTGTTGTTTTGTGAGGCACTATCACAGCACCAGTGTACATTGGTGTTTTGAGCACCTTCTTGCTTCCCACTGTTGAAGAGGAATTTGGGTATGGCAGTTACATCTTTCAACATGTTCGAGCACCTGTTCATAATGCATGGCCTGTGGTGGAGTGGTTACACAACAATAACATCCCTGTAATGGACTGGCCTGTACAGAATCCTGACCTGAATCCTAAAGAACACCTTTGGGATGTTTTGGAACGCTGGCTTCGTGCCAGTCGTCACCAACCGACATCAATACCTCACCTCAGTGCAGCACTCCATGAAGAATGGGCTGCCATTCCCCAAGAAACCTTCCAGCACCTGACTGAACAGATGCCTGCGAGAGTGGAAGATGTCATCAAGGATAAGGATGGATCAACACCATATTGAATTACGGCATTACCAATGGAGGGCCCCCCAAACTTGTAAGTCATTTTCAGCCAGGTGTCTGGATACTTTTGATCACATAGTGTATGATCCCAAATCTTTTCCTTCTCTGGTCTTGTTATACAAGGATAGCAGATTCAAAAGGAATTTAGAGAAAGCTCCTCTCAGTACCTGGACTGTGCTCAAACTGAAGATATATTTTTTCGACCACAAGATCGTTTTTTTCTTTCCATATTGAATGAAATTCTGGGGAAGGAATATCTATTAACAAAATGTGAAGCAGCTCCGTCCTGATAAATATTGTAACCATACTCAGTGACAGTTCTGTGAGAAGCGTGGTGAGATTCCCATCGTCATCATCATCCATGAGAAGAGCCTCAATATAGCCCAGGAGCTTGTTGTTCATTGTGACTGCGCCTTGCAGACGTATGAAGAACTGTGTACAAACTTGGAACAGCTGCGTGTCCGTTGTGTCTACCATAGACAACAGGCACCAAAAGATAACAGTATACTCACTTGTACATATATTTTGGTTGTCAAAGGGGACATATTACCAGAAAAGGTAAAGTTAATGGTTTAATGTTGCAATGAAAAGCCATACCTTCTTCCCCATTTTAAATGTTTGTATTTTGGGCAAAAGTTGTCACACTGCACAAATGTCCTCCATCTGTGGAAACTGTGGACAGATGGTGCATGATGATACTTTGTGCAACCAGTTCTCAATATATATCAACCGTCGAGGACAATATTCCCCTCAGTCTTTTAATTGTCTTGTTTCGGAGAAGGAATGAAGATACCAGAGTAAAAACTGTTAACTGTGTTTCATGTTTTGAAATGAGGAAAAACTGTGAATGCTTACATCCAACTGAAATGACAGTAAACTGTGCAAATACGATGACTAAGTCCTAGTTATACTGAGGGTGATCACATCCACATTGCTGCCAGTGTTGGGCCCTGATGGCTGTGTGAATACGTCTGCTCATGAGAGTTCTGAGCGAGGTGGCGCAGTGGTTAGAACACTGGACTCGCATTTGGGAGGAATGCGGTTCAAACCCATGTCTAGCCATCCTGATTTAGGTTTTCCATGTAATCCCTAAATCTCTTCGGGCAAATGCCGGGATGGTTCCTTTGAAAGGGCATATCCGACTTCCTTCCCCCATCCTTCCCTAATCCAATGTGAGCGATGACCTTGCTGTTTGATTGCTTCACCCGAATCAATCAACCAACCAACCTCATGAGTGTGGCAATATGCTCTCTCTTCCCACTATATCTGTATCAGGGCCCTGAATTCCTGTTGGAAAATTCTCACACAAATAGCACACCCAAGCAGAGTGTTACCTTCCTCTACCAAACCATTCAGTGCTACTTCACAAGGGAATGTTGATGATGTACTACGGGATACAACTACTACTACACTAACAGCAGGAGACATAACAATGTCCCTTTTCTCAGGAAAGCCTCATCAGAAACCAGTCTGATGCTGGACACAGAAAATTTCCTAGGCAATCATACATCATTGGCTGACACTACCCACCGACATAATTATCATCTGTCATTGGGAAACCTTATTGGTTTAAAGGGCCCTGTCCTTGGGCACACAATGTAGTAAAACTCTAGAAAACGCTGTGTAGGGAAATAAGATGTCACTATCATAGGTGTCCATGCTTCTTTTTCCCAGGTGTGGGCCAAGCTGTGTTGTATATATGGCTACCAGCCAGCAACCAGTGTTCCTGTTATCCTTTTAGACGGGCAGTTTTCATACTGACCTTCCTGTTGTATTGGAACTCTTGGTGGAAACTTCGCTCAATAATCTGTGTTGATTACACTACACTACATCTGGAACCATATAATGTTCCTTTCACTGAATGGAAACTGCTTAGCAATCCTATCCTCGGCCATGACATGGTCCCAGGACCTAATAGAATCTACAATCAAATGTTGCAACACCTATCTGTGGTTTACTGACATCATGTTCTTGTGATCTCTTATCGTTTCTGGAGGGAGGATGAGTTCCCAACCCAGTAAATCATGATTGTCCCACTTTTGAACCTGGGTAAAACCTCATATGAGATGGAGCGCTTTGGACTTATCAGCCTCACAATTATTCTATGAAAATCGGTCAAATGAATAGTGAACTGACAGCTGTGTTGGTTTCTTGAGCCAAAGGTTCTTTTGTCCAACTCCTAGTGTGAATTTCGTGATGGTCATCAACAACTGACCTTTTCAGTTCACCCATCATCAACATCTCATTTCTATCTTCTTTAACTTTAGAAGGCTTGTGACAGCTCTTGGACTTACCACATGTTTACTTCACTGTGTGAATGGCGTTTCAGAACTCACCATCTGAGTTTTATTCACGATTTTCCATTTTTCCACTTGCTTCACATTCAAGTCTAGCATCCCGCAGTACACTTCATACACAAGAGAAAGGAGCCCCACACACAGGCTATGGGGCTTATGGTCTCACTGTTCCTGTACGCTGACTTTTGTATTTACTGCAGTTGTTCAGTCACGACTGTTGCTGAACACCAGCTACAAGCTGCCATAACGAAACTTCAGCTGTGGGCTCTCACCCATGACTTCTAGTTTTCGATTGGCAAAATGTGTGTTACACCCTGTGCACCATTTCGGGGTCAGACTTCCAGTTGGCCTTTTAGACAGACTCCTGGAATTCCTCCTCTACATATAAGGCACTGCAAGTTGTTACTGAATTAAGCAATACATGTTTGCAATTGTCCTGAACACCTGAATCACCATATCCTTTTCCCCAGCAGTGGCATTCTTTGCCTAGAAAGACAACCCAGGTTTGCTGCTGCAGCAGCAGCAGTTCATATGGAATGCAGAATGAAATTTTCACTCTGCATCAGAGTGTGCGCTGATATGAAACTTCCTGGTAGATTAAAACTGTGTGCTGGACTGAGAATCGAACTTGAGACCTTTGCCTTTCACAGTAGGTGTTTTACCAACTGAGCTACCCAAGAACAACTCACGACCCGTCTTCACAGCTTTGGAAGGTAGGAGATGAGGTACTGGCAGAATTGAAGCTGTGAGGATGGGTCGTGAGTCATGCTTGGATAACTCAGTTGATAGAGCACTTGCCCGCGAAAGGCAAAGGTCCCAAGTTTAAGTCTTGGTCTGGCACACAGTTTTAATCTGCCAGGAAGCTTCACGTAGAATCTCTTTGCTCTGACTTCCACCTTCCTCTGTTGAGCTTGATGTTTCTTCCACTCAGATCTTGACATGTTTCTTGCTCCAAAAGACATCTATACCGCTACAAACAATCTACAAGCAATGGAAGATTCCCCTATTGTAAAGCAAGTTTTCCTTCACTCTTCCCAAAGGGAAGATCTGTTTTGTCATATCTGTATTGGCTACATCTGTGTGATTCATGCTCAGATCTACAGATGGGAGGACCCACTCCAGTTGGCTGCAAACACTGAAGATTGGCCACTACTTGCTTCTGCTGTTTGTCTGAGTGGTGATTCTGGTATTAGTTTTTACCTGAGAGAGTGTTCTATTTATCCACACCTGAAGCTTGTCATTGTGGTTTCACAACATCTTTTTACCATTCTGTGACACGTGTGTGCACACTCACATATTCGTGCACCCCCTCCCTCCCCCCGGCCACCACTCCCCCCCCCCCCCCACACACACACACACATGGTGCACTTCCAGCACCTCACTGCAATTTATTACCTTTTTACGATAAAGTAGAGATTTTGTTCTGTATGAGATAATTTTGAATTTTAGTGAAAGTTAAGTTCACGAAGCAGAGGCAGTTCAGCTTTGGCAAACATAGCCGAGATTGTCTTGATATCAGCTCCATGCTGAGATGAGGTTTTTGCATACTAAAAGTTGAAGTTAATAGTTGCTATTTACTCTCGCAAGTGCCATAAGTGACATTTGTTTTGGTGCATGGTATTTGAAAGAGATATTAAGTGCAAATAACACATTTGAAGTGATAACTGTTTTGAAGTGCAACTGGTCATCGCTAGCATTGAGGTATCGTCACCCTCTCACATTGCTTATTGCAAGCCAGTGCTCTTGTTTATCAGTCTGTCATGCTTTGTCAGCTGAGCTGAGAGAGCAACACAATGCCTTTAGCTCCACATCAAGTGTTGCCAGCTGCCCAGCTGTCACTGGCAACTGCTGGTGACTCAGTCGACACTGTTGTGGAACATGTCGGCAGTGCTCCATTGTGCTCAGAGCTTCACTGCTAAATTAGGGGTTGGCTGTCGCATGGCATTTGTAGTTGATGGAAGCTCCCATCACCTCACCTCTGTATATTGTTTGAGATGTGGATGTCCAGCTTTCTACCCTGTAGGGTTCCATACTTGCTCTGTAACTCAGACACTGGGGTAAATTACATGGGCTTTGCTGGCAGCAGCCACCGTTAGTCCAAATAGCATGATAACTGTAATATCAGAGATGATAAGAAACAAGACACCACCCCCAGGGGGCTCGCCACTCTTTGGTGGGTTTGTGCTTGGCTACCCTGCGGCCCCAGCCTTAGCAGGATCTTTTCCCTTCTGTACTGCATGTCTATCCTCTTGCTATCCCTTTTCCCCACCCTTGGGGTGTTAATGGTTAATCTGAATGTTCTGCATTGTCCATCGCTGACATAAGAACAGTCTCACCACTGTTTTTCATTCCATTTTGCTTTCTTTGTTTTCCTTCTCCTCTTGTTCCTCCACTTCGGCATTTGAGGTTCCTCTTTTTCTTCTTCCTCCTTGTGCACTACTGATGGCCGGCCCATGTGTCTGATGCATAACAGGTGACTGGGTAACATGTAATTCCCAGCCCTGGGCTGACAGATAGGGTTTGCACATACCCCTGGTACAGGCCAGACCCAGGGGTGGATGATTGCCAGAGCTGCTACCTTCCCAAATTGCCAGTTGGTCCCTCTGTCAGGTGTTTGGCGAAGTGTGACCTAAGGTGTGAACAATCACCTAAGGTGGGTGTGCCCCTTTGTGAAGGGAGCCCTCAGTTGGCAGGAGTGCACAATTGGAGACACTGGCAATCATGGGGGATTTTCTCACATTGAGCCAATCATCTTCACAATCAGTGTCTACAAAACGTAAACTGAATGAGGCTAACGATTCTAAGACCCTTCCAGCTGCGCCACAGTTCCTCATGGTTGCATGTACTGAAGACAGTCAGTCCTTTGCAATGGTAAATCTGTTTATTATTCAGAAAGGTGTTGATGCAGTTTCCAGCCCTGTGAAATCCTGCTGTCGTTTATGGAATGGCACTTTGCTTTTGGAGACTATGTCTGATTCTCAAGCACAACAACTGCGTATCCCATCACTTCTCCACAGCTATCCTCTTCGTGTCGAGGCCCATAGAACTCTGAATTCTTCCTGTGGTGTTGTTTACACTAGGCTGCTTGAAGGTCTCACCGAGGCCGAAATCCAGTCATACCTCTCTGATTACGATGTCATTGCCGTCCATCGGGTGATGAGAAAGATAGATTCCTCCTTAGTACCTCACTTTTGATAGAGTAGTGCTTCCCTCCAAAATCAAAGCCGGCTATGAAATTATCACAGTCTGACCTTATATTCCGAACCTGATGCACTGCTACAAGTGTCATCGTTTCAACCACAGAAGTATGTCTTGTCAGCACCCACCCGAATGTGTAACCTGTGGTAGGGATGCGCACAAGGGCGATTTACCGCTACCCCCTCCCCGCTATATCAACTGGAACGGTGGCCATGCCACCTCCTCTCAGGATTGTCCTTTGCATCTTGATGAGCGGGTTGTCCAGGAGATCTGGTTAAAGGAAAAAGTGCCTTACCCAGTCACTCGCAAGTTACTGGCTAGTTGCAAACACCACGTTCTCCCATCTGGCACTTATAGTTCTGTTCTTACTACCTCTCGCGCCATGAAGAACATGGCCACCCAAGCATGCAACCTCAAATTCAACTCTAAAGTTGTGAAATTGCCCAGTGTCGAGGTAGCATCGCCATCCCCTCGTCCAGCTGAGCAACAAGCCATCAAACTTTCACCTCAAGGGCGAAGCCACCAGCTACACAACCAGTAGGGGAGTAGTACTCCTGTGAAGAATTCCTACGTCCCTCGAGCCAACCAACATCTGAGTCTTCCTCTGCTAAATGGAAAGGCTTGAAGAAGTTCAACAAAAGCAAGATCCTCTTTGACAGTGTTGCCATGTGATACCTTAGTCTGGCCGGCCTCCGTGTCGCTGGTGTGCACCATCAACTGTTTTTCTGTGTTGGACTCCACAGACACAGCCCAAGCCAGCCAATGCTTCTGTGGACCTTGTGGAGGAGGATCCTGCTTTTGTGCCCTGTAGCAGCAAGTTTTTGCAGGCTGCCATTCAGCAGCCACCGAGGTATTATCCTTTCATTTCTTCCCCATCATGACTTCCTCCAATGAAACATTTGCAGCCGTTGGTCCCACAAAGAGGATTTACGACTGCTTTTAGCATCACAGAGTCCCTTGTATTCTGCCTTCAGGAAACAAAATTGTGTCCTCATGAATGCTTTGAGCTTTCACATTTATTCCCAGTTAATTTGGCCTTCCCGCTGAGGTCGGCATTCCTTCTCATGGGGGCATCATGCTGGTCTTATGGGATGACATTCATAATCACCCCATCTCCGTGACTACCCATCTTCAAGCTGTTGCAGTTCACCTTTTCCTCCCCCACCTGACTTTTTCCTTCTGTGCCATTTATGTCTCTCCATCATTCAGTGTCACCAGGGCAGAAGGGCAGACTTCTCTCAGCTTATTGGGCAGCTACCTCCCCCATTTTTGCTACTCGGTGACTTTAATGTGCATCATCCCCTTTGGGGTTCTCCCAGGACCTGTCAGAGAGGTGCCCTCTTGGCTGACCTTTTTAACCAACTTAACCTCTTCTGCCTTAACACTGGAGCACTCACTTTCTTTTCCGACTCCTCGCACATCTATTCACTTTTGGACCTATCCTTCTGCACTGCCCAGTTTGCCCATCGTCTTGAGTGGTCCGTTCTTCCTGACACCTACTCAAGCGACCATTTTTTATGTGATGTCCGTTTTCTGACTCCTACCCCACCTGCATGCACACCCAAATGACAGCTTACTAAGGCTGACTGGCAGCTTTACTCCTCCCTGGCGACATTCGAAGAACAATATTTCCCCAGTTGTGATGACCAGGTGGAATATCTCACAAACATTATCCTTACTGCTGCAGTGTGTTCCGTTAGCATACCGTGTCCCAGGCCCTTGGTAGACTGAGGCATGCCACAATGCAATTCAGGCGTGGAGGCAGGCGCTCTGCATTTTTAACTGTCATCCTACGATGGAAAACTGCATTCATTATAAACAGACGTGTGCAAAGTGTCGTCGCGTTCTTCGGGATAGCAAAAAACCTAGCTGGATTTCGTTCACTAGTTATTTTAATAGTTCCACTCCTCCTGCTGTTGTGTGGGCCAACCTCCAACAGCTGTCCAGGACCGAGATCTATTTGCCAATTTCTGGCCTGACAGTAGTAGACGATGTCATCGTGGATCCTATTACGATCTCCAACAGCTTGGGCCGCTATTTTGTGGAAATTTCGAGCTCTTCCCACTATCACCCTGCCTTCTTCCAGCAGAAACGTGCAGAGTAGTCTCAGGTGATAACCTTCTCTTCTCAGAATCGTGAGTGCTACAGTGCTGCCTTTACTATGAGGGAGCTAAATCATGCTCTCAATCCATAGTGATCCTCCACCCCAGGGCCAGACGCTTTCCACATTCAGATGTTGCAACATCTTTCTCTTGCGGGCAAGCACTTTCTGTTAATACGTACAACCGCATCTGGGCAGTGGACACGTTTCCCGTACGTTGGCATGAAGTTACCGTCATACCCATACCTAAGCCTAAAAAGGACAAAAACCTTCTTTCTTGCTACTGCCCCATCTATCTCACCAGCTATGTTTGCAAGGTGATGGAACTTACGATTCATGCCTGGCTGGTGTGGTAGCTTCAGTCTTGCAATTTACTAATGACTGCACAGTGTGGATTTCGAGTGCATCGTTCTGCAGTTGACCATCTCGTCACTCTGTCCACCCATGTCATGAATGGTTTTCTGTGGAAATCCCAGATTGTGGCCGTGTTTTTTGATTTGGAGAAGGCCTACGACACCTGTTGGAGAACTGGTATCCTCCGTACACTTTTCATGTGGGTCTTCCATGACTGCCTGCCCCGTTTCCTTCAGAAATTTTTAAAAGCTGACTTTTCAGTGTGAGCGTGGGTTCTGCCTTGTTCGACACCTTCATCCAGGAAACCGGTGTGCCTCAGGGTTCTGTCCTGAGCTTTGTCCTCTTTGCTGTCATCTGTCTCCTGCTGTGCATCTCCGGCTCCCCTTTTGTTGATGATTTTGCCATCTATCGGAGTTCTCCACAGACCTGTTTCACTGAGCAGCATCTTCAGTGATGTCTTGATCGTCTTTACTCCTAGAGCATCAACAATGGCTTTTGTTTTTCCACTGATAAAACCATCTGTATGAATTTCCGGTGGCGCAATTGGTTTCTTGTACCATCCTTACATCTTGGGTCTATTGCTCCTCTGTTCATTGAAACTATGAAATTCCTGTGGCTCATGCTCAGTAGACGACACTCTTGGTCCTCCCATGTCTCTTAACCTGGCAGCCCGCTGTACATGGTCTGTCAGTGTCCTACGTGTCCTCAGTGGTACTTCCGGGGGTGTTGATCGAACCACTCTCCTCCATTTGTACCAGTCCCTTGTCCATTCCATGGGTGCTTTGTTTAAGGATCTGCATGTGCGTCCCTATTATGCCGTCTCAACACTATCCACCATCATGGCATCCGTTTGGCCACTGGTGTCTTTTTCATTAGCCTGATTGAGAGTCTGTATGCTGAAGCTGCTGAACTACCACTGCCCTATCACCGTGACTTTGCCCTCAACAGGTATGCATGCTGCCTGTCTGCCATTCATGGCCACCCATCCTATGCCTCTTTCTTCGATGATTCCTTTGAGCAGCAGTAGGGTGTGTGTCCCTCTTCTCTGTTACCTCCTGGAGTCCACTTTCGGCACTTCGCCAGCGGCTTAACTTCACACTACCTGCAGCTTTCCCAGTGGGTGTGAACCCTTCACCATCTTGGTTTCATGAAGTGGCATATGTTAACCTTGGCTGTCATTTGCTTCTTAAGGACACTACTCCGGGCTCGCTCTATCACCTTCGGTTTCACGACCTTCACATGGAACTTCGCAATAGTAACTTTGCATACGCTGATGGCTCTCGGACTGACTGTGGTGTCTGATGTGCCTTCGTCATTGGCGCCAACATTTTTTGATATCGGCTTCTGGAACACTGCTCAGTATTTACAGTCGAGCTCTACGCTCTGTATGTGGCCACGGAGTACATGCAGAGACACAGACTATTCAATTGTTTCCTTTGCTCAGACACTCTCAGCACCCTTCAAAGTCTAAGTGTGTTGTACACCAGCCATCCATTAGTGCAACAGGTCCAGGAAAACTGTCACTTGCTCACTCCTGGTGGAGCCAGTGTGATGTTTTGTGGGTTCCTGGTCATGTCGGGCTGCCAGGAAACGAGGCTACTGACACTGCTGCCAAGGCTGCAGTCCTTGTACCTCAGCCCACTAATTCCTCTATTCCCTCCAATGATCTCTTTGTTGCCGTCTGTCAGATGGTGGTATCACTTTGGCATCACCATTGGTCCTCCCTTCATGGGAGTAAGCTCCACATTATTAAGCCTCTCCTAGCGGCTTGGACGACATCCTCTTGGCCCTCCCGCTAGGAGGAGGTCACTTTAACTAGGTTGCACATTGGGCACTGCCTTTTTACCCATTGTCATTTGTTAAGTGGCACTCCCTCCCCCCCTCCCCTCCCCCCTTGTGCACATTGCGCCCAAGTTTTAACTTTCCGTCACTTCCTGACGGAATGCTCATTTTTTAACCATTTACATTCCTGCTTTGGTTTGCCATCTGAGTTATTGGCCGTTTTAGCAAATGACATGAGGGCTGTTGACCAGTTTTTACTTTGTACCTGTTGTAGCAATATGGCGAAGGCCATGTAATTTTTAGTTCTGGACCTCCATTTCAGTGTGGTGTCTTTTGTAGCTGTTTCTCCGCGTCCCTGTTTTTAGCTGTCTTCTCTTACGTCAGTTAGGATTGATGCAATTTCTTTTTTTTTTTTTTTTAATACTCCTCTCCGTCTTTGTGTTCTGTACTTTTGACTTGCGTGCGTATGACCCCAGTTGTTTTTGCGCCCTAAAACAAAACAAACAAACAATCAGGAGACCACTGAGTAGCAAACCAGGTGTTAATAAGAGAACTAATTCAGGTAGCGTAGCTGATCAGGATGCAATTTAGATCACTTCAACTACAGAGAAAATTGCGGCAGTCGATGCGATACTGAGTGACCTTCAGATTGAATGAAACAAACAAGATTGTTGACAACAATCACAGTGAGAGTCAGAAACAAAACCTGGGCCTTCACATTGACATAAGTAACATTTGAAAAACAGAATAGAGTGTCACGTCACATGTAGAAAATGAGTACCTATGCTGCGAGTTGGCTGTAGTGAGTGCACTGGAAGGACAAGACTGAAGACTAGAGGTAGAAATAAAGAAAATGAAGCAGGAATATATACAACTTAGAAACCAAGTAAGACCACCTCCCACTTCCTTTATGGAGATAGTTGTGGCAGGCACTTCGAGCAAGCCAGAAAATAAGGTAGAACCTAGGATAGGAGTAGTGAGCATAGCAAACAAATGTTCTGTTTTTCAAAGTAAACAATAATCAAGATATGTATGCTGTTAGAGAAACCTTGATGAAGACACTCAATCCTAGACAATACAAAATTAGGGTAAAGACCATCAGATCCACAGCCATCATGGCAACAGTAGAAAAAGCGTCACAGATTGACCACAAAAAGATGTAGGGAAAACTGCACTCTGATAAAGGACATTAGGTGTGAAGAGTCAGAAAAGAGGTGGCCGTACTTGGCAATGTATCAAGTGCTGATAACACTTTCTGATGAAAGCTTTCTTGCCAAATTGTATAAAATCATCTTAAGTGATGATCTAGATAAAGAGGAATTCACGAGATGGGTCAAGTTATGATTCAGAACAGGAGAAAGAGGTAAAAGGTTCCAAACAATATAACTGAAGAGAGCCCTCAAGTTCGCTACCTTCTACCCCTGAAGGACCAAGTATACATCGACTTAAGGAGCTGCAAATCCAAGATTTTGTGTGTGTTCAACAGTGCTGTAATTTTTAAGACCTAGACCTTGCAGAAAATAAATGTAGAGAACGGGAAGTAACTTGTGCCAAGTGTGGCAAACCAGACCCCAGACAGTCAGATTGCAGGGTGTCTGAAAGTGTAGGGTGCACACCGCACAAAAGGTGAATAAGGAACTGCGATAAGATAGGTGGACTGGAGAGTGTGTCATACAGACAACTATGTGATAGAGAGATTGCATCACTGTATATGGCCATGTACATGTTCACTGACATGGTACAAGAGAATGACAGTGAACGTGTCGATTGCATCGTAAACTTCAATTCCAACACAATGAGTAAGTAGTACAGATCACTCTCTACCAGGATATATGCCTGACATTACACAGTTGCCCAGGCCGAAGTCAACGTGCAAACATGCTCTCTGCCTCATACACTGTTGACTGAAATATGTACCATATACTTTGGTATGATAGACTACTGAGAGAAGATTGTAATGCAGGGCCTAATGGACTACAACATAGCTAGGCAACTGAAGCATGGACTACACCAACACATATTTACACAAATAGTGTTTGCTTTACGCATTGAGGAATTAGAGTATAATGTCATAAACAGGGAATGTACTAGTGATAATGGAATGTGCCAGTGTACTGTATGGAAATCACACACACACACACACACACACACACACACACACACACACACACACACACACACTGCATAATCAAGTGCATTCTTTGCTAGAACATCAGAGTCACCAGCAGACTAACACCAAACAGATCCCTCTGTTGGAGATGTATCACTGAAATCGAACAATAGAAACTTTGGGTTGTGATATCATCAATGTAAGGAAAAGATAGATTGCTACATACTGAAAGATGACGTGTTACGCTGCAGACAGGCACAATTAAAAGGCTTTAGATTTTGGCCACAGCCTTCATCAGAAAAAGAAGAGAAAGAGAAACACACACCATTCATTCACACAACCAAGCACACCTCATGCAGACATGACCACCAACTGTGGCACTTCCAGAGCTGTCAGAGTTGGGGTCATATGTGTGTGAGGTCTGCTTACCTGTGTGAGTGAATGGTGTATGTTTCTCTTTCTTTTTCACTTTGACCAAAAGTTAATGTGTAAGTGACTTTCAATTGTGCCCGTCTGCGACTTAACATTTCATCTTTACAGGAAGCAGGAGTCTACCTTTTCCTTACATTGTAGACATATCACTGAGATAGTTCAGACCACATCTAAGACCAGACACACATATGAACACACAGACCATTAACACAACATAAGCCGGGTGACTGGGAACAGTAGGCAGACTGCAAAAATAATGACAGATGCAATAGAGAAAAAGGAATATGATGTGACAAAAAGAAGCTGATACATCAAGCCAGTGCACTTTGTATTAAGGGACTACATACTCACAGCAAAAACCATATGCAGCACATCACATTTCATAACAGAACAATGATTGTATCGGCAACGATAAACAGCAACCAACAAAACATGGGATAGGCAACAACTTGACAATGATGACCACACACAAACAGATGCATCTAGTCAGCTGCAACAGATCACAGACAACACAACACACAAAACCAGACATCTGCTAAACACAAAGAAGAAACTGATCACAAACCACAAACTGCAGAAAAAGAATAAGATGTTCACAAAATCCAACAAAACTGCTTCTGTGATATTGGACCCCTAGAGGAGAACTTGTGCACTTACAGATTGCAACAGCAAGATATCTTTGAAACCTCACAGTGTTTCATAACTTGCAAGATGAACTCGAAAAGGAGCACAGTATGTTTTTCCTGTAGTGAACAATCAGACCAAAAGATCTTACAGGTTGAAACTCTCCCAACAGATCCCCATGAACTCATAGGGAGAGCATATATGTGAAGATTGCAAGTGTTCGATCTGGACCAAATGGACAGAGTGTCTGCAAGAACACATGGCATGCAGTCTTGGTCCTGACCAGGAACAGTCATGAAATGCTCTTATTTCACCAATCATCCCTCGAGCTGTTCCAACTAAACACTGTACAGAGCACTGTCATAAATGTGGAGTTGCAAAAGGCCCTGGATGAGTTGTGTGGATGTGGTATGCTCCTAGGAGCCATACACAAGGAATGAACATCTTATTCATCTCGTAAACCGTGCAATAGAGATCACAGGGGGTACCAGTCCGGAAGTTGTGATCACATTAGTCAACAGGCAGTGGACTGTGACAAAGATGTGACAACTATGCTTTGACCAAGTAATTCTGGAGAAATATGTAATGGGAATGAGATGCAGGTTGTCTCATCAATTTATGTGCAATTCTCTGATGAAGCCCATCCTCACAGAGAATGGATAGAGAGAACTGCACAACATGAACAACATAAAAAGTTATTTATCACTGCAGATATGAACACCTGTTCAACATTATGACACTCATCATGGACAGATAGCCAGGGATGCTGCATTAATGACAAGATAAACATGACCAACCTATATATAGTTAACAGGGAGGTCAGCCCTACACGTACAGCAACAGAGCAAAACACTGACTTTTCAGTAGCGAATAAAAAATCTAATAGGCTCATCGTATTGTGGGAAGTATGCAACATGGCTACACACAGCAATCATAATGTCATAATCACAAACTTGGCTGCAAGTGTGACACAAAAACACACACAACACACAGTTTCTATTTAGTAAAGCAGACTGGCAGAAATTATATCAGTTTGTAGTGACATACAACCTTTTATAGATTGAAGGCAGCATTGACTATGAGATTCGTAGACTGACAAAAGTCTTGCAAGAGGTACAAGATGAAACAGTCCCAAAGTAACAGATAAGAATTAAAGGAAAATAACCAGGTCAAATGTACTTAAGCAGACTCAAAAGGAATTTGAGAAATGAACACAAATACTACCAGAGGGCAGTAACTGCTACACTAGAGACGGATAACAGTGCTAATACTACAGATTGTATCTAAGTGCAAGGAAACCAATCTTTGAACATTTATTGACTGTTTGGCAGTTCTCCATTGAGAAACATGTGTTACAGATATAAGAAACTGAGTGTTGTGAAGAAGTAATTAAGTTATTGGAGTCATATCTAGAAGGATGGGGAGCAAATTCCTAATTGGTTTTTTAAATTTAGATTTTCAGCACAAACATAAATTGCAAAGACAATTAGTAATGAACTTTCAGATCTGGTGCTTCTTCTTTTGGAAGGCCAAGACAATGCCTAAGAAATGATATACTGTAGTGAAGAGGAGGAAAAGTGCCTTAGATTTCTTGCCAAAAGGGACATATATTGTAATGTGCATGCACCATCATATATTTGCCTTTTATGCCTGTTTTGAGTCAAAAGTTCTGACATGTTGCCCACTCTTGCTTGGCTTCATGTTTTTATTATTTTTTAAATTAAATTTTTGCTTATGTTGCCATAAATTTCCCCTTGTACGAGGGTTGTTTTTTAAGTAAGGGCCGTTTTTATTTTTAAAAAAAGATACAAATACTTTTGTAAAAAAACTTTTAACACACTTTTACCTATTTTTCTACATAGTTGCCATGTTTATTAAAGCACTTGTCATACCGTACAACTAAGTTTTTAATTCCCTCTTCAAAGAATTCGGCCGCTTTCACTTCATCGTCGTCATTGAAGCGCTGCCCGCCAAGATGGTGTTTCAGGCACTGGAAAAGGTGAAAATCGCTAGGAGCAAGGTCGGGGCTGTATGGTGCATGGTCCAAAACTTCCCAGCCAAAAGAATCAATCAAATCCCGAGTCTTTTGAGAGGTGTGAGGCCTATCGTGAGGGCTAGCGTTATCGTGCAGGAGCAAAACTCCTTTTGTCAGCATGCCGCGCCGTTTGTTTTGAATTGCTCTGCGGAGCTTCTTTAGAATTGCACAGTAGACATCTGAGTTGATTATTGTCGTTCTCGTGGCATAAAGTCCACTAGCAAAACACCGCGCCGCTTTGACAGCGTCTGTTTGGCTTTGACCTTGACGGGTGAGGTTGTGTATCGCCATTCCATCGATTGTCGCTTGCTTTCGGGAGTGATATGGGATACCCATGTTTCATCTCCAGTGACAATTTGACTCAACATGTCATCCCCTTCTTCCTCGTAACGAATCAAAAAGTCCAATGAAGTGGCAAATCTCTTCCCTTTCTTAAAGTTTAGGTTTTCAGACACAATTTTGTACAAAACCGATCTTGAAACTTGTGGAAATTCCAAAGAAAGAGTGGAAATTGTGAATCTTCTGTCCTCACGAATCTTTGTTTCTACTGCAGCCACCAAATCATCAGTGATCACAGAGGGCCGGCCTGAGTGTTCTTCGTGATGGACGTTTTGACGGCCATTTTTAAACTCTCTAACCCACTGACACACTTTACCTTCACTCATTGCATTCAAGCCATAAACTTCTGTTAACTGACGATGAATTTCTGCAGCTGATAGGCTTCTCGCGGTCAAAAAACGTATCACTGACTGTATCTCACACGCGGCGGGCGATTCAATAATCGTAAACATTATAAAGTAGCACAGCGAGGCGTACACATCAGCTACAGAGCTGCAGCTTGCATCAGTGTGAACGGGAAGGATGCCGGCAAGTGGCACGGTGGCTTGTTGTGGCGTCCGCGCGAACTACGGGACTATACGCGCGAACGGCCCTTACTTAAAAAACAACCCTTGTAGATATTCTGTAGTTGGAGTCGGCAAATGTAACTTTTGTGCCACTGTTTGCCTTGCTCCAGTTTCAGTAACTTTTGTAATATATCTCATAATCATTGATATTACTTTTCTGGGTGAAGATTATATGGTCTTTTTTGTCATTGTTGAGAGCACCTGGTAAATTTTTAATAAATGTTTTCAGAGTGCCAGCAGTATTTTCTTAGAAGCAATACAAATCCTTCATTCTTGTCAAGAGAAGAAAGGTGTGTTGAGTGGAACAATTCTACATCAGAATAGGTAAATTCAAAAGTTAAACAATTTATAAGATCTCCTTCTGGCTCTTCTTGTTTCATAAGCACAAATTTTGTCTGTCTTTGTAGGATTGTTGCAACACAGCTGAGCCCAGATCTCACAAGAACAATTATCTACACTGATCCATATAGAATTAGAGTAAGTACTAAAAGCACACCTGTTTAAATTATTAATTTCATTTCATTATTTTATACTAGAAAATTAATTTGACATGTGGTTCTTAACACAGCTGACCAGTGGGACTATTTAAGATGGCTCAATCTCTCTGGTCTTTCTGTTTCAGTCACCAGCTGAACACCTTGAAACACATTTCCACCTCCCAATAGGTGTGCAGCTGTTAAAAGTGTATGTCGATGGAAATGAATATAGTAAAATGTTAACAAATTTGAATACTATTGGAACCTCTGTCAAGAATATTTCTATACAAAAATTACAGCAACCAAAGGTAAAAGGATGATATTTACCAATGTACTTATCATAATTAGGACCTATCCTTGCTTTATGATAGGGTTCATATTATCAGTATGGTTCATGGAGAGGGAAACAAATTACGTCACAGCTGAGTACACTGAAACAAAAAAACAGTCTGCCCTTATTGCAGGTGCTTTATATTTATAAAAATAAACAGAATTCGCAATCTGGACTGGTTGTTTTTTGTGATACCAGGCTGCTGACATTCTGAGTTAAAGAACTGACTATATTGATTTGGTCTTCTTTGTTTCCTTTCATTAATTCATGCATAATTTTTTCAAAGACTACATTATGGAGCAGAACACCTAGGGTGTAAAACAATTTGGGGTATTGGTGAACCGATAAATAGTTGCTATAATAAAATTAACACTAACTAGTGATTATCAGATTTGTCACATGAAGGCATTAAATGAGCATCTCAGCAATTAGCAAGAAAGATCCAACACTGAAGGAGACTGTCACACTATAACTTATAACAGTCAATTGATTTTTATCTCCTGGTGCTTTTTTTAACATGTAATTATTTTCATGGGTACGCTAATAAATTTCAAAGGATCATGATTGCAGTGGTGTCATTATCTAGTGCACTACTAAAGGTATTCATATATTCTGTATGTAGATCATCAGATAATTTATTGAGGTAGTAGCTGTAAGAATGCTTTTAATTAACTTTGAATTTTGCAGGCATAACCAATCTTGGGTATTACATTTATGCTCAACTTGTAAAGAGAGTTTTGCATCGGGATATAGACTTCCAGTCCTAGCCACAGGCTACATGCGTAGTCAGTGACGAATAAAGATTCTTGTGTAGTGGTGTGGTTGTTTGTGTCACATTTTCCAATAAACTGATTGTTGTTATCAACCAAAAATATCACTAAAGGTCTTGTGTTCTAGAAAATGAGTGCAGTACTTCCAAGATCTTTGGAGAATTTTCTGTGAAATACTAATTATCTGTTTCACAACAAATCTTACTACTTGCTCTTGTAGAAAAAATACGTCATCTTAAGCAGCATTGTCTCAGAAAATAATTATCTAACGAGACAGAGAATGTAAATTTTATAAGATAGTATTTTTGTCTGCAGGCTAGAATAGCGGTAGCGTGAGGCTTGCTGAACTTGATTGATCGCCTATCAGCGTGTTAGTTCCCTAACAGGTCATCACCATGGATTTCAACACATTTTATACACAGGGTTTCAGTTAAACGTGTGACTTGTGATTATTAATGCATATACCTGGTACATTCATGCTTGTGAGATACAAAATCTGTGTAACTATTTTTGTCATGTTAGGAGAAAAATCTTGATAGTATAAAATAGGGTGGTGTAGTCCTCAAGAGATTACTGGGAGAAAATAAACTAAAACATTTGGCAAGTACGAGGTTAGTTCAGTCCAAGAGTGCTCTCCTTGGAGGTGGTTCCTTTCCTTCTTTCTACTTGAGAATTGGCCCATTCAGCCAGTCTGTATTGCCATAATTCTGAAAAACTGAAGAACCAAGGTGTAAACAGAGGAACCATAATGGAGCCATTGTTTATCATAATAACTGCTAATTTTTTCAGAGAATATAACAATGACATAAACAGAAAAAGAGAACTTCTGATGCCCCCATGTGACACTGTAATGTTAGATGAGTATATATACAGGAAAATGGAGATGGTACCTTATATGTAAATCAGTTTTACCAGATGTCATTTTGCAGTGTAAAATTTTGTACAGGATGAGTTTGAACTCCACTGACAAAATTTGAGAGGTGGTTTAAGGATATTTTCTGAGTATTTTGATATAAGAGTTAGTTTTATTTGGTGGCTCATGTCAACATAATTATGATTTTTCCCTGTTTAGTTTGTTCCCAACTATCTTTGTTTCTATGAAAATACTTTCATAGAAGGGAAAAAACCTGTACTAGGCAATCACTAAAGTGAAAGTATCAAACGCAAAACACAAAATAATGCTATGATCCTCAGACGCAAAAACACTGCAATGTGATTGCCAGCTCTGTGCAAACAGCTCAGCATATTTTTGTCATGCATCTCCCAGTGTATTCAGAGAACTCATACACAGGGTTCACAATGACTGACTTTTGATCAGTAAACCTACCCGTATTGTTGCATATCAATGCTACTGCACAACTCTCACTGCCAGAAAAAACAAACCTGAAAATGAAAACAACTGAGCAGCACTGATTGCAAGTTTTAGGGATAAGAATAAAGCAGGCATCATTGTTTTCAGGCAAGACACACTGTGGACATTGTTGACATTTGTACTGTTGTGCAGATGTTTTCAGTGCAAAACAGATACAAAGATAAGTGCTGGTGAAAAAATCAAATAAAATGAAAGTTCTCTGCAATGAGCCACTGGAGTCAGTGGAACAGTTATTCCTGATAATACTCAGACAATATTAACGAATAACCTTCAAAATTTTGTTTTGGAGTTCAGGTTCACTGGTTTACTCTTGCATCTCATCATTCTTCATATCTTCTCTTACATAGGTACATTACAGTCTTGAAGCTGCCATTACATAACATCCTTATAATGTGATATAGTTAATAATATGTGCATCAATTCGTCCTGTTAAGAAACTGATCAGTGGAGTAGGGAAAGTTGTCCGCCATTAATTTTTTAGGCCCTTCTTAAGCTATACATTGTTAGCTAAACTTTTTATAGCTGTTGGAAAACTGTAGAAAATATCTTTCTTGATGAAGGGCACCTTTATGAACTAAAGTGAGTGACCTTAAGCCACATCCCTAGTATTGTTTCTATGAATTGAACTTTTGGTTTAAAAAGAGAAGTATATTACTTATAACAGTTTTCATTAAGGTGTTAACTGAATAGCGACAATGAAAGGTGGATGTACTGTATTACGCGCTATACTAGAATTCAGTGTTTAAACCAAGTATCAGTGTGTCAAAGTATTTGGTACCTGTTTTGTGCAGAATTTTGTTATACCATAATAAGCTCACCAAACTCTGGTGCAACAGTGCATTGCTGTTTCTCTCACTTTATCAGGTTTACCATTTCAAGCCAGTCTATATATATATACTCTAATTTTTGTCAATTCATACTGTATGTTTCAAATCAAATAGCAGAATATTTATCAGAAATGTCAACAAAACAGTTTTTGTTTAGTGAGTAATAATATTGCTTTTGTATATGCAGCGGGTCCTTCCTGAATCTCACAGTATAGCGATATGTTGCTATAAAGAATAGAGGACCTTAAATTTGAAGATCTTTGTAAAGGTATATCCATTATACTTATTAGTCAAACACAATTGGCTTGCAGCTTACTTTCTGGAGCAAATGTTTATTACCACAGTAAATTATTAATCACAATAGAGTGAAAATAGGTAAAACATGTCAATCTTTTCAGATAAATACTTAATATGGAAAGTAACATAGTAAGAAAAGTTCTGGTAGAATGCAAATAATTTAGGAGTAAACAAGACCACTCACTGAATAGTAGAAGTGTTGAGTTGTTGACATCCACATGAAAACTAATAAAAACTTGATGGCTTTAGAAAAAATCCTTTAACAAGATAGAGAGCACATAACATAAACATACATACATGTGTGGTGTCTTCCCCCACCCACAACCCCTGCCATCGGGGTCCTTCCCCCCAGCACCAGATTTTTTTAACCACGCAGATGGGAGGTATCCTTTCAGTACATCCTTCTCTCCTGTAATCATCCTGATCTCAGTCTCTGATAAACCATTGCATCCACACCATCCTCCCAACAGTCCCACTCTTCTTCGTCCTGTCACCCCCTCCCAATCCAGACCTTCATGTCGCGTCATTGTGCATCGCACAACCCAGTAGCACCAGTATCCGTATGTCACAATACTATCCCTTACACCTGCTGCCTCTTCTTCCTACATTCCTATTCTGCACACCAGCTACTTTCCTTGATATAGCTCTTTTCAGAGTTGCTATACAGTTTTTAACTGTAAATACTTGAAGCTACTAATGAACAAAGTGTGTGAGGAAGTTTCATTAGATTACAAGAGAAGTCATACTTCCTGTAATAAGTTTGTTGGTTGTGTATAAAGACAGTATTTTTGCACACATTTTTATAGTAAAAATACATTGATCAGATGAAGCATAAAAAATTGAGACCAAAGCATATATTTAGCATACATTTAGTAGCATCTCCTTGTTTTTACTGTGAATGAAAAAGGGAGCAAAGTAACTAAAACTGCAAGTAACTGTATTTGGTACACTCTAATTTTTTTTTTTCTGGACTACTAAAGTAGATGTACTAGAAGAATGTGTGTATGATATTTTACCACATGTTCCACTTCTACTGTAGTTCTTTGTTTTAGGTCTCCAGTGGAAAACCACAGACAACAAAGGAACAGTTGTCATCTATGAAGAGAGATACTTCAAGAATATTTACAGTGCCAGAAGAAAAAGAAGATGGAGAACATGTTGAAACTACTACTAGTTTCAATGGCTTAAATGGAGAAAATGCATCACTAAACAATGACATGCCTGACAAACCTTCATATAGTATTGCCGCAACACCATTAAAAGAACTGAATGTTGGTAAGGTGTTGCATGCAAAGGTCATGTCAATTTGTCGTGGCTCAAATAATACAGTGAATGATGATGAGTCCAAAAGTGAAAAAGTTCCTTCTTTCCTTAAAAGAAACAATGAGATGATACTTAAACAAAAGACCCTGAAAAATTCCAAATCAATCAACAATTTTTTGTCAAATTACTGTGAAACTGAAGGTCACAGCCTCAGCTTAAATGATATTAATAAAAACACAAAGATCACAAGTAAAAGAGTTCCATTAAGGTGCTACAGTTTTGGTCTTCCACGAGTTACTCGGAAATTGTGCCATGAGGAAGACATTTCTCCAGAAGAAAAATTGTCTCCAGGGAAACATTTTTTTAATACAATTACAGATCCTCTGTTTCCTGTTTTTCGTTGGGATGGTGTACCAATATCACATTCCCTATTTGATGAATATGTTTCGCGCCATTATGAGCTTTTAGATATGGAGAGAACACAAGAAAATACTGCTACAAGTAATATGAAACTTGTGTCCCATGAGGATGAAATTAGTGTACCTGATGTTAGCCATTCTTCAAATGTAACAACCGAAAACCACGCCAACTCCAGCAGTTTGCAGTCTGCTCCAACTGGTCAAATTGCAAGTGCGTCAGATAATGGTGCTTCATTGTCCAAACAGGAAATGTACAGACGTTCTCTTAGCTTACCTTTAAAAACAATTAACATGAGTGAAGATTGTGGAGACAGTGATCGACAGAGATCTGTTTCATGCTGTGAAGGTGAGGTTGACTCTCCAGTGCTACCAAAATATACTGGTCCATTACAACTCACCCCTCTTCTGTCCAAATTGAGTTTGTTAGCTCATGATGAAAAGTCAGGTGGCATCAGTGAAAAAGATAAAAGCTTTAATGAACTTTCAGATTTAAAGTTTTCAAAAATTCATGAAGAATCCATTTTTCCTGCCAACACAGAGAATAGAAAGTGCACAGAGAAATCTGGTAACACCATAAAAGTGGAGGAGGAAGTCCACCAATCAGCATTACCAAAAGAAGCCTGTTTATATTTATACAGGCAGCAGCATATGACCATGGCACTTGTGTTAGAATTTTCTGCAGCTCAGGATCCTGAGATTATTCATTCACTGGTAAGTTCTAACTGCAAATGCAGAGTTTCATGGAAATGACAAGTGTTTATTTAATTAGCCAGTACTGTATTTAAACTTCATATTATAGAGAAAAGAGGAAACAAGGAAATTTCCAAAATGATCTTCCCACTCGGTAACAGAATTTACGCTGTTGTGAAACATTCTGATAGTTAAAAACTGTGCTCCACACATGACCTCATATTCAGATCTTTGAGTTTCATGAACAGTGCATTTACTGAATGGGTTACTCAGGACAGCCTTCCAGAGTTTGGAAAGTATGAGAGAGGTAATGTCAGATTGACATCCTGAGCTGTATTCAACAGGTATATGGATAGCTCATTTGTAAGCCCATAGTTTACAATAGACAATTATTTACCTGTGAACTGCATCTTTTGATGTCATTTTCATTTTCTGGTTAATTTGAAAGTAGCAGATGTTCAACTAACACTGCAAAAACTTGCATATGTCTTGGCAATCAGAACGTAGACAAAGTTCCATTTGGGTTTGTTTGTATGATGCAGTCATGATCAATATGTTAACTAAAATGTCCTTTGGGAAAAAATGTATATATATTGATGGATGTGTTAAGATAAGTTGCAGACAATATGTTACATGTGAAGTGTCACTACATAACATTGCACTGTACCTTACTGCCAGTGTGTAAACCAGTCTCCTGCAATCTCAAGATCAGTTCATATAGACTGTTTTTACTCTTTTGCAAATTAAGAATAATTGTCTCGCACAGAAAATTTCCTCTCTATGATCTTTGTATTTGTTAATGCTGATGAGATAGTACTGCTGAAAATGGAGACTAAATTTTAAAATATGTAATGACTTTTACATTATGGTTTCATAGACTTCAGAATATTCATTAGGAATTTGATCATGGTTTTCTTAAGGACTGGTTATTCAGTGCTCCAGACATATGGTTTGGTTTGATTTGATTTTTTTTTTATTGATCCAGTTTTATCATACAGCACAAATTGTACAATTGATATTGGACAGGTCAAAGATGAGTTACAATAATACATAGTCTTAGCAAAATAGTAGGCAAATTAAAAATAGGTACCTATTACAATTAATTTCAGAAATTCTCTGACAGAATAGAAACAGTGCTTTATTAGAAATGCCTTTAGTTTAGCTTTAAATATTGGATGAGAAGCATTTTTTACTTCCTCTGGTATCTTATTGTGTAGTATTACACCAATGTTAATTATGCTCCTCTGATATGTGGTTGTTCTGTGATATTTTTTATGTATATTTGATTTCCCTCTGGTACTACAGTTGTGTACATTTTTTTTCTGTAGCAATTTGCCTGTTTTCAGGAGGTAGTCCCTAGTGAACAAGATAGTTGCATAAATGAATAAACTTGGAACATTAGAACACAAAGCTCAGTAAAATGGAATTTACTGGACTCCATCTTTTTAAGGCCACAAATTATTCTTAGAGCTCTTTTTTGCATTCTAATAACCTTTACACTGTGAGTTGAGTATCCCCAGAAAATAATCCCATATCAGACTAGTGAGTGGAACTGTGCATAGTATGCCAACAGTACTGTTGTTTTGCTTGTTGTAGCCTTTAAAATTCTTAGGCCATAGTACACAGATGATAGTTTTCTAGGTAAGTTATTTATATGTGTGTCCCACTTTAAGTCTTGCTGAACCCACAGACCCAAAAATTTTGTGACACTTACATTTTCTAGGGGATCATTTTTAATTGTGCTTGAATAGGCATTTGATTAGTTGGAGCAATTAAATGAAAATAAACACACACAGTTTTTTCAGTATTTATAATGAGCTTGTTTTTTGTGAACCACTCAGAAAGTCTTTTCATAGAACTTTCTGCTGTGGACTGCAAAGTTTCTGGACTGGATCCAGTGAGCAATATGCTGGTGTCATCGGCAAACAGGATAGTTTTTGGACTCGTATATTCAACTAAGTCGTCCACATAAATCAAGAAGAGTAGTGGACCTAAGATTGAGCCCTGCGGTACACCATATTTTATAGGTAATTTGCTAGAAAGAAAAGAGTTGTTTCTTGTTTTATTCATTTTGTTGAATTCATACTGAGGTGATACTTTCTGCCTGCGGTTTTTTAGGTATGAACACAACCAGCTATGTGCTACACCTCTTACTCCTCGTCTTTCTAATTTTTCGAACAGAATGTTATGGTCCAGGACATCAAAGGCTTTTGATGGATCTAGAAAAATACCTGCAGCTAATTTATGTTGATCAAGGGATTTTAAAATGCAGTCTAAGAATTCGAAAATCGCTGTGTGTGTAGATTTAGACTTTCTAAAACCATGTTGTTGTAGTGTAAGAGGTGCATATTTATTTATGAAACTTAAAAGCCTGTCATAGAAGAGTTTTTCTAGAATTTTTGAGAAGGAACTTAACTGTGACACGGGTCAGTAGTTTGATATTTTTTCAGAAGAACCTTTTTTTTAGCAGTGGTGAAACTTTTGCTATTTTAAAAATATCTGGAAATACATCAGTTTTTAAAGAGAGGTTGGAAATTTTTGCCGAAGGGTTTGCTATGTGGTGAGCACATGCTTTTAATATGAAATCAGGTACTTCATCAAGACCACTTGACATTTTATTGCTTAATGATTTAATTTTACCTATAATTTCATTGGGGTTTGTTTCATAAACATACGTAGAAGCAGGCGAGATCACTGACTTGCTGGAGAAACTTGGGGCTGGTTCTTGACAGTGTACTTGAATGAGGTCTTCAGCTAGTGAAGTGAAGTATTCATTGAATTTTTCCACAACTGAATTTGGGTCTGTGACTTTTGAGCCTCCTAGTGTTATGAAACATTCTTTTTCTTTGGAGCTGAACTACGAATTTCTTTCTTTATAACTCTCAACGTGGATTTCATTTTGTTAGATGAGTTTCTTATCAAATTGTCATTCCACATAATTTTTGCCTCTTTGACTACTCTACCATTGATTCTTTTGTAGGCTTTTGAATAATCTGCAAATTCTTGGGTTACTCTATATTTCTTACAACAGTACTGCAGAAATCTGTTTCTCTCACTGGGAATTTTTATTCCTTTAATTATCCATTGCTTATTATTGTTAGGTTTACTGTTTTTACTACTTCTGGAAATGCTTCATTAAAATAGTGAAGAAAGATGCTCCGAAAACTCATGTACATGCTATCAACATTGTTCTGAGTGGCAATGCTTTCCCAGTTTTCATTCACCAGTAAGAGATTAAAAATTCTAATGTTATCTTCAGAAAAGGTTCTTTTTTTGACTACTTTTTTGGAACTACTACTACTTGTTGGCATTTCTATACACAGCAGCTGTGCCCCATGATCACTGTAACCCATGCTCAGTACTCTGCTTGCCAAACTGTAAGTTGTTTCTGAGATGAATATTTGGTCAATAATGGAATTTGTGCATTCTGTTAATCTTGTTGAGCAGTGTATTGTGGGGATCATATTGAATTTATTGGTCATATTTATCAAAGCATCTATGGTGCTGCTGTCTTTTGAAAAATCAATATTGAAATCCCCACAAAACACTATCTTTAGTGTACTGATCCTGTTCAACAGAACCTCTAGTTTATTCATGAAGACTGGCAGGTTTCCAATTGGTGCTCTATGTATGTTAATAACTATGAAATTAAGCTCTGGCAGTTTAGTAATAGAAAGTTCAAAGTCTTTTTCAATTGGGTCAATATAACTTTTACTGACATCACAGAACTTTATTTGTTCTTTCACAAAGATAGCAGAGTCACCGTGTTTGGAAAACTCTCAGCTAAAATGACTTGCTAATCTATATTCTGAGATTGAGGTTGATTTTACTTCGTCATTTCGTAGCCAATGTTCAGTAATGCAAATTATGTCTACGTTTAGTGCATACTGGAGTAGTGCTTCCAACATGGAAATTTTATTTGTGAGTGACTGAACGTTATGGTGTAGTATAGCAAAATCTGGGTATTTAGTAACTTTAGTTGAAGTGGTTTCTGATTCTTTATCTAATGGCATTTCTAATACAGCACTTACCCAAAAAAATTTCGGTATCTTTCTTGTGTATGGCTTCTGTTTGCTGGTGGCAATCAGCAGGTGAGTTAACTTCTGGAGCTTGTATAACTTTTGCTTCATCCACATCTGTCCTCTTCGGTTTAAACCATTTCATAATTTTCGTTTGGCTGACAACTTGATTGTTTGTTTCTCACCTAATTGGTTTAAACCACTTAGTAATTTGTGTTTGGCTGATGGCACAGCTTGTAACTCGTCTAAAGCACTTCTTAATCTCCTTTTGTTTGTCACTTATACTTTTTTCTTCACTCTTCTTCGAGATGCGAGTACATATTTTTTTGGCTAGTAATTTCTTTCCTGGCATATTTAAATGAAGTCCATGGACTGTGTAGAACCTTTGCTCCAAATCTGTTTATATCTACAATAGTGACATTCTTAAAGTTAGTGCATATTTCAGTGATACACTTGTTTGCAACATTAATTTCGCGGGTCACACATGACAAGGGTGGTAAATCATGACGAAGTGGGATGTTCACAATGAATACATTTGCGTGGGTTAAATTATTTAAACATTTCCTCATTTCTGTAATAATCTTGTATGTCTCGTTTCTATAGACGTCATTTGATCCTCCTATTAACATGGCAAAATCGTCTTTATTCAAACTCGCAATGTCAGTTGATGTTGTTAGGTCCGTTATTTCACTCAATGGAGCCCCTGGCTTTATGAAACCAGATGCCTTGAAACTACATGTTCTCATCAACACTGCAGAAATTTCACGGTCGTGGCTATCACCTAACACACAGATTGTTTTGTGTTTCACACTTTTTGTAAAGATTTAGGTTCTTCGATGTTCTTCAGTTTGCAGTTTCGCTGGAGATGCGTTCTTTAACATAGTTACCTTTGTTTCATTGAAGTCTGTGGTACTGTAGGTGTGCGCACTTATTTTTGGAGTTTTTAGAATCTCTCCTGATGCAGTATTTTCACTGTTTGACCTACTTACAATGAGCAACGGTTTGCCTACTTTGTTTTCCAACTTTTCAACCCTTTCCAATGTGTTCACTGAATCCATGGCAGAAACCACTTCAAAAGAGTTTTTTGCACTAAATGTTCACTGTCTTTCAGATCTTTCACCTTCTGAGTACAACTTCATTCAGTCATTATCTTCCATTTTCCCGAGACAGAGTCTTCTTTCTTTACTAGCGTCTCACGTTTTTCAGATGGTAGTTTACTTATTTCCACCTTTTAAGCGTTGATTGTAAACTGTAGACTGAATATCCTTTCGTTCAGCTTCAGTATTTCATTCTTACAACTTGCACACCTTTTACTTTTACTACCAAAATTTACATTTTTTCTTGGAGACACATGATACACTTTCAACTTGGCCGCCATCTTTAAAACTGACAACTTGTCAGCAGCATAGAGATGGAGAAACAGTTTTGGAAAAAATCATGGCTAGAGAGGGTTCAAAGCGGTGGTTTTGGTGTATTCCAACTGGTGTATTCCAACACAGAAAAAAAAATGTTTCATAAATCAAAACTTCTTTAGGGGAGGCAAATTTCATTGCTGTGCACCTCTGGTTCTTGAGCTATTTTCTTATTACATTCGACAGTGATTAGTTGTATTCTAAAAAAGACTGCGTTAAGGCCATTCTTTCCATAGTTAATAAGGTGTGCGATTGTCATTTTGGCATATTTGATGAAGATGGGGACTAGAGGAACACATGTTACTCCTTAAGCTTTCCTGGCGGGTAGGTTGTAAATAGTCTTCATGGGTTTGCCAATGGATCACGTTGTGCAATTTCCACAATATTTCCTCGGAGTCAACATTTTGGAAACATAAACATGAGTCCTCCATGTATCTAAATTTGTGGAACTCAATTTCATCCACAACATAAGTGTAGCCTCGCAAGAATTAGTTGTGGTCCTGTCTAATTTTGGGAGTGGATTTTATCTGGCAGACCTGATGTTTTTCCTTTGATACCTTAAATGGTGGTCAATATTTCTGTATCACAGAACATTTAATGTTATGTAGTGTGACAGTTTGATTGCTCTCTAGATGTGATCCAACTTAAGATTCTTGTTCCTAGTACTATCCTAGTACTATTATATATCTGATTATTTGCTTTGGAATGCGTGGTTAGCAAGAATGTTTTGGTTATGAATAATACACTGAAATAAAACAAACACAGACATCAACTTTGTCCATAATATGTTTAAGTTGTATGAAAACTGAAATTTACATAAGCTTTAGGGAGAAACAATGCAGGTGCCTGCCACCTCCCCTGAATGCACCTACAAGTTACACACTGGCATGATCCTTACAAATCCTCTTCCATTCTGTTCATCCCTGTCCCCACCAAACACCCATGCTTGCATGCATATGTACATCGCCCAAAAACTAAGCAATTTATTGCCCTTTCTGTGTGCCTGTCACAGCATAGCACTACTTGTATGTGGCAAACAGAGCTCTGATTTCATAAATGTATTACTGATTAAAAGTTTGGTTTTCAGAATACTTGGAGCCTTTAGCAAAAATTTCAATAGTCCAGTGATAGAAACATGATACAAATAAAACATTGTCTGAAAGACCATTACAACCAATAATTTACATCTACATACATATTCCACAAGCTAACATATAGTGCGTATTGAAGGGTACCCTGTACCACTACTAAACATTTCCTTTTCTGTTCCACTCGCAGAGTGAGGGAGAAACGACTGTCTATATGCCTCTATAAAAGTCTTAATCTCTCTAATCATACCTTCATGGCCTTATGCAAAATGTACGTTGGCAGTAGTAGAATTTCTCTACAGTGAGCCTCATATGCCGGTTTTCTAAATTGTCTCGATACTTCTCTTTAATAACACTTGTCAGTTGTTCAAACCGACCAGTAACAAATCTAGCAGCTCACCTCTGAATTGCTTCAATATCTTGCTTTAATCCGACCTGGTGCGGATCACAAAAACTCGAAAGGTACTCAATAGTGGGTCGCACTAGTGTCCTGTTCATAGTCTCCTCTTTTTTTAGAGCTGGCCGCCATTGATCACACCAACTAGAAAATTTGTAAGCATCTTGTATCCTCCTACAATCATTGAACAATAGCACCTTTCCATTCAACACAGCATCATCAGCAAACAGCAGTCCTATCACATTTCCTTGGTGCTCTCCTGAGGATACCATTGTCTTTGATGACCACTTGCCATTGAGGACAATATATTGGGTTCTGTTACTTAAGAAGTCTTCAAGCCATTTATGTACCTGGGTATAATTTATTTAATTGTATTTTCACACTACTAAAGCAGTTATAATCTTAATTTCAAGTCCAGTGTACCCAAAAGCTATATACAGAATTCTATCATTGTAAAAGATTTTTCAGTTAGACCATATAATGGTAAGAGAGAAATTTCAAAACCAAATTTTAAACTGCAAAACATTTCTAGGTGCAGCTATGGACTCTGTGTATAATTTATTGATTAAGAACTGCAGATTAATATCAAATAAATTAAGGAAGATGTGAATAAATTGAAAAACCCAGAGGTTGAAACTTCCTGGCAGAATAAAACTGTGTGCTCGACCGAGACTTGAACTCGGGACCTTTGCCTTTTGGGGGCAAGTGCTCTAGCACCTGAGCTACCGAAGCACGACTCACACCCGGTACTCACAGCTTTACTTCTGCCAGTATCTCGTCTCCTACCTTCCAAACTTTACAGAAGCTGTCCTGCGAACCTTGCAGAACTAGCACTCCTGAAAGAAAGGATACTGCGGAGCCATGGCTTAGCCACAGCCTGGGGGATGTTTCCAGAATGAGATTTTCACTCTGCAGTGGAGTGTGCGCTGATATGAAACTTCCTGGCAGATTAAAACTGTGTGCCCGACCGAGACTCGAACTCGGGACCTTTGCCTTTAGCGGGCAAGTGCTCTACCATCTGAGCTACCGAAGCACGACTCACACCCGGTACTCACAGCTTTACTTCTGCCAGTATCTCTTCTCCTAACTTCCAAACTTTACAGAAGTCTTATTTACTGGCTTATTAATGAAAACTGTCCCTCATATCTCTCATCAATCTTAAATCTCTTGTCTGAACAATGTGACAGAAACACGTACTCCTATCAGAACAAAATTCTTTGTGTCCCACTCCACACATTGTTCAGTTTCTTTCTCGAAATGCATCTCAGTAGCAGGAACCTGACTCTGGAATAACATCCTACATTATATTATACAACTGAGTAACATCATCTTCAGAAGATAGTTAATGACATATCTGCTAAAGCAACATTAAGGATTACCATTATTCCTGTGTGCACTTGTTACCCTTTTACATCCTTCTTTCCAACTTTCCTTATTTCCCAGCATTCATAACCATTGCATTCTCCTTGAATTTCCTTTGCCCAGAACTCGCTATACCAGAAAAATCTATTTTGTACACATATAAATTATTCTTCTGTCTGCCACTATCGTTATTGTCATCATTATTCTTATTCTTCTTGTTCTTTTTCGTATTGTTATCATCATCATCATCATCATCATCACTATTAGTGGCAGCAGCGGCAATAGTACAAGTACTGCCAGTATTAACTTTATTACACCGAAGAGCCAAAGAAACTGGTATACCTGCCTAATATCGCATAGGATCCCCACAAGCACACAAATGTGCCACAACATGATGTGGCATGGACTCTACTGATGTCTGAAGCAGTGCTGGAGGGAATTGGCATCATGAGTCCTGCAGGGCTGTTCATAAATCCGTAAGAGTACAAGGAGGTGGAGATCTTTACGGAACAACATGCTGCAAGGCATCCCAGATATGCTCAGTAATGTTCTTGGTGGCCAGCAGAAGTGTTTAAACTCAAAAGAATGTTACTGGAGCCACTCTGTAGCAATTATGGTCTTGTGGGGTGTTGCATTGTCCTGCTGGAATTGCCAAAGTCCGTCGGAATGCACAATGGACATGAATGGATGCAGGTGGATGCTTATGTACATGTCACCTGTCAGTGTCATATGTAGACATGTCAGGGGTACCATATCAGTCCAACTACATGTGCCTCACACCATTACAGAGCCTCCACCAGTTTGAACAGTTCCCTGCTGACATGCAGGGTCCATGGATTCATGAGGTTGTCTCCATACCTGTACATATCTAGCCATTCGATACAATTTGGAACGAGACTCGTCTGACCAGGCAACATATTTACAGTCATCAACAGTCCAGTGTCAGTGTTGACGGGCCCAGGCGAGGCATAAGGCGTTTGTTGTGTGGTCATCAAGGGTACATAAGTGGGCCTTTGGCTCTGAAAACCCATATTGATGATGTTTCATTGAATGGCTCGCATGCTGACACTTGTTGATGGCCCAGCATTGAAATCTGCAGCAATTTGCGGAAGGGTGCACTGCTGTCATGTTGAACGATTCTCTTCAGTCATTGTTGGTCCCATTCTTGCAGGATCTTTTTCCGGCCGCAGCGATGTCAGAGATTTGATGTTTCAGCTGATTTCTGATATTCACGATACACTCCCGAAATGGTAATATGGAAAATCCCCATTTCAATGCTACCTCAGAGGTGCTGTGCCCCATCGCTCATGCACTGACTATAACACCAAGTTCAGACTCACTTAAATCTTGATAACCTACCATTGTAACAGCAGTAACCAATCTAAGAACTGTGCTGGACACTTGTTGACTTGTTGTCTTATATAGGCATTGCTGACCACAGTGCCATATTCTGCCTGTTCACATATATCTGTATTTTGAATATGCATGCGTATACCAGTTTATTTGGTGCTTCAGTGTATTGCATAGGCAGTATAATTTACTCACACTGCCGCTTGAGACACTCAGATCATGTAATAACATTTGTCATATTAAAATTGATATTTCTTAGGTAATTATGGTGTAAAAATGGTACTGTATGTGTGAAGTGAAACCATGGTTCGATGTAAGAGAGATCAGATTAGCTTAAATAAATAAAATAAGTAAAAATACTACTGAACCATCAGTTTAATAAGTCACGGTTGCTAGAATGATAAGAATTATTTACAAAAGACTAGCAAGATTGGTAGAAGCCAACCTAGGGGAAGAGCAGTTAGGTTTGCAGAGAAATGTAGAAGCATGCAAGGCAATGCTGTCCTTACAACTTACTGTAGAAGATGGACTGAAAAGGGTATAACTAACTTTTTAGCATTTGTAGATTTAGGGAAAGCTGTTGACAGTGTTTATTGGAATACATTATTTGATATACAAAAGGCAGCTGAGATACAATAAAGAGAGTGGAATGTTGTCTACAGCTTGTACAAAAACCAGACTGCAGTTATACGAGTCAAAGGATCTCAGAGGGAGGCAGTAGTTGTACAGCGACCCACGACCCAACAGTAAACAAAACCTGAGGAGAAATTTTGAAAGGAAATTATGTTAAGTGAGAAAAAGATTTGCCAGTGACATTATAGTTCTGTCAGAGATGGCAAAGGACTTTGAAGATCCGTTGAATGGAATGGACAATGTCTTGAAAAGAGGTTATAAGATGAATATCAACAAAAGTAAAACAAGAATAATGGTATGTAGTCAAATCATTTCAGGCGATGTTAAGGGAATTGGTTGAAGAAATGAAACACTAAAACTAGTAATTGAGATTTGTTATTTGGACACCAAAATAGCTCATCATGAGTTAAGTAGAGAGTATATAAGATTCAAACTAATAATAGCACAAAAAGTGTTCCTGAAAAAAGAAATTATGTTAGGAGCCTTTTGCTGAAGGTATTTGTCTGGAGTGTACTCTTGTATGGATGTAAAATATGAATAATAAACAGTTCAGACAAGCAGAGAAAATTAACTACTGAAGAGTGGTGAACATAAGAATATTGATGGTTAAATGGATAGATTGTATAACTAATGAAGAGGTACTGAATTTAATTGGAGATGAAAGAAATGTATTGTATAACTAGACTTTGGTTGATAGGACACATCCTGAGGCAGCAAGGAACCACAAATATGGTAATAATGGGATGGTTTTTTTGTGTGTGTGTGTGTGTTTGGGGGTGGGGGGTGTAATTCTACAGCTACAGGAAGACCAAGGCTTGACTACAGTAAGTGGGTTACATTGATATAGGTTGCGGTAATTATTCAGAGAAAGAGAGATTTTCACAGAATAGACTAGCATGGAGGTAACATCAAACCAGTTTTCAAACTGAAGACCACAGTAATGACACCAAAGGAAAGCAATTTGTTATGACTGGTCAGACAAAGATATTACCAAGAAAACTGCTAGAGACTTTAATAAAGCTTGTGACAAGAGTGTTGTTAATAATAAATAGTACAAAAAGTAACATTAATATTGTTTCACTGTAAAAGAATTGTGGACAATTTGACAGACCCTAAGGTTCATGGACTTTCGATCAGTATTATGAAGCTTTTCATGATGCCAATTGCAGAAAGATTTTCTGGAAGCCTGGTATGGATGACTCCTGAGTGCGATATAATGGGGAATGTTTTAGCGTTGACTAGCTTTCACTTAAATACCATATGAGTATGCAGAGGGTGAGCATGATAGAACTTGTCATGCAGTGGTTCTGAAGTCCATCAGTTTTCACTTGTTGCTTGTTCCTTACATACGAGTGACCAAGTCAAGCAACTGGTAGTCTCAGTCTGCTTATTGTGGAAATAAGTTGGAGCAATTCTGTTCTCTGTCATTTTTGTGTCTATGTAGAATCATTCTGTGTGTGCAGGACTTTTGAGTAATGCATCCTATATTTTGACATGGAGACCCCTAAGACACAATACAAATTGCAGAGATGTGTCTTCAAACAGGTAATATTTCCAAAACTTTATGGCAAGGCTGGAAAAGAACATGCATTAAAGGAATTTGAGATATTTCTCTCACTTTGGTAGGACTGACAGAAACGGTGAAGTCTGGCTTTTATTTCTTTTTTATTTGATTTTTCTTCAGCTTTCCATTAATTCCAATTTCTGATCTCATTCCCTGGTATTTGTTGTTGTGGTCTTCAGTCCAAAGCTTGGTTTGATACAGCTCTCCTTGCTACTCTATCCTGTTCAAGCCTCTTAATCTCCAAGTGACTACTACAACCTACATCCTTCTGAATCTGCTTACTGTATTCATCTCTCGGTCTCCCTCTATGATTTTTAACCCCCCCCCCCCCCCCCACACACACACACACACTCACTAAATTGGTGATCCCTTGATACCTTAGAATATGTCCTACCAACCGATCCCTTGTTATAGGTAGGCTGTGCCAGAAATTTCTCTTTTCCCCAATTTTATTCGCTACCTCATTTGTTACGTGATCTACTCATCTAATCTTCAGCATTATTTTGTAGCTTCACATCTCAAAAGCTTCTATTCTCTTCTTGTCTAAACTATTTATTTGTCCATGTTTCACTTCCATACATGGCTACACTCCATACAAATACTTCCAGAAAGGACTTCCTGACACTTAAATCTATTCTCAATATTAACAAATTTCTCTTTTTCAGAAATGCTTTTCTTGCCACTGCCAGTCTACATTTTATATCCTCCTTACTTCGACCATTATCAGTTATTTTGCTTCCCAAATAGCAAAACTCATCTACTACTTTAAGTGTCTCATTTCCTAATCTACTCCCCTCAGCATCACCTGATTTAATTTGACTACATTCCATTATCCTCATTTTGCTTTTATTGATGTTCATCTTGTATCCTCCTTTCAAGACACTGTCCATTCCATTCAACAGCTCTTCCAAGTCCTTTGCTATCTCTGGCAGAATTACAGCGTCATTGGCAAACCACAAAGTTTTCATTTATTATTCGTGGACTTTAATTCCTACACCAAATTTTTCTTTTGTTTCTTTTACTTCTTGCTCAGTATACAGATTGAATAACATTGGGGGTAGGCTAAAACCCTGTCTCCCGCCCTTCTAAACACTGCTTCCCTCTCATACCCCTCGACTCCTATAACTGTCATTTGGTTTTTGTACAAATTATAAATAGCCTTTCACTCCCTGTATTTTACCCCTGCCACCTTTAGAATTTGAATGGGATTATTCCAGTCAACATTGTCAAAAGCTTTCTATAAGTCTACAAATGCTATAAACATAAGTTTATCTTTCTTAACCTATCTTTTATGAGAAGTCATAGGGTCAGTATTGCTTCACATGTTCCTACATTTCTCCAGAATCCAAACTGATCTTCCCTGAGGTTGGCTTCTGCCAGTTTTTCCATTCTTCTGTAAAGGAATCGTGTTAGCATTTTGCAACTGTGATTTGTTAAACTGATAGTTTGGTAATTTTCAAGCCTGTGAGCACCTGCTTTCTTTGGAACTGAAATTATTGTATTCTTCTTGAAGTGTGCAGGTATTTCACCTGTCTGATACATCTTGCTCACCAGGTGGAAGAATTTTGTCATGTTTGGCTCTCCCAAGGCTATCAGAAGCTCCGACAGAATGTTGTCTACTACCTGGGCCTTGTTTCAAATGAAGTCTTTCAGTGCTTTGTCAAATTCTTCATGCAGTATCATATCTCCTTTCTCATCTTCATCTTGTTCTCTTCCATTTCCATAATACTGCCCTCAAGTATATTTCCCTTATATAAACCCTCTATACACTCCTTCCACCTTTTGGCTTTCCCTTCTTTGCTTAGGACTGGTTTTCCATCTGAGCTCTTGGTATTCATAAAGGTGTTTCTCTTTTCTGTGGAGATCTCTTCAGTTTTCCTGTATGCAGTATCTATCTTATCCCTAGTGATATATGCTTCTACATCTGGTACTTATATACATCATAGCCTTTGATCCACAGAGCTCAAACACTGGCAGACAAGGAGAGCCTCGCTGAAGAATTACAGCACCTATGAATAGTGTTCTGAGGAATCAGTGCTCAGATTGGCATATTTAGTGGGTGTTGCATTTAGAATCAACATTTGAGACAAAGCTTGAAACTAAGAAACAGCAGAGTGAAGAATCACGTACTTGCCTTATGCTGGCCCAGTATCCGGAAAGGATCAGTAGATTCCCTTGGAAATGTTGCAGCCATTGTGTTTCAGCCCCATCAACAGAGACCAAGCAAGGTAGCTCAATGGATAACGCACTGGACTCAAGAGTTCAAATCTCCAGCCATCCAGATTTTGATTTTCCACGGTGTCCCTAAATTGATTATGGCAATCCCAGGATGGTTCCCTTGAAAGGGTAAGGCTGATTTTTCCTCATCGTTTCTTTATCTGGGCTTGTACCCCATCTCCAACGACCTCATTGTTAGCGAGATGCTAAACTCTTAATCTTCCTTTCTTCCCATCAACAAAAATAAGTCTTTGTAATGTTGAAAGTGATCTAGGTCTCCAAAAACCAAGTGTGTACCACATTCCATGCGAATGTGGCATGTCGTATTTTGATCAGACTATTAGGACAGTTGAGCAAAAATGCAAGGAGCATCGGTGATATACCTGACTTGAACTGGATCATCTGTCACTGAACACTGCCTTGAATATTATAAAAGATGACAGAAAATTTAATAAACTGAGATAGAGGTTTCAGTTTAAGAAACCACTCAATTTATTAAGATCTTGCCAGCCATCTTGTCATCAGAGTGTCAAAGAGCATAGTGAGCTTCAGGAGTCCATCTCTGCCATCAGTAGCAGTATGACACCAACAAAACTTCACAGTCAAGATGGAGTTCAAGCATTGAATATGAGTAATAACACAGCTCACAGCATCTTAACATGATGCTTATGTTGGATGTTTGAAATAGTGTGCATTAAAATGAGAAATGGACCAAACACTGAAAAGCACACAGTTAATCAATCATGCAAAAAAAAAACCAAACTCGAGAAATCACTTTATTATTATTATTATTATTATTATTAAAAAGGAGGAGGGACCCATCTTCATCTGAAGCAGATTGAAAGCTGCAAATGTCTTTCTTTAGGACTCCAAAATTGCAGGAATTGCATGGAGAGAGGTTGGAACGGTATGGAGTATGTGTGAAGGCTTCTCAGCAAAACTTCAGCTGCAAACTCAAAACAACACGAATGCCACTTCTGGAAAAGTTGTGATAACCTTTTTCTTTGAATACAAGGGCCTGCTGTTCATTGACTATCTGGAACATGGCACCACAATTAATGCACAGTGGTATGTGGTGGCTTTGTAAAAACAGAGGTGCCCCATCGAGTCTAAACACCAAGGAATGTTGTTGGATGACATCATTCTATTGCAGAGTTACCAAGACTGTTTAGAGTGTGCTTCGGAAGTTTTGCTGGGAAGCCCTTACACATCTTCCATAAGTCCCAACCTCCCCCCATGCAATTTCCATAATTTTGGATCCCTGAAGAAAGACACTGGTTGCTGATTTGCTTTGGATGAAGATTAAGTTTATTAGAATGAAAACAAAATTTCAGTTCTCCTTCTTCATAGCCTAATTACACAACACGAGTAATAGTTCACCATTACGTCTCTGTCGTGGGTAGGTGTGCACTGACAGTGCCCTTTGATGATGATTCTGCCACTGCCTGCCAGCGAGGCCTGCACTTGCACTTGCAGTGGCCGTGTTAGCCAATGTCGCTGCTGTGATTTGTGATGTAGGCCACCCGTGATGCATTGCTTTTATGCTGGAGGGCTGTCAGACCCACACAACATCCTCCCATAGAAGAGATATTGTGACACATCTTGACATGCCAGAAGGTGGTGGTGCCACTGTCGGCATCCTGGGCAAATGGAGGATCAGGGGAGTGCCATCAACGTCCATAGGAGTGTGCACCTGGCCCGTGAAAAGACTGGTGTCCCCAGCTCCTGTGGCCTGTGAGTCCTGTGGTCATGGTCGTGATCGATGTTCCTGGGCCTTGATGGGACAGACTCTGGAACAGAAAATTGTGGGGATTATTCTGTCTGGATAGTTGACACCCTGCGAGCGCACAGCAGGTTGATATGCTTTCTGCGTTGGGAGCTATGAGGCAGTTAGATCTTGATCATTACTGTGCCCACAAGGTGCATGGCATGAGTCAGTACCCACTTGGTGAGCCCTGGAAAAAATTATTCCCCCAGACTATATCCTGAAAGGCATAGCGGTGGCAGTATAGACACCAGCAGTGACAATACAGACACCAGATGCGAGGCAAGAGAGGGACTGTAGGAGTCCATGATATTGGCGCAGCTGTGTCAGTTGAGTTTTGAAATTGTGGATTAACTTCACACACGCACGCACGCACACACACACACACACACACACACACACACACACACACACACACACACTCAATGGTTTCTGGCAGCCGTTGAATTGAGAACATGTGAGATAAGGCCTGGATGATTATTGTTGATGATGACTGCATCCATGTAATGTATGGGAAACTGTGGTCGACATTTATGGTGACCAACCGAGTGTAGTGTAGGAAGAGCCCTGCAAAATGAATGCAGAACCATAGAGATGTCACATCAGGCCAATGAAAGAATGGATGAGCCAGTACTGCCTTCTTGCTTTGATATGTCATGTATGCCACAACTACGTGTTCGATATCGTTGTCAGTGCCCCTCCAAATGATGTGTTGGTGAGCCAACCATTTGGTGATGACCATGCCACAATGGCTTTCCTGAAGTAATGTCATGACACAGTGTTGGAGTGTTTGTGGAATGACTACTCGGGTGGGGCCATTATCTCCAGGGAACAAGAGGGTGTCTTTGACAGAGGACAGCTCATATCAACAATACCAACAGGCCTGAATGTCCCAACGTTCAGGAGTCTTGCAGTCCAGTGACAAACTGTTCTTCACTAATCGCATTACTTCGTGGAGGACTGTGTCCTCTGGTGACCGACAAACGATGACTGCAGCATTAAGGCAAGCCGGCCACTGCTGCTTCAGCTTCAGCATCATATAAAAGCAGGCTTCAGGAGCCATATCAATCTAAGGGTCTTGTCCCAAGGGTAGACACGATGGGATGTTTGCAGTGGCGTGTTGCATTGTGGACCGATGCTAGATTCCATAGTGGTACCCAAAGAAGAAAATGCCCATCTCTGCAGGCAGTTGTTGCTCCTCGTCTGTGTACTAGCATGATCCGTTAACAGGATGAATCTCCATCCATACACATAATTCTGAAAGTTTTTCAACACAGATCTGATTTGATTGTAATTTTGCTGCAGTTGCATTGATGTCTTGAAAACAAATGCAGTCAGGTGGTCAACTTTGTGCGAAAGACCTGAACCCAAGCACAGTCGGACGCATCTGTCACCAGTATCAGGCACTTGGAAGGATTGTACACCATGAGGCATGTTGAGTGAATTGATCCTGTTTGTGCTCTTGAAAAGTGTTGTCTCAAGCAGAGGACCATTACTACTTAACATTCCTGCAAAGGAGCTTATGTAGTGGTTTGGCAATAGCTGCCACATGGGGAATGGATTTTCTGCAGTAGTTCAGTTGACCTAACACTGATTTGAGTTGTGCTGAAAACATATGCCAGATACTTCACCTGCAACATTTTTCCTTATTACATTTCAAATTAGCCCATTGGGGGACACCAAACAAGAATTTGAAATTATGTGTGAGATCCTGCGCATTTTTACCAGTGACAGTGATATTCTCCAAATAATTTGCTGTCCCTAGAATGTTCCATGTGAGTTGTTCCAAATAGTGTTGGAATTTGTCTGGTGTGCTGATGGTACCAAAGGGTGGACAATTATATTGAAAAAGACCAAATAGGATATTGATGACCAAGATATCTTTGGAGGCTTCATCCAGTGGAAGCTGCAAGTAAGTATCCTGTAGGTCCATTTTTGCAAAAACTTCACCTCCAGCAAGGTGCACCATGATATCCTTCACTTTAATAATAGGGTATTTGTTAATGATGAACTGGGCATTGACAGTTGCCTTAAAATCTTCACCAATTGTGAACGATCTACTTGGTTTCCTAACGATTGCTATAGGTGTGGCCCACTGACTGTAGTAGGAGTCAGAATTCCTCCTTCCTGCAAGCATTGCAGGTAAAGATGAAGCTTGTTGTGCAAAGCAAACAGAACATTCTATGCTTTAAGAAAACCTAAGTTCACTGAAGGATAAAGATAAGTGCACTTCAAAATTGGTGACACTGGTTGATGGATGTGAGAAAACCGAGGTATATTTTGCACAAAATTTATGCGGGTAGAAGCTCGAGACAAACAGTTTAATGCGATTGATTGAACTGTGGACTTCCAAACCAAGGGCATTGAGTACATTCAACCGCAAAATGTTCATGGACCAGCTGATGTGTCGACCACAAAGATGTCGGCTGTCAGGGAGGCTGTTGGTACTGAACTTGACTGCTCAACTGACACTTTACTTCGATGGTGTCATTACTACAGCTTTACAGATGCATGGAAAAAGGTTTAGGAGAGGGGAACCCAGGTGGCAATACATTTCTCATAACAGCTTGTTCCTTGATCTGCAGTACCAGGAAAACTGTTTGCACTAAGGATATGAACAATGGAAACAGCAATCCCTTGAATGGCCTTGCAACTGGGCTACCCACTCCCTATATGACTGTCCATTTTGTGTACAACAGCTAAAAAACTTGCTGTGGGCAGCTGCCGAGTTCACTTGAGAGCCAAAGTAGTCCAACAAACAGGATTCTGAATGTTCATAATGCAAAGCATGAGACTTGACCTCAGAATTGAGCTGTTGCAACAGATTATAAACTTCTGCTGCTGCTTAGGGGGGGGGGGGGAAGAAACCACACTGCTGGGCATCATCTGATATCCCATGAGTGGTGATGTGCTGTTCAAGGGGGGCTGTGCCTTCACCTTTTTGTCAAACACTGGGCACAGTGAAAATTCTATGCAGGATCTCTTTACCAACAAGCTGATGTGAGACAACCGTGTGGAGATTCCTGGTGGCAAGGTTGTGATGGCAGCCATATTTGTAACATTAACTTCTGAGCCTATTGCATGATTTGGAAAAGCTGTAAGACCTAAATAGTCGCATCCATAGATGTAGATACACTGGAGTGAATAACAAACATTAATCTACCAGAAACTTGGAAGGCACCTAAAGAAACAACGTCTACATGGGGCATAATACAAATATGAAAAGTGAGTCCACAGAAAACCTCATTCCATATTGAAGCAGCTCATACCAGTTTTAGCACGGAGAAACCAAAGCCCAGGTGGACAATGCAAAGTAAATTTATTAGACTGAACATAAATCTTCAGCTCTCCTTCTTTGGAGCACAACTAGCCAACCTAGGTAAATGTTCACAATTAAGTTTCTGTCTTTCAAATGAGAGAAAAAGAAATGTTAAGTCCTGAGGACTACCCTCTACAAAAAATACGAATAACAATTATTAGAATCAACGTGTGGTTCACAAAGAATGTCCAAGCATACAACACTTGTGTTGGACCAAATACCAAAGTCCAGGAGGTCCACACTGAGAGGTCTCAGTGTAGCTTGAGGGTGAGGGTTGGGTTGGGTTGGGTTGTTTGGGGGGAAGAGACCAAACTGCGAGGTCATCGGTCTCATCGGATTAGGGAAGGATGAGGAAGGAAGTCGGCCGTGCCCTTTCAAAGGAACCACCCCGACATTTGCCTGGAGTAATTTAGGGAAATCACGGAAAACCTAAATCAGGATGGCCGGATGTGGGATTGAACCAACGTCCTCTCGAATGTGAGTCCATTGTGGCTTGAGGGTGATTGCTGGGTGCTCCACATCACACTGGAGGCATAAGATTTGTGGTTGGTAGGCTGTTAAGGGCCGACAGGTTGTGGGATGACTCTAAGAAAGCTTCAGACTGAGTAACTGCAGCAGTGGTTTGAGTAATTGCGCAGAGAACACATCTATCTAGAATGGTGAGTACTAGTTTAAATATTACTGAAGTGCCAGAACACAGTGACTCTGGCTTTTGAGCACATGAACCTGCATAAGCGATTAGAGCTACGCCAACTGTGCCCTTTGGTAGTGATACCGCAACCACCTGCCAGTGAGGCATGCCCTCAGAATTGCAGTGGGATGTTAGCCAATGTAGCCCCTGTGACTTGTGGCATAGGCCACCTGTGATGCAGTGCTGGAGGTCTGTGAGCCATGACATAGCAATAACGATCAAGATGGTCTGCACTAGCAATTTATATGGATATTCCAACTGCATTCATAAACTGCAATCGACGTCTCACTTACATACGTAATCTTACTCGTTCTTATGACTGTTGTTGTGACATTCTTGCTACAATGCTATTATGACATGTTTATGGTGTTTTCGTATGTATTAGGAAATAAGGTACAGCACAGTGCTGGCATGAATTTTTAAGAGCTGTTTTGTGTTTCTTTTGATTCAACTTTTTAGATGAAAAGTGTATTAGTGTATGCTTGGACATATTTTCAGACATGTACAGACTCCGTTTACAACATGCTTTATAATGTATCTGCAAAAATTATAAACATTATTTTGCCTTTTCTTCCTGTCAGTGGCAAACCAGTGTCAATGGCTTAAACCATCTGGAGGCTCGTCTGAAACACTGTCTGGAATACTTCCCTCACACAGAAGTTTCAGAACAGTATAGTTTCCTCTGTTTGGACCCTAACTGGGATATGCTGCATAGAGGAGGGCCATGGGGACCATCAGAACTTGATACAGTGAGCTGCCTACATGAAAGCTTTATTCATTCACCAAATCTTACTGAAATTGTTGTAAGGTAAATGTATATTTTAAAAAAAATTTAGTTATGAATTGTCCGAATAACAGCATCTTCACTAACCTGAGGATCAACATGCAGAATTGGGATACTTGTTAACTGAAGTACATGTTTTACGTGAGAACTTGTCTGAATAACACAGTATATACAATAATTTTATTATATATCTGTTAACCAGTTTCAGCCAGTGTAAGTAATTTTCAGATCCAAAACATCTTTGCAGCAAGTGGTGTGCATTTTCAATGCTGAGGGTGGTCTATACTGGCTGAAGTCTGTTTTCAAAAATATTAAATGTAGACTATGTTATTCAGACAATAAAGAATATACAGCTCACTGTGGTGTATCCATGATAAAATAACTCTGTCTTTTAGTTACATGTGAACATTTTTCCTGCACATGCTGTATTTATTAACAATTACAAGAATCAATGTTAATAAAAACAGTCTATGCAGGAAATATGTTCTCATACAAGACATTTATTTTACAGTGCACGAAAGAATGCAATAGATATAGAAGTATGTAAACAAGAATTTATAAGGTGAGGGCAATGAGAGGTGTTCAAGCTGGAGATGATAATTTTCAGAATGAATTAAGGAAGTAAAAGTAGTTGTACTGGGAAGAGCTTTATTTATGAACATCCAAGATATTTTACCATGTACTGATTGAGGTGGTATAGTAGTTGAGACATTAGAGTCACATTCAGGAGGAGCAAAGTTCAATCCATGTCCGCCTATTCAGGTTTAGGGTTTCTGTGGTTTATCTGAACTGACTACAGTGAATAGTGGGATGATGGCTTTGAGCTGAATGATTGTGATTTCCTCTCCCCTTTTCCTTTTGGATAGTATGCTAATGAAGTTACCCTTGACAGCATATTTAACTCTTCTTACCTTTCATTATACCAATTCTTTTGGTAATGTCAGAGTATAGAATGAGTTCTCTTCCACATTTCTTTAAGTGACAGTTTTTATATCAACTTTGTAATGTCTTACTCAAGTCACAATAAAGGATATAAACAAAAATAAAAGGATATAAACAAAAATAGTGTTGCTGTTATTATAAAGAGAATCCTTGTTCATAATTTCATGTAATTTTAATATGCAAGTTTCTCAGTGTGAATCATCTTTCAAGTGTATAAAAATTTAAAGGTGCTATTTGTTGAAAATTTTTATTAATTAACACACAGTTAGACATTGTACATGTGAAGAGAATAATTTTATTCCTGGCAGTTTTAGCTTAACTAAAATAGTGTTCATGGTAGACAGTGCATTTTTTAAATCTACACATTGTATTGTGGAATAAGGTGCGCAGATAAACATTAAACAGGTACAGGTCTCCCATTGTAGCTGTGACACCTAACTATTAATGGTGAGAACAAACACAACTTGCCTGCAAAATGCTAAGGATCTTAGTGCATGGAACTGAATTAGATGTGAAATTATGCTACAGGAAATAATGCGTGAAGTGCTGTTGTTAGCATAGTTCTTTTTCTTTGAAGTCACTTTTTTTTCATGTTGCCAGTGATATATTGTCACTACACCTTCTTGATTTAGTGATGAAATCAGTGAAGTATTATTAATATGTTTGTAAAATTGTGTTGGTACTGTGTTCACTCTCATTCCACTACCTATTCTCTCAACCAACATTTGATCTTAAATACTATTCTTCCATGTTTTTGTTGTTTTATTTCTGGCAAGGAAACTAATTTACTCATTAGTAATTAAATTCCTACTTGTTGCTCTCTGGTGATGGGATTCTATTCCACCAAATGATTTCGTATTGTTATATCAGTGTGGCAGCTTCTGTGACACAGGTGGTTTCAGCCTTATGCCCATGTTTTTCTTCCAAAGAGAACTTCTGATTCCAGTAGCTTGAGATCCTGACATTTTGCTTTTTGTTGTCAGCAGTTTGAAACATTTTGAAAACCGTAATTACTTTCTGACTATTGGAATTTTATGATTTTGGACTGTCCCTAATAGAGTTTCAAATATAATCGTTTTAATTCCAGGTGTGAAGATAGGACAGTTTATGGTTATCAGTGTGGAAATACAGAAGTATTCTATCAACAGAGTACTGGCGATACGGCTGGTTTACCCACACCATCTGACTTAATGGGAACTGTTTCATTGAAAGCTAGACGCAGATTGGAACGTGATCATGGAATAGTGCTACTGTAATGCTTTATTGTTGTGCAATTGTGTAGAAGTTAAACTTCTCATGCCTGTCCAGAAATGTGATATAATTGTAAAGGCTTTATGGAAAGATTTTCTATTTATGCCTAAGTTTTATTTGCATTTATAAAATGTAAATATTTTATTTATATGACATATTTGCTGCAGATTGTAGAAAGAAGAGCAGTCTGTTCAGTCAATGTGATGTTTTATTGTGTCTTTGCAAAATTTTAAAACATTTGCTTCATAAAGAGATTTTAAAATAAAATCATTCCATTAGTCTTTAATTTGTTAAAATGTGTAACAAGATACTTAATAATGAAGCAATTGTTTTGAAAAATAGCGTGAATGGAAGGAAGTAACATGGTGAATTTAGTTTTTATTCTCAAGTTTGATTAACATTAAAACAATTTCAATCAAATTCTCTTTATAGTATTGGGTGCCACTCAACGCCACTGTCATAAGAGATTAGTATTTATACTCTGTAATGTGATTATGTTATTACTTATTGTTTTGTTAATCATATTTAATTTTTATAATTATTAGCATATTTTAACAGCTTAACTCAAATTATTTGAAGCACACACTTACTAGTCAGTGTCCTTAAATGTAATGAATGAAAACTTTATGCTAACAGACTTTTGTAATTAGCCTACAGTACAAATATTTTAGTTTTAAGCCATCATTTTGCTTGATGTCCCAACTGTTTGTATATGATATGTGTGTTTGTAACCATTAACAAGTGAGGAGACCGAGATAAAAAACATGCTGGCCCATTGTACTGTGCTTGACAGACCTTCCAGGTGGCAAACAAATTTGAATTATAGGAAAAAGGAATACAGTTATTATAGAAGTTGCTGTAGGTATTTACATTCCAGGTAATGTGTATCTTATAAACAACCATGTTTAGCAATTGTGTGTTTTGAACGAACCTTATAGTGAATGAAGAATGGGCTGATAAAATGTTAAATAATAATGAGGATTCAAAGGGCTCTCCCCAATTGCAAGGGGTAGAAGAGAATTTAACAGAATAAAATGCATCTGATCAAAGCATTATCTGCAGTGGATACACACTAGAATGGTGTTTAAGGTATTAGCCCCTACTTTTCACTGAAAGATGGCACTTCTGCTCACAGTAGCCATCTGTGATGGGATTTATCAGTATTGTTCATGAGCCAGAAAGAAAACAAATAAAAAGCCACAAATAACCTAAAAGTGACTTCTCTTATTTCTTTTGTAAACTGTTTTTCAGCATTTTTGTTTTATATATAACTTACAGTTGGAATAATGCAAGACAATTAGCTGCTCACAGTAGTCAATATTTGGCGTTTGAATCATCTCCACTGAAGAGAAGATTTATCCAAGCTATTTTCTGTAATATCCTTTCTTCCTAGAGAGACTAGTCTAACAAGGTATGAGGAATGCTGCTGAGAAGCTCGGGAGGTAGGAGGGAAGTTTTGAGGTATGTGATGCGTGGATAACTTCATAATGGCATTGCCTGCAAAAGCCAAGGTCCAGGTTTGAGTCATAGTATGACACACGGTTTTAAAATGCAAGGAAGTCCCACCTGCTATTTTGTTTGTATTTGGAAAATCAATAATTGCTCCGACTCTTTGAAATGAGAGAATTTTTTTGTGTACTTTCTCAGGGGAATATTCCACTATCTTTCTTCTCAATCAAACACAGACTGAGAAAATTTGTTCCTATTTAAGTCTGGAGATAGTACATCTGTTTTGATATTTGTGACATTCAAAGCAGATTTGTGAGGGATTACTAGTATAATTATTCGTCAGTGGTCAGTTGGCGAACAAATTTATGATATTGAACTTTCAGTGGTCTGAAAGTCAATGTCATAAAAGTAGACATTCAATATACCTGTAGGATGTACATTCATGCAACTCAAATAGGGTGGAACCCTATTGAAGATGCTGTCTCCAGACTTGGAATGGATTGGCTGAAATTTGTGGTGGTTGAAATCTACCTTGAATATGCTCAATGGAACTGTGAGCAGATGTGTGAGGGTGTTTTGGAGGAACTATCCCAACAAAAAAGTACCTGAACACACTCACGTACAGCAAGTATTGTCTACTCTCACTGGTGATGTTTACTCTGCAGAGAAGCCTACTTGGCTCATCTGTAACAGGACCAAGTACCCTGTACAAGGGAAGCAGAATATGGGTAGAACCCATAGATCAACAACTACCACAAACAAGTATGGAGTGCTATCATAAACTGGCAGTTAACCTGAACTGCTGTGTACAGTTGTACCATTGGAAAACCATCTACATACTACATGATATCAAAGGAAGTGTGTACAGAAAGGGATCTGTTAGTCATCAGTAGTTCAAACTTAATGGCAAATGATGGTACCCCCTGAGAAATGGCACCAAAGTATGGAAAGGAGAACTACTATGCACATTCAATATTTATGTAGTGTTGCTGCCTCTGGATAGTGAGATCCCAGGTTTGAATCATGGCCAGGTTGGGGATTTTCTCTGCCCAGGGACTGGGTTTTTTGCTGTCATCATCATCATCATCATCATCATCATTCGTGACAGTGTGTATATTGGACTGTGGAAAAAAAATGGGACTGTGTAAAAATTGGGACTTCGAATGGGCGCTGATGACTGCATAGTTGAGCGCCCTCAAACCTATCATCATTAGTATGTATGCTAAGGGAACTTATTTAATAGGTTGAAGAGGCCATCCACAGCAACTGAAGGCACATAGTGCAACCACATGCATATTACTGCATATTTTGGAACAAATTTTTGTCACGTGTCTTCTGAGGTCATATTTGGTTCCTTTCAGAGAAGGTGATGTTTTGCTTGTCATGCTGTGGTGAAGTTCACAATCTTAACTTTGTTTTCAGAAATGACTTTGATTGTGGACCACAACCGGTAGTTTTGTGCTGAGCCGAAGGTCTGAACAGTGTGTTTGGAGATTCTTTGACAACTGAAGCTATGAACTACTAGATTTGTGCCACAGGATTAATGGGTGGAGGGTCGCCATAAACATGTCAGAGTCAGCTGACTATGTGGGGAATGTATACAGGGACTTTTAGAATGGATAAATTTCCATCCAGCCAGAATAAATGTTGCGTGGTGGGCTCCAAAATGTATTCTTATCAGATCTCAAGAAATGCTTCAAAATATGCAATAATGTCAAGTTATCAGTGATAAATTATACAAGCATGTGCAGAAAAGTGCCCAAGTTCAAAACAATAGTAGTGAGAGTTCTGTGAGGAAAGTGTGTTTACTGGAAAGACAAATTCAATGAGGTTTGAGGCAGTGTATTTATACCAATGGACAAGAATCTTTAATCGGTTGAGATATACAAAGGTAACTCAATTATTATTGGTATTTTATTTAAAAAAAATTATTCATTGAAACATAAAAGGCAAATACAGTTTATTTTTCTACATAGTTTCCCCCTTTAGAAATACATTTTTCGCAGTGCAAAGGAAGGTTTCTGTATCCCAGCATTGTCAAATGAAGCCGGCTGTGTCAGGAGCCAATTGTGCATGAATCCCTCCATGCTCGCATCATCTTCAAATCAGTACCCTCCTCTAGCTTCTTCAAGTGGCTGAAACAAATGAAAACCACAGAATCATAGGTAAAGTTTGTAGGAAGGGTGATCAAGTGAGTCCACTGCATTTCTTCAAGTTTTGATACCATTAGAGATGCCGTGTTGGGTGTGGCATTTTCGTGTCTTTTGCAGCAATAAGCAGCCCTTATCTGTTTCAGCAGCTCACAGAAGTAAAAACCATTAATTGACATCACTGATGCAAAAGATCATTGAGAAAAATGCCTCACCTATCAAAGAAAACACTTGAACGGGCCTTGCTAGCCAATAGTCAAGTCTTGGCTTTCACTGGAGCTGTGTCCCTGTTCCTCTGTCACTCCTTATTGGATTGTTTGGACTCAAGAGTGTATTGGTGGGCCCATGTTTCACCGAAGATCATAATCTGACTCAAAAATGGATCACCCTATTTTGCATACCTTGCTGTAAGCCTCTGACAGACCACCTCAACTTCTGATCTGCAGTCAAAAGGTGAGGGTTCCAACTGGCACAATCTAAAGGGAACTTTGTCATTTGTGATGATTGCTTGGCAGCTCCCATAACTTATTCTGAACTGTTCTTGGTAGCCCTGCGCCTGCTATACGGACGTCTGAGTCACAGCTCTCGTACAAGATAAGTAATTTAACTAGTAATAAACTCTTTTTAGCACTTTAAACTAATTTATTACGTTAATTATAGTGCTCTTCAAGCGTACCATTAAAGGTTTTTGTCTTACTCGCATATTTTCACAGTAATCACGTAAAGTTCGTTTTGTTTACATATCGCGGCCAGGCCGAACTCTTGAGCTTTCACATTAAACTTCATACCGCAATTTTAAGTGCATTTACTGATAGTTTAGTGTGCTAAATATGTTTGCTGCCCCTTTATATCTGTAGAGTATCGTCATTTCTTAAGTAATTTCCAGTAAAAAACTTCTGAACCACTGTTTACATAGTCTCAAGTAGGCCTAATTTTTCGTACACTTATTTTCATTGTTTTCCGGTAACTTAATTGTCTTTCTGTCACTAAAATCGATTTGTACCATAAGTGTGAAGTGCCTGACGTGCCGTAGAATCGTTAGCTTCGGGGTCTGGTTTGATGGATGTAGTAACTTTTTTCATTGGGGCGATTGTAGTGGCGTGGGAATTGGGAAAATGAGTGAGACTCATCAGTGGTTCTGTAGGCTATGCAGTAGAGATAGAAATATTGTGGAACAGGAGGGGAAAATTGCTGCCCTTCAGGCTGAGTTAGATGAGGCTAGGCGAAAACTGGGCAGGTTAAGGGGGAAGAAGGGTAAACAGGGGTGGGAAGAGGCAACAGGCATAAGGAACAGGCCAAGAAATTCTTCTGACAGCTTTGTTATTAATGTACAAAATAGGTTTGACCTGTTGCCTCAGTCAGAAACTGATGAGCCTCTCACAGAAGTAGATGTAGACAGGGCTCAACAAGCTTTCAGCAGCAAATTGAATAAGAATGCAGGGAAGTCTGCAAAGAGAAAGAAAGTCTTGTTGCTAGGTAGTTCACATGCTAGGGGTGTGGGCCAACTTCTGCAGGATGAATTAGGATCAGAATACCAGGTCACAAGTTGTTTCAAACCTAGTGCTGGACTGGGGCAGGTTACAGAGGATTTAGGCTCACTATGTAGAGGCTTTACTAAGGAAGATACCGTGGTTATTGTGAGTGGGCTGGGCAACAGTATTGACAGAGATCCGGGGTACACCATAGAGTGTGACCTGGCAAAGATTGCGTCAACATCGAGTCATACCGGTGTTGGGTTTGTGTCGGTTCTGGAGTGCCACGACCGACCTCATTTGAGCTCTTCTGTCAGGAGAGTTAATTTGGAGTTGGAACGGCTACTTGGATCTGGTGCAGGGTCACACATTGGTGTGGTTCCTGTTGATTCACTCTGTAGGTGGGACTATACTAGACATGGCCTACACCTCAACAAGAAAGGGAAGGGTAAACTGGCTGGGCTGATAGCAGGAAATTTAAAAGGGGGAGGAACTACATCTCATGGTGGAAACCCTTTTTTTAGTGTAAGATCAGTGTCCAGTGGGAAACTCAGCCAGGCAAGTACTAAAGATGTTAAAAAAGTTCAAGATACTCACAAAAGTAAAGTGAAAAATAATGTTAGTATATTTCATCAAAATATTGGGGGATTTAAGAATAAAATTGATGAGCTTCTGCTTTGTTTAGAAGATATAGAAACTGAGAATGTAATAGATGTACTATGCCTGTCTCAGCATCACATCGTCACTGATATGCAAAAGGTTAGCATCAATGGGTACATGTAAGTAGAGATAATATGATGAGAGGAGGAGTTGCCATATATGTCAAAAGCTTCCACAGTGTAAAAAATTTAGAAACTAAAAAATTTTGTGTAGAGCAACATATGGAAGCATGTGCCGCTGAACTTAAACTAAATGATGGCACTTTCATAATTGTAACAGTGTATAGGTCCCCCTCAGGGAATTTCCAGCTATTTCTAGAAAACTTGGATGTTTTGTTGTGCTATCTGTCAGACAGGGGGAAGCAAATTAGCATTTGTGGGGATTTCAATGTTGATTCCCTGAAAGAGTGTAATAGGAAGAATGACCTTGTAGTATTACTCAGTTCTTTCAATTTGAGCTCCATTATTGATTTTCCTACTCGGATAACAATGAACAGCAGTACATTGATAGATAACTTTTTTATAGACCAAGATAAGTTTAAGGACATAAATGCTTATCCTGTTGAGAATGGTCTTTCAGATCATGGTGCACAGCTAGTTACAGTATATGACATAGCTCCATGCAGTATATCAAATCAGACTTTCAAAGCAGTGCGTTCAATTAACAATATAAATATTGCAAATTTTAGGGAAAGCCTACAGCAGCTAGACTGGGATGAAGTGTATAAGGAACTCGATGCAAACTTGAAGTATAACTTATTTCACAATACATTTTTAAGTGTATTTGAAAATTGTTTTCCCAAGAAAATAGTTAAACATAATTCCAAGAAAACACACAAAAAACTTTGGCTAACTAAAGGAATAAGAATATCTTGCAACCGCAAAAGAGAACTGTATCTAACAGCAAGAGGGAGTACTGACCCCGAAATTCTTCAGTATTATAAAAACTATTGTGCAGTACTAAGAAAAGTTATTAAAAAGTCCAGAAGCATGTGTATCATGTCTGAGATCAGTAACTCTGATAATAAAATTAAAGCAATTTGGAATATTATTGATAGGGAAACAGGGCAACCAAGAGCACAGGAAGATTTTAGTGCCATAAAACTGAATGACAAGTGTACTAACAAACAATCAGAAATTGAAAATATTTTCAACAATCATTTTTTAAATGTTGTGGAGAAAATAGGATCTAGATCTTCACTAGAAGAGGCAAGGCTACTAATAGAAGAGGCCATACCTGTGCAGTTTGAAACAACTGTAATTCCACCAACCCCTCCCTCTGAAATCAGTAAAATAATAAACTCATTGAAAAGTAAAAGCTCTTATGGAATTGATGGCATTTCCAGCAAGGTACTTAAAGCTTGTTGCCCACAGTTAAGTAGGATTCTCAGCCACATATGTAATAGCTCTTTGGAGCAGGGTGTTTTCCCTGATAGACTGAAATATGCCATTGTAAAACCATTGCATAAAAAGGGGGATACGTCAGATGTCAACAACTACCGCCCAATCTCTCTTCTGACAGCTCTATCAAAAATTTTTGAGAAAGTAATGTATTCAAGTGTAGCCTCCCATGTTTGTAAAAATAAAGTACTAACAAAATGTCAGTTTGGTTTTCAGAAAGGATTTTCAACAGAAAATGCTGTATATGCTTTCACTGATCAAATATTAAATGCTCTGAATAACCGGACATCACCCATTGGTATTTTTTGTGATCTCTCAAAGGCCTTTGATTGTGTAAATCATGGAATTCTTTTGGTTAAGCTGGATCATTATGGTTTGAGGGGGGCAGTGCACAAATGGTTTAATTCATACTTAACTGGAAGAAAGTTGAAATAAATGGTTCATGTAATGTTAAAACAACAGCTGATTCCTCAAACTTGGGGGGGGGGGGGGGGGCTAATCAAGTACGGGGTCCCACAGGGTTCGGTCTTTAGGTCCTTTACTGTTCTTGATATACATTAATGACTTACCATTCCACACTGATGAAGATGCAAAGTTAGTTCTTTTTGCTGATGATACAAGTATAGTAATAACATCCAAAAACCAAGAACTAAGTGATGTGATTGTAAATGATGTTTTTCACAAAATTATTAAGTGGTTCTCAGCAAACGGACTCTCTTTAAATTTTGATAAAACACAGTATATACAGTTCTGTACAGTAAATGGCACAACTGCAGTAATAAATATAGACTTTGAACAGAAGTCTGTAGCTAAGGTAGAATTTTCAAAATTTTTAGGTGTGTCCATTGATGAGAGGTTAAACTGGAAGCAACACATTGATGGTCTGCTGAAATGTCTGAGTTCAGCTACGTATGCTATTAGGGTTATTGCAAATTTTGGTGATAAGAATCTCAGTAAATCAGCTTACTATGCGTACTTTCATTCACTGCTTTCATATGGCATCATATTCTGGGGTAATTCATCGTTGGGTAGAAAAGTATTCATTGCTCAAAAACGTGTAATCAGAATAATTGCTGGAGCCCCCCCACAGTCATCCTGCAGACATCTATTTAAGGATCTAGGGATCCTCACAGTATATATATTCACTTATGAAATTTGTTGTTAATAATACAACCCAGTTCAAAAGTAATAGCAGTGTGCATAGCTATAACACCAGGAGAAAGGATGATCTTCACTATGCAGGGTTAAATCTGACTTTGGCACAGAAAGGGGTAAATTATGCTGCCACAAAAGTCTTTGGTCACCTACCAAACAGCATCAAAAGCCTGACAGATAGCCAACTAACATTTAAAAATAAATTAAAAGAATTTCTAGATGACAACTCCTACTCATTGGCTGAATTTTTAGATATAAATTAAGGAAAAAAAAACTTAAACATTAGTGTCATGCAATATTTTGCGTGATGTAATATCTTGTACAGACATCTTTTATTAACCTGACATGTTCTACATCATTACGAAGTGTCGTATTCATGATCTATGGAACAAGTATTAAATCTAATCTAATCTGGATACACACATCTGTTGACTTCGAGAATGTCTTTAAGCACACAATTGTTCCAATCTGTAATATTGGTCCAAGGACACTGAGAATGTTCCTGATTTTCCACTTGTTGTTGTCATTCCTTGAACTCTTAATGCCAGGCAAACACATAAGTCCTTGATAGTGTTTTTTCCATGAACTGTGTAGTCAGTCTCTGAAAAATTCCCATCCCTTGAATTCCTTCATGAGCAAGAAATTTTATAATTAAGGTGTGCATCTGTTGCTTTGACATTGTGAGCACTACTGATGAATTGATTGGAAGTTGGAACAGTGATTTCTCCCCACTCCTAATGACCCCTTCCAAGCATATTAGAAGCATGGATCCAGTCCTACTGACCACAGATGATCAGGAACCAAAATCCCATTTATATTTGATTTACCCTCATAGTTGTCTATATGTGAAATGGTTTGTGCCTGAGTAACAATTATAATTGGGATAAATGCTATAGCAGGGTCATTCTACTTGCCACCACTCAGCTCCAGAAATAAATGAGAATTTCAGAGAAAACCTCTATTCCCTAGAACAATTGTTTTCAAGTCATACTATAACATTTGTAGATTTGAATCATCTCACAACTGAGTGGTAAATTTACAACTCCACAACAAGCAGATAATAGAGAACCTCCTGTGAAACTATTATAAAAGCATTCTCTGAAAATTACTTACAACCAATCGTTATGCCTCGTAACAATTATGGAAAGTTATTATACTTGTTGACAAAAAGATCCAACCCCTTTAACAACGATCATATTGAGACTGGGGTACATTTGTAGCAGCAAAACGGCACCAAGGAGCACCCCTTGCCCCTGGATGGAATGGAATGTCTGCAAGTAGTATTACCCAAGTGAAAGTGTGCAAAAGTTATCTTAACATTTGTGAAATCAAGTAACTGGTGTGGGACTTTGGTATTAGCCCAGTATTCACCTAGTGAGATGTGGGAAACTGCATCCAGTTTGGCTGACACACCAAACCTCATTGTTAATCCACCCAGCAGATTCAATCCATGGTTGACTTACCTCTATATCCAGGAAGTGGTACTGTAACCCACATGACTATCTGGGCCAGTAAGCAGAAAATTTTGTACATTCAGTACATTATCAGCACCTAGAATCATTTTATTAAGGCCCAGTGAACATATACAGGAATTATGACTCAAGCTGAAATAGATAGCTGGTCAAGCTCTAAAAAGAATACATACCTAGCAGAATAATTACAGGGACAGAGAACACTTTGTATATAAAAAGTACCAGAAAGCTATTTAAGAAATAGCAGCTACTGTACAATAGCTGCAAAACAATACTAAAATCCACTCATAGGCAGATATTATTTGTAACACTCATGACTACTAAAATGGTAATGTGTGATGTTTCCTGTAGCTCTTGTAGCAAAATGTTATCACAGGACCTATTCCAAAACGTCAAGTAAATTCACTCATGTGTAATCGTGACAAGACAACAACTGAAGTAGGAAATTGCAAAACAAAATCCAAAATATTCAATTTTGTCTCAAATGTTCCTTCTGAAAGGAAAATAGTGGTATATAGTCATTAAATAGCCTTGTCACTGCTAAGATGAGTAAAACAGTGATCGGTATTAGTGGTACTGAAAAGCAGCTTAAGTTACAAAAACTCAGTAAGGACCCAGGGCCCACTATCAACTTCTGCACAGAAATTGAGTGAACTAGCTCCTCTTTTGTCCATAATTTACGTCATACCTTGAGCAGAGATGTGTTATCTGAAATTCAAAAAGAGTACAGCTTACATCTATATATGAAAAAGAATTGACAAATCATGACCAGAATTATAGTCCTATATCACTCACATCTGTTTGTAGTAGACACTTAGAACATCTGAGTTGAAACATGATGACTCGCTTGAAACATCAAACTTTGCAATTAGCATTGATTCCAAAAACATAACTTGTACAAAACTCAACTCACGTTCTTCATAATGTCAGTGCCACGATTTAGTACTAGATAGACACCTTCTAAAGTAAATATATTTCTACGATGTATAATGAGTTGTATGATGGGATCAAAAGTTTCCTGAAAGCAATATGCAACAGGGGTATCAATTTATAAAAAAATATTGGAGGGGCCCCAGACTGGGGGTATAGCCCTGGTAAATTTTCTAAATTTTAGACGCAAAATAGTGAGTTTTAAAGTTTTTAAAGCATTTTAGAGTCATATGATCAACATTAGAAGCCTGAAAACTGGACTCTTGATAACTCAACACTCTGGGAAACTTGACAAGCCTGACACATTTTTTGGCTTTGAAAAAAGAAACAAAACGTAAACACGCACGGTATATTTGTAAAAAATTAATTTACAGTAATAATCATGCTTATAGACTATTACAGAGCACTTAATATATAGCTCGGAAAAGACTGAAATTATATTTAAATAAATCCTAAACTAACATTAAAAGAATAAAACATAAAATATTGCTGTCACACAGTAATAGCACTTTGAAGTCAACTAGCTAATTTAAGCTTACTTCGAATAAGACACAAGGTTCATTAAATAAAAACAATATCTCAAAGTTAATGCTTTAATACAGTATGCCTAATACTTTCAGTAAAAAACTATGTAAATAGCAGGTTTTAATTGGGTCTTACACCCTAAAAATATTCAGGTATTTGAAAATAACTAATACAGTACTATAGTAATACAGTACTAAACTAGTACTAGTATTTCGAAAATGAAAATTTAACATTATGTATGTATTTAATTCTCTATTTCATAAAGATTTTTAATATTGCTCTAAATGCCATTATTAGGGCTAGTGTGTCTTTAGAAAGGTGCAAATGTTGACTGTCTGACTGGATTACTGAATACGAAGTTGTTGATGACTGCTCGGATATCCAATTCACCCAAAACATCTTGGTGAGCATGAAGAACAGCCAAGTTGTTCAGTCGCTGTTGTCCCATTGTTGATCGGAGACAGGACTTAGGATGTCTAAGGGCACTAAATGACCGTTCTATTGTTGCTGTCGTGATTGGAACTACTTGGAGAAGCTTAATGCACTTCACTACGTCACATAACATTTCTCCAACTGCTGGCTCATGTGTAATGTACTTTCTTACATCAAGCGTGTTTTTTAACACCAGTTGTTTTTTATTAGTGATATCAGCTAACATATTCTACTGTAAGCACAACCTCTCAATGTCTAGGTCATTTTTGAAAAACTCAGTTGATTTTTCCAAATTTGTTTCACCTTTGTTTACTAAAAGCAAGCATTCTTGTTCAACTGCAATGGCCTGTGTGAGTCCAATTGAAGCAAATCGCTCAGTAATGCAAGGTTGCACCATTTCACAAACTTCAGTGTAAATAGCTTTGTAGTATACCTTTGGGTTTTAAAAGTGTGTGGTGAGCTGGCTTCGCTGTTTTCATACTTATTTGGTATACTTCGATTCTGAGGAAGCGGAGAATCGTCAACTTGTGAAGGTTTTTCTTTTAAACAGATTCCCAAAAGTGTTCAAAACTATCATGCCTTCCATTCAATATACAAATCAAGTCCTCATATATTTTTTCCAGAGTTCATTGCATGGCAATAAAGATGTAAAAAGAAATAAGTCTTGAACTGTAACATTGATCTTCCCACAAGAGTGTTGCAACTAGCAAATCATCCACATACAATGTTACTTGATCCAGCAATTCCGGCCCCTTAGCCATGTCCAGGGCGTAGATAAACTCTCCATCACTGACACTAAGGTGGAAGGGCAAAACCCTAAATTAGTAAGACCTGCCAGCAAACATGAAAGCGGTATGCTTTCTAGATTCTTCTGCTAACTCCACTTGCCAACATGAGCAGCACAAGTCAAGTGATGACAAGTACTGTACCCAATAAAATTCCTTGTTCCTCTAAACTCTCAGGTCGAGTCCTCTCTGGAACAATAATCTTGTTGATTGTCCTTGCTTCCAGGACAACTTGCACCCTTCCCATCTCCTTTGCCCCGTCTAAGAGAGAGCTGCTTATGGGGAGAAAGATGGTTCGATGATGCACCACTGAATCATTTGGCAGCCTCGCACTTAGACCATGGGACAGAGTAATTTGCATGTGCAGAAGTCTTATGGGGGCATACGTCCATCCGGTATTCATATCATTTTATGATGCCAGGCCTTTTGGAAAAGACCAGAACATATCTCTCCAAAAGTAAACGTTAATCTTGTCTTTGTTCATCTGGCAAAGACATTGCTTCCATGGACTTTTTCTGAATGGCGATAAGAGTTTACATCTTACTGCTGGCTATCCCATTCATCTGGTGCGAGGCTATGGCATCTAGGGTCGTCTTAACCCATAGCAATCTTCTTAGTTTTATTTAGTTCTATGGTTTCTTCGCCGCTAGTGCTGGGTATCACGCTCTTTACTTCGGATTTAATCAGATTACATATCATTTTGTCTTTTTCTCTCAACCAGTCGTGGAATTCTTTATTTACAGTCCAACTTTGCTCAGCTATTTTAGCCGTAGCAGCTGGATCTGATTCAGGCAGAAACTATTTACTACCTGTGCTAATTGTGCGACAGGCTCTTCCATCTTCTTTTGTGCCCTTTGCACTGATTCTACAGTCCCTTCAATGGTTTTCTGTGCCATTTGTAGAGCACTGGCATCGCCCATTAATTTAGTTACTTTTTCAGCCAGGAACTTAGTGATCTTTTGCATTACTGAGACTTCTTTCATAATACTTTTGAAACTAGTATTCAGTTTTGCTGCTAATGCTTCACTGTGATTTCTTTCTCTTGGAGCTTGCATTTTAACGTATTCTCTTTCTTATGCCATCTGCATTTCATCGTGTTGCCTGTCATGTTCTGTGATTCGCTTAATGGGCATTTTATCACATTCTCTTTACCTAGCAGCTTGTGATTTCTCGTTTTTCTCTTTCTTTTGCAGCTGCACTTCATTGTGTTCAGCAAGAGCACAATTCTGTGTAATAAAGCTGCAAAAGGGTCTGCAGCAGGTGCAGGGTTCTGTTTGACACCCTCTGCAGACTGAGACTGCTCAGTTATACAAACTGCTGTATGATCTGGCTCAGTTTCAATTGCTACTGAGTCCTGTTAAGAAACCGTGGTCAGTGAAGTTGAGTCATAAGCTCTATGCATCAAGAAAGTGCAGACAAATTACCAAAGCTATGGATGAATACACTACAGCAAAACTGACCAAAGCACTCTTGCACCTCTTGCCAGGAATTTTTCACAAACATCAATTCAGCTGTTGAATATTGTGCATCCTACAGTGAAAAGGTGCAAGTTTTAACTATTATTCCCAAGATATTTTCAAAGAAAACAATTTTGAACCACATTCCATCAGTATCAAAAGTACATGGTAGACGAATCAAGAAATGTGATGTCTGTAAAAGGAGTCTTTGGAAGACCAGATCCCTATTATGGTCATCCTGTAGAAGCAGCTCAAGTTCAAATAGTGCAGTCATTTTATCTGGAAGATATATGGGACTGTTCTCACCAGAGTGCCAACAAAAGACACACTAACTGTAACAGTTGAAGGTCAAAAAGTTGTGAAAATGACAAGGTAGATGACTCGCAGTGTTAGAGAAACTTTTGCAGTTTATGAGAACAACTATACAACTTCACATATTGGAAGATCAAAATTTTATGCACTACGACCTAGGTGGGTAGTTCCACACCCACCTACAGATGTCTGTTCATGTGTGTACTGTGCGAATTTTGAACTTTGTGTGGTAACTTTGAAGGACTTGGTGGAGCACATGACATATGACACCTTGGTTGGGCATGTGAAGTCATTAGTAGTCTGTGACGTAAAGCAGGAGACTTGTTTGTTTCAAGAATGTGGTGACTGCCCTGGAAAGAGAGGACTGTCTTTTCAGCCATTTGGACTGGAAGACATAGCAGAAAACTCTGCAGAAATTACATATACAACATGGGACGAAAATAAACTAATTAAAAAAACTGCAGCCTTTAAAGTTTCACTGATGAACTTGGTACTTGGTCTGAGAGAGCAGCAACACCAGCATCTGAAGAAATTGCAAAAACAAGACATTGCAGAAGTGAAAGGGTGTGCACAGGCTGAAGAACTGTGTTTAGTGCTTCACAGTGATTTTTCTGAGAATTGGTCTGTAATTCTCCCACAGGAAGTACAAGGGTATCATTGGAGTAATAACCAGGTTTCAATTTTTGCAGAAGTGACATATTTTCAAAACAAGACCACAAGTGTTGCAGTTATAAGTGATGACACAGGACATGACTCAGCACATGCTTTGCTAGCAATGCATAAAATTCTTCAACTGCAAACAGGGGCAGAGAAGATCATCTTTATTGCTGATGGTGCTCCTAGTCATTTTAAAAATCATTACCAGCTGGTTGAATTGAGTAAGTTGCTTGTGCCAACTGACTGGGTATACAGTGCTACTAGTCATGGGAAGGGGCCTTGTGATGGTGTAGGAGGCCTGCTGAAGCATCACGCTACAAAACATAATCTTTCCAGACCAAATACAGCTGCGATTCAGGATGCTGAGGATATTATGAGAATCGTGAAATCTTACACATCCACAGTCCTCATTCTTTTATCCAAAGAGGAAAACGAAGAATTCCATGATCAGAAAAAAGAAGAATTGTCCAAACAAACTACTGCTGTGAAAGGAATTCAGAAGAGACATTTTTGGAGTCAAAGTGATGGGCGAATTCATACTGCACACACTTTAAAGAACAAGAAAGAAGAAATTTCGTTCATTCGGCCAACGCCTCAGAAAGAACAGCATAATATTCAGATTCACAACCTGAGAAGGGGGATGTTTGTGACATGTGTGAACAACTGTGACTCGTGGATTGCAGAGATTATAGACACCAGTTATGTGTTAAACGAAATTGTAGTGAACTTTATGGTACCACATGGACCAGCTGCTGGATATAGGTTTCCAGCTGTAGGGCAGCAACAATGCCATGATTGTTCACTTCAAAGGAAGATACTGAAGCAGTGGAACACATTTTTAGTTCATTAACTGGCTAATTTCAGTACAAAACAAGAGTCCACAGAAGTTGTATAAATTGAAACCTTTAAGTCTTTGGGCCTTTCATAAACATTTTGGAACCATCTTAAATACTTGAAAAATGAATCACTTACTCATCTTTCAAAACTAAAATTATGTTAAATATGGCTAGGTTTTGATTTTTATGAGCCTGTTATGTGATAATGTGGTAATAAAACAGGTTTTAATTATGGCAAAAATTTCAGTTGTTTTCAAAACCTGTTCAGCTTAAAAGTGGAAGTTCTCCTTTTCAGGGAATGTAGAACTATATGGTACTAATCAACAGAAAAAATCAAAATTTTATGAACTGGCATTTTTGAAAAAAAAAATTCCATAAATTACAAAAAAAGTTAAGAACACTATAGTAGAAGAACTTGACAAATAAGTCCAAATTGAGGATTTCTTTGTAATCATAAAGCAGTTATCTTTCAAATAATAAAAAAAAAAAATATCTAGAACTGTTCCAAACACAGCATTTAAAAAAATTTTCCAAAATTCGCATCTTCAAAATGGTATGCGCCTTGTCATCTTTGGAGGGATGTATCTCAGAACAGAAAATAGATGTTCCTTACTTAGTCCTTGATTTTAACATAAATGTTATATTCAATAACATCTGAGACTAAGAAGGTAAGATTTTGTCCTAGCCTGCCTGAATTTATATGGACTATGCCTAAAGCAGGTGCAACTGTGTGCTTAGTTATATCTATTAATGGTTAATCAGTGTTATCTGCAGTGTGAGTTTGGTTCCGAGTGTGCCATGGGAAGTCAAGTGACACATACCATGGTAACAGGCCTTAGGCATTCCACCTTGGTTTCTTATTACTTGATAAGGATCAGCAGATACACTATGTAGTCAAAAGTATCCAGACACCCCTTATTAGGTGCACTGTGCTGCCACCTACTGCCAGGTACTCCATATCAGCGACCTCAGTAGTCTTTAGACATAATTGAGAGAGCAGAATGGGGTACTCTGTGGAACTCACAGACTTCGAACGTGGTCATTTGATTGGGTGTCACTTGTGTCATACATCTGTAGGGAGATTTCCACACTCCTAAACATCCCTAGGTCCACTGCTTCCGATGTGATAGTGAAATGGAAATGTGAAGGACATCTACAGCATGATTGACAGAGACTGTCGACAGTTGAAGAGGGTTGTAATGTGTAATAGACAGACATATATCCAGACCATCACACAGGAATTCCAAACTGAATCAGGATCCGCTGCAAGTACTATGACAGTTAAGCGGGAGGTGCGAAAACTTGGATTTCATGGTCGGCCGGCTGTTCATAAGCCACTCATCACACCGGTAAATGCCAAATGGCACCTCGCTTGGTGTAAGGCGACAAATTCAAACAGCTGGTAATTGTTTTTAAAATGACTAGGAGCACCATCAGAAATAAAGATGATCTTCTCTGCCCCTGTTTGCAATTGAAGAATTTTGCGCATTGCTAGCAAAGCATGTGCTGAGTCATGTCCTGTGTCATCACTTATAACTGCAACACTTGTGGTCTTGTTTTGAAAATATGTCACTTCTGCAAAAATTGAAACCTGGTTATTACTCCAATGATACCCTTGTACTTCCTGTGGGAGAATTACAGACCACTTCTCAGAAAAATCACTGTGAAGCACTAAACACAATTCTTCAGCCTGTGCACACCCTTTCACTTCTGCAATGTGTTGTTTTTGTAATTTCTTCAGATGCTGGTGTTGCTGCTCTCACTGACCAAGTACCAAGTTCATCAATGAAACTTTAAAGGCAGCAGTTTTCTTAATTAGTTTATTTTCCTTCCATGTTGCATATGTAATTTCTGCAGAGTTATCTGCTATGTCTTCCAATCCAAGTGGCTGTAAAGACAGTCCCTTTCCAGGGCAGTCACCACATTCTTGAAACAAACAAGTCTCCTGCTTTACGTCACAGACTACTAATGACTTCATACGCCCAACCAAGGTGTCATATGTCATGTGCTCCACTAAGTTCTTCAAAGTTACCACACAAAGTTCAAAATTCGCACAGTACACACATGAACAGACATATTAGGTCATAATGCATAAAATTTTGATCTTCCAATATGTGAAGTTGTATAGTTGTTCTTATAAATTGCAAAAGTTTCTCTAATACTGTGACTCGTGTACCTCTTCACTTTCACAACTTTTTGACCTTCAGCTGTTACAGTTATAGTGTCTTTTTTGTTGGCACTCTGGTGAGAACAGTCCCATTTATCTTCCAGATAAAATGACTGCACTATTTGAACTTGAGCTGCTTCTACAAGATGGCCATAATAGGGATCTGGTCTTCCAAAGACTCCTTTTACACACATTACATTTCTTGATTTGTCTACCATGTACTTTGATATTGATGGAACAAGGTTCAAAATTGTTTGAAAATGTCTCTGGAATAATAGTTAAAACGTGCACCTTTTCACTGTAGGATGCACAATATTCAACAGCTGAATTGATATTTGTGATAAATTCCTGGCAAGAGGTGCAAGAATGCTTTGGTTCATTTTCTTCTGAAGATGGAATTTATGTTTAGAGAAGTGTGGTCAGTTTTGCTGTAGTGTGTTTATCCATAGCTTTGGCAATTTGTCTGTACTTTCTTGATGCATAGAGCTTATGACTCAACGTCATTGACCACAGTTTCTTAACAAGGCTAATAGCTACCAATGTAGTTGACTGATTCAGGGTATTTAATTCTTCCTCTGTACCATGGGAGGCTTCACCTTGTTCAGATACTATCATTGTGTTATTCTGTCAAAACATTTAGAACACAACACGTCATCACCGGAAACATCTTCACTTTTAAACAGAGTCTTCAAATGAGAACACTTATTCCCAACCTGAACAAAGTCTGATTTTTTGTTTGTCTTATATATCACTCTTTTGCAGTTAGTCAACACACTTCACTCTTCTGTGGCACCAGTCAGAAGACATTTCAAACAGTCCTTTTCACAAAACACACTGTATCAACTGACAGATCTCATGAAAAGACAGAACTCACTAGATGGACTGAGATTTCTTAGAACCCTCTTCAGTAATATTTCACCTGGCTCAATCCCAATGTTCTCTTAGGGCCACCAGAGTAATGGTCACAGGGAAAAGGTCACTAATACTCCAGAGATTAGATAATTGAGAATTGAGAGTGTAGGCAAACGTAAGTGACACAGGCATTGTCCCGGTAGCCTCATGGCGGGCTGAATTAAAAGCCTGGTTAAGCCACAGTAAAGTCACATCCCAGCGGGTTGGAGTCATGGCATGGTAAATACTAAGTGCAGCCTTAAGGTTCCTATTAATCCATTCTGCAAAAGACAGGTTAGGATAATATGGTGTGGTGGTGATGTGTTTAATCCCATGGTTAAAGCAAAAAATTCTTAAAGAGCCTAGAACCAAGAGCAGGATTATTATCACGCACAAGAGATTTCGGAGGACCAAACCAAGAGAAGACTTTAGACAACTGGTTGATAGTGTTCTCGGCTGTAACACTGTGAGTAGGGAGCAACCACATGAAGCACTAAAATGCATCAACAACTACTAAGACGTAACGATTACCTCTCCTCCTACAAGGCAGAGGACCTATATAATCCATGTTGAGGCTATCTAGCAGATAGAGTTCCCTCTGAGGCTGAAGAAGACCTTTATGGGCAACCAAAACAGGCTTGGCGTGTTTGCAGTGATCACACCTCACCACAAATTGATGAGTAATGTGATACATATATGGCCACACAAGTCCCACATGGACCCGGTTCAGAGTTTTATAAAGTCCAAGATGGCTGTCGACAGCAGAATCATGAAAATAGTGCAGCACCATGGGTACCAAATCACCGGATAGGCAGACCCTCAACTCCTGCCGGGCTCCCACCCTTTTACATAAAATGCCCTTACTCAGGAAGTACTCTGCACTCCGCTCTCCCGCCTCAAGCTGCTGGCGAATTGGTCCCCATATGGGATCTTCTCCATGCTTAGCCTTCAGATCACCAAAGAGCCCAGGTGCCTCAGTTAGGATGTTATTCACTCCAAGAACCACCTGAGATTTCTCCTCACCTTCCCCAACTCTTCTGTGAGCATCTGGCTAAGAGCATCAGCAAAGCGGAAGGCAGATATCCGGACTGCCCAATGGGCTATCTGAACGGTCTTGTGAGGTCTGGCTAACACCCAACTCAGGGCTTGATTGTCCATCTCAAGAAGAAACTGTTGGCATGGCGTTCCAAATAAAAAATAAACTTCTCAAGAGTGAGCATGAGCAAGACCACCAAAGACTCACATTTATAGATGGAATAATTAGCCTCGGCCAAAGTAGGCTGATGAGACGCTACAGGACGCCTTTCATCTTGCGTTCTTGAAGAAGAACGGTAGCAGTTCCTTCAAGAGAAGCATCAGTCTGCACAATGAAAGTCTCATTAAAGTTAGGTACTGCTAAAACCAGAGGGTTGGAGATAGCTGTTTTAATTGCTTCAAAGGCATGCTGCCGCTCTTCCCCTCAAACAAACAGGTGATGCTTCTTAAACAGCTCACTAAGTGGCAAAATTAGCAATGAACTTACAAAAGAAATTCATCATGCCAATAAACCTGGTGAGCCCTTCTTATCTTTGGGGGGAGGACATTGCCTGAGAGCCTTAGTACACTCTTGATCAATTCTAACACCATCGGCAGAGACCACATGTCCCAAAAATGAAATACAAGGCTGACACGGGCTAATCTTATTTGGCTTGACCATAAGACCAGCCCTTCACAGTCTAAAAAAAACCTGATCAAGATTCTCAAGATGGTCAGAGAAAGATTTGCTAAAAATAACCAAGTCACCTAGATAATTATAAACACAGTTATATTTATGATCTCCCAGAACATTATCCAACAGATGGGAAAGAACAGCTGCACCAGTGGCAAGGCTGATAGGATCTCAATTGAACTCAAATAAGTTACAATTGGTACAGAACATTGTAGCCACCTTCAAGTCCTCAGCCAGCGGAGTTTGATAGTATGCCTAATTTAAGTCCAAAATGGGTAAGAAGTGCACTCCCAAAAACCAAGTGAAACAATTTTGAAGGTCATGCAAGGGAACTGATTCCAGGATGACTTTCTTGTTCAGTGCCCTATAATCAATGACAGCTTGAAAATTGCCACCCTGCCCTTTAGGCACAAGCAAGACCAGAAAGGCATAAAGAAAGGTAGAACAACGAATAACACCGTCCTCCAACAAACAGTCAATTTTAGCCTGCAGGATTTTAATCTTAGGAGGAGAAAGTCTGAAGGGTGCCTGGTGCACAGGAATTCTATCCAGAAGATGGATATCATGCTGGATAAAGGTCGTGACACCCAGCCTGTCCAATACATCATCAGGATAATGATTCAACCATTCCCTCGTAGACTTACACTGCAGATCAACTAAGTATGCACCCCACTGCCCTTACAGCAGACACAGAAACCAAAACAGTCTCCAGGTGAGAACTGAAAGTGGAAGGTACTGCCAGGATAATCAAGTACTAACCCAGTATGATGCATAAAATCACAGCTTAGGATGACCAGTGTGCTCTAGTTTTTAGCAATAGCAAATTTCATGGGCCATGAAAACCCCTGCACCACTAAACTGCCATGTATCTTGCCTAACAAATGCAACTCTTGGCCATCCGCAAGTCTACATCTTTGTGGGACCAGCCTCGGAACCAAAAATCGATATAAATGTCGATACTCCAGTTTCCAGCCCTGATCAATGAGAGAAACTGAACTGCCTGAATCAAGCAGGGCACATATTGGTTTATTGCCATTGCATGTACAAATATAAGGGAGGGAGTGGGTGGCCAATGGGTCAATAGCCCTACAATTAACTGGCCAGTTCCTACAATGAGCCACCCACTTTTCTTTAAATGTCAACTATTAGGATGGGAAGCGCATTGCTTCGAACCCTGGTGAACGAAATGGCCATCAGTGCCACAGTGAAAACAACATTGGATCTTGGGTATTTGCTTCTGTTTATACACAGACTCACTCACACTGTCCTGACCATCCCTCATAGCAACGCACTGTTTGTCAGAAAACGCAGCAGTTTCTGCTGTATCTACAAGATCTTGTAACTGTCTCCATGAGGAAGGCTTATTCGCAAACGTAAAATGTGAATTGTCTTAGGGCCGCATCTGCTCAATAATGTGATCAATGCTCTGTGCTTCTGGGATGCGCAAGTCTAATGCGTCGACTGTGATACATACTCAGTCAAAATATTGCCCTAAGGTTTCGTGCTACGCCTGCACTTTCCAATAATATGCTTGCTCTAAATGAACACGCATACATGCTGACAGTTTTTGATTAAACACACGTTGCCTAAGCTACCCTAACAACCCAAGTTCCTGCAAGACTTCCACCCAAAGTATACTTAACCCGCCTTTAGTTACTGGATAAAGTAAGGCTAGCAAAATGGGGTGACAAACTTGTAAGGCATTCACATGAACCTGAAGGCGTACAAACAGCCACTCACAGAATCCAAGAATAGTTCCTTAATATCCTTAATAAGCAACAATATCGGGTTAGGCAAATGAGCAAATTGATCAGCTAAACTATCCAGTGCCAACTGTTCAGTTAATAAAGGTTGTATCTAGGCCTCATCAGGTTCAGGACCCAGGCGAATCTGCAATGAGCGCAGTTCATCGCATAATTTCTGATGAAGGTGGTTATCCAACCCCATCAGATTGATGATTGTAAATAATTACTGCAATGTGCCAAATGATCCCGAACATGGTACACCTGCCACTGGGTAGGTCGAGACAGTTCTAAAAATTCTACAGTTTGTGTTACTTCCTGAACTGCTCCTGCGACACCAAGAGCAGCAAAAGTTCCAGAGAGAAGGTAATTCATGTTTGTACTGTGGCACAGAGACAGGCGGCAAGATTAGTCACTTCTCCTTTGGCAGATAATCCTCTGATCTGGAGTTCATATACCAGATGTTCCTTGTGTAAATGAGCAATGCTGGGAATGGCGTGTGCGTTAACCATGACCATGGTAACTGCAAAACACAACAGAATTAGCATAGATGAATATATATACAAGGTCACAATCAATAGCACAAAAATAAACACCACAAGCTATGTATGATGTATGTATCTGCCCCCCCCCTCCCCACCCCCACCCCCCTTATTAAGGAAATGAAGGCTCTGCTACCATTTGTTACACGCATTTTCATCTTAGCATTACACAGAAAGCAGTAGGGCCATAATATCAAACATACACAGCTTGTGTTAAACAATTTTATTTACCTTACACAATTTAATACAACAAGACAGCTTGGAGTTTAATAACCTCACCACTGTTACAATATGACTTTTCTCAAACCCCTATGAACATTTACTTAAACAATGTTGTTGTTGTTGTGGTCTTCAGTCCAGAGACTGGTTTGATGCAGCTCTCCATGCTACTCTATCCTGTGCAAGCTTCTTCATCTCCTAGTACCTACTGCAACCTACATCCTTCTGAATCTGTTTAGTGTATTCATCTCTTGGTCTCCCTCTACGATTTTTACCCTCCACACTGCCCTCCAATACTAAATTGGTGATCCCTTGATGCCTCAGAACATGTCCCACCAACCGATCCCGTCTTCTGGTCAAGTTGTGCCACAAACTTCTCTTCTTCCCAATCCTATTCAATACTTCCTCATTAGTTATGTGATCTACCCATCTAATCTTCAGCATTCTTCTGTAGCACCACATTTCGAAAGCTTCTATTCTCTTCTTCTGCAAACTATTTATTGTCCATGTTTCACTACCATACATGGCTACCCTCCATACAAATACTTTCAGAAATGACTTCCTGACACTTAAATCTATACTCAATGTTAACAAATTTCTCTTCTTCAGAAACGCTTTCCTTGCCATTGCCAGTCTACATTTTATAGCCTCTCTACTTCGACCTTCATCAGTTATTTTGCTCCCCAAATAGCAAAACTTATTTACTACTTTAAGCATCTCATTTCCTAATCTAATACCCTCAGCATCACCCGATTTAATTCGACTACATTCCATTATCCTCGTTTTGCTTTTGTTGATGTTCATCTTATATCCTCTTTGCAAGACACTGTCCATTTCGTTCAGCTGCTCATCCAGGTCCTTTGCTGTCTCTGACAGAATTACAAAGTCATCAGTGGACCTCAAAGTTTTTATTTCTTCTCCATGGATTTTAATTCCTACTCCAAATTTTTCTTTTGTTTCCTCTACCGCTTGCTCAATATACAGATTGAATAACATTGGGGATAGGCTACAAGCCTGTCTCACTCCCTTCCCAACCACTGCTTCCCTTTCATGCCCCTTGACTCTTATAACTGCCATCTGGTTTCTGTACAAATTGTAAATAGCCTTTCACTCCCTGTATTTTACCCCTGCCACCTTCAGAATTTGAAAGAGATTATTCCAGTCAACATTGTCAAAAGCTTTCTCTAAGTCTACAAATGCTAGAAATGTGGGTTTGCCTTTCCTTAATCTATTTTCTAAGAAAAGTCGTTTGGTCAGTATTGCCTCACGTGTTCCGATATTTCAACAAAATCGAAACGGATCTTCCCCGAGGTCGGCTTCTACCAGTTTTTCCATTTGTCTGTAAAGATTTCGTGTTAGTATTTTGCAGCCGTGACTTATTAAACTGATAGTTTGGTAATTTTCACATCTGTCAACACCTGCTTTCTTTGGGATTGTAATTATTATATTCTTCTTGAAGTCTGAGGGTATTTCGCCTGTCTCATACATCTTGCTCACCAGATGGTAGAGTTTTGTCAGGGCTGGCTCTCCCAAGGCTATCAGTAGTTCTTTTCGAATGTTGTCTACTCCCAGGGCCTTGTTTCGACTTAGGTGTTTCTGTGCTCTGTCAAAGTCTTCACGCAGTATCATATCTCCCATTTCATCTTCATCTACATTCTCTTCCATTTCCATAATATTGTCCTCAAGAACATCGCCCTTGTATAGACCCTCTATATACTCCTTCCACCTTTCTTCTTTCCCTTCTTTGCTTGGAACTGGGTTTCCGTCTGAGCTCTTGATATTAATACAAGTGGTTCTCTTTTCTTCAAAGGTCTCCTTAATTTTTATGTAGGCAGTATCCCTAGTAATATACACCTCTGCATCCTTACATTTGTCCACTAGCCATCCCTGCTTAGCCATTTTGCGCTTACTGTCAATCTCATTTTTGAGGTGTTTGTATTGCGTTTTGCCTGCTTCATTTACTGCATTTTTGTATTTTCTCCTTTCATCAATTAAATTCAGTATCTCTTCTGTTACCCTAAGATTTCTATTAGCCCTCATCTTTTTACCTACTTGATCCTATGCTTCCTTCACTATTTCATCTCTCAAAGCCACCCATTCTTCTTCTACTGTATTTCTTTCCCCCATTCTTGTCAATCATTCCCTAATGCTCTCCCTGGAACTCTCTACAACCTCTGGTTCTGTCAGTTTATCCAGGTCCCATCTCCTTAAATACCCACCTTTTTGCGGTTTCTTCAGTTTTAATCTACAGTTCATAACCAATAGAATGTGGTCAGAGTCCACATCTACCCATGGAAATGTCTTACAGTTTAAAACCTGGTTCCTAAATCTCTGTCTTACCATTATATAATCTATGTGAAACCTTACAGTATCTCCAGGCATCTTCCATGTATACAACCTTCTATTATGATTCTTGAACCAAGTGTTAGCTATGATTAAGTTATGTTCTGTGCAAAATTCTACCAGGTGCCTTCCTCTTTCATTCCTTACCCCCATTCCATATTCACTTACTACGTTTCCTTCTCTTCCTTTTCCTACTATTGAATTCCAGTCACCCATCACTATTAAATTTTCATCTCCCTTTGCTATCTGAATAATTTCTTTTATCTCATCATACATTTCATCAATCTCTTCATCGTCTGCGGAGCTGGTTAGCATATAAACTTGTACTACTGTGGTAGGTGTGGGCTTCGTATCTATCTTGGCCACAATAATCACTATGCTGTTTGTAGTAGCTTACCCACATTCCTATTTTTTTATTCATTATTAAACCTACTCCTGCATTACCCCTATTTGATTTTGTATTTATAACTTTGTATTCACCTGACCAGAAGTCTTGTTCCTCCTGCCACCAAACTTAACTAATTCCCACTCCATCTAAATTTAACCTATCCATTTCCCTTTTTAAATTTTCTAACCTACCTGCCCGATTAAGGGATCTGACATTCCATGCTCCGACCCGTAGAACGCCAGTTTTCTTTCTCCTGCTAACAACTTCCTCCTGAGTAGTCCCCGCACGGAGATCCGAATGGGGGACTATTTTACCTCCAGAATATTTTACCCAAGAGGACACCATCATCATTTAACCATACAGTAAAGCTGCATGCCCTCGGGAAAAATTATGGCTGTAGTTTCCCCTTGCTTTCAGCTGTTCGCAGTACCAGCACGGCAAGGTCATTTTGGTTAGTATTACAAGGCCAGATGAGTCAATCTTCCAGACCGTTGCCCCTGCAACTATTGAAAAGGCTGCTGCCCCTCTTCAGGAAGCACATGTTTGTCTGGCCTCTGAACAGACACCCCTCCACTGTGGTTGCACCTATGGTACAGCTATCTGTATTGCTGAGGCACGCAAGCCTCCCCACCAACGGCAAGGTCCATGGTTCATGGGGAGGGGACTTAATCAATGTATAAAGCATTAATTAAAGTTGCTCCTGGCACAAAAATTTAATAAAACCAAAATTTGCCAAACTCAAAACTGGCAAGACTAGGCTATACAATGACTTCCATTTGCAATATTATTTCATACCAAAGGAATAAAGTAAATAAATATTACAAAACCCAAGGAATAAACAGGTCGCTTCTGAAATCTTAACACTCCCTACTGAAGGCAGCCAACGTCCAAACTTCTGACTACAGAATATCAAGTAGGTGCTAGTACAGATAAACACCAATTAAAATAACAAACAATTAATAAAAGAGATCCTTTGCCTCTAAAGATTGCTTGGTAAGATAAACACATAAAACCCCTTGATTTATAAAAATTTAAGCCTTTATAACTCACACACAAGGTACAAATAACAACATCCTGAATGATAAAAAAAGGACAATTAACCAAGTGGAGCCTTAATGAATCTGATTGGGCACTAATGACATAGCGCCACTTAACATTACAAGTTCAAAGTCGTACATCAACCCCAAAGTACATTGGCAGAGGAATGGGGTACCAAGCTTAGCGACCTGATGGAGCCAGAGATGCAATATAAAGATGTACTGAGGAAGAGGGCCTCCACATGGAACCAGTCAATCACAGTTCTGTTGGCAACGGCCAAGTCATCAAGCCCCGATGCCATGCCCCACTGTACAAGACGAAATGTAGTGTACTCCACGTAACTAAAAAATAAATCAACTACAACAGCACACTTGCATTTCCACATTCATACTACATAAAACACTAACATTTAAAACAGGAAAGCTAGCTTGAAAAAAAAGTTTTTACTCAGCAACTTAAACATTCATTTAAACACCATGATGCCACATGATAGTAACAGCTTAATTTATTTTAAGGACAAGGACAAGCAGAATTATATTTTCATGAAACATGATGTGTTCTGATGAGACAGCATCATCTTCTGTTACTCATCATAAACGTTTAGATACTTGTATTTAAAAGGCACGGTTAGCACCTCCATAAACATACAATCACTAAATAGTGAGCAGCTCACCAGCCTTCCATACATATATCTGCTGATCATTTATTAAATAGTAAGAAACCAAGATGGAATGCCTAAGGCCCATTATCATGACTTGTGTGACTTAACTTGCCATGGCACACTTGGGACCAAACTCACAGACTGCAGACAACATTGATTAACCATTAGTAGATATAACTAAGCACACAGTTGCACCTGCTTTAATCAAACCATATGAGCAGGTGGACGGTTAATCCAGGTGATGCTCTGGCAAGCTGTTTGTTTCATTGTTCACTGCATGGTGAGCACAATACCAAACACCATGCATCCTGCGAGAACCCAACTTTGCCGCCGTCTCTGGCTGTAGCATACCACTCGTAACATGTGCAATGAGCATGCACATCAAGTAAGGGCCAACCTCCCGACTCCGTAGTTGACCAACAGACCACACACCACCCCTGCTGGACCCACAATGAACAACTGACTCAAGGCTGGCCAAAGGAAAATCGAAAGCAAAGATGATCCTAGTGGGACAGAAGTACTGGAGCCAGTCGCGCAACGTGTCTATCATTTGTTCTCCAAGCCACAATGTTTGCTAACAATATTATATTTTCAAATAAATTAACTTTTTCTGGACATGTTTCTTCAACTGCTGCAATCATGCAATCCTTTATTAATTCACTGTCAAGTTTTCATATTTATGTATTGAGTGAGCCACACAGAAACTAGCACGAATTGCTGTATTACTGCACTTCTCTACTCTCTGCAAGACTTCAGTGCTACCCATTCAGCATTATCAGAGGTAGTTATAAAGTAGTCATAATAATATGCAGCAGGTGCATTGGTTATTACCATGGTACGCAGTACGCACATCGGCTATTACCACAGTATGCAACATGTGCATAGGCTACTACCATGGCAGTGAAATGACCAGGACACTTGCTCATAAGTGCCGACAGAAATTGCAGAGTGGAGTCCACTGCCACTCTAAAACTACATTATGTTAGTGTGCACTACAAAAATAATCTGTCAAAGTTTTCTTGAGCCATGCCAATGGAGTCTTCGGATTACAAAGAGGCAATCACTACTGCCGCTGTGCGGTGAGGAATGCTTCGGTGGGAGGATGTCTCGCAGTGCTGACACCAATGCACTTTGTGCTACATTCTCATCACTTGATGTGATGTTAATGACACATGGAAGTAACCAGATTTCTTGAAACTGGATTACAACTACTTTCAAGAGTGGTATATGTAACAATGAATATGAAATGAAATTAAGGCCACAGCTCGAGGTCAAACAATAAGCTGTTCACTGCGTAGTGACTACTACAGTGCCATTCATTGTCACACCATAAAGATTGGCAGCAGTGGTAAGCACCACAAAAACTTCTGTACTGTACCAAGGAGTTCCAAGCAATACTAGCAGGGTATCAGGCCTCAAGAAAACTTAGATTATAGCTAGGTCTCAGCTCTTGGGACTTACTGGAAGATGCAGTGTACCCCTTAGGCTCAAATGTTTAGAAGCCCCTGTTTACAACATCAATTTAAGAAGTGAGAGGCATGAAGAGCTTCTGCAGTTTCACGAGAAATGGAGAAAAATTAATTGCTTTTATGATATAACATACAGGCTACTGTAATTTGGTAGCAGATGATTCTCCCACATAATCAGTCACTGCCAAGGGAAAAACTCATATATGTTTGGAGTTTTCTGAACATGGATGATTAAGATCACCTGAGATACTAGGCCTGAATAATTTGCTAGTAATTCGTTTTTCTTCCCTGAAGTGTTTACCATCGCAACATTTATGCCATTTAATAACTAACAGTTACTTGTGAAGGAAGACATATATCAGTGTCACTGCAACAAAATCTCTTTTGTACTTTTAGCTATATTTTACTCGCAGTGATAGATATTCTAAAACATAGTGCTCAGTAAGTTGCATGCTATTAAACTTTTTCAATATAAGATTTGCAAATTAAGTGCACATGCTTGACAGATAGTGTTTTTCCACAATGACTGTTACAAATTATGAAAAGAAGCTAAGATTTCATGCTACCACCTGTGAAAGAAGTCATATTTTTTTAACTGTATTCTTTCTTCAAAATCGAGTGAGAAACATTTTTGAACTAAAAAATTACACAAATGAAAAGGGATTTTTGTTTCTCACAAGGAAAATAAAGCTTTTGACGAAAAAAAGTTTATAAAACAATGTAGTGTAGTTTTGTACAAAATATGGTACTAGTGGGACTGCATAAGTAATAAACGGTATACGGGATGTAGTAGACAAATCCTTACTTTATCTCATGAACAGAATTACATTGTCAGGGGCTCAACACATACTAAACCATCACAGATATTATTGTTCACTCTACTGCACAGGGCAGTGATGTTTATTTTGTCAGTCAGAGATCATGTATAGTCACTATGGCACCACAGAGCCCCCTTCCCCTGTAGTGCAGAATACAGGAGAAGGGAAAACATTACAAGGAAGTGAAGTGTGGGCATTGATCTGTGGTGGGCAATGGCCACAGTGATGCCAGAGATCTCATATTCTTTGGCAGGAGGCCATAGGGCACGTCCGTATCGGGAAGTAGTCTGTACCAGTGCACTGTTGTCGGTAGCAGCCTTGGCTGTCGGCATTGAGGGTGGAGTGGCCAGTGGTATAGTTCTATTGTCGGCTGTTGCTGGGACAGCTGTACCATAAACCAGGACAGTTATGAGGGAGCCCTCGGTAGTGAGTCAGGATGTCAATTACACTGTGTTCAGGTGTCAGCTGGTATAGGCGAGGAGTAGTGGTAACGGTGTGAAATCATGCTGATCCTTGATCTCCTGTCTTTGGATTGCACGAAGATGAACATTTTTTTGTAAATGAGTGTCACAAATATATCCTCAGGGAGAAAGTTGGAAAGGTTGAGCTGCATTGTGAAAGGGGTGAAAGATGGTTGGTTGAGTGCAGGGCTAGATGGCAGCTGTGGAGACAGTTTTGCAATGGCCCAAGGTGACTTCAGTCTGTTAACTGACACTGTTGATCATTTGCCCCGAACATGATGTTGAATTTGTGGTGGGAGCAGTTACGTTATGAGGGTCTGCCTACAGCGGGTGCATGGCCAGTCACAAAGCGTCAATGCGTAGCATCACATGTGAGCAGCTGGATGGGTCCTTATGGAAGAAGACACATGGCACTGCATGATGTGATGGGGGTATAAGCAGGTTCTGTATGTGGCATCTGATGTGGGCGATGAGCTCTGGTAGGTCATGATCAGAGGTGGATGTAGCCTATCTGACGAAATCAGTGGGAACAGAGAATGTCTCGCTGCACAGGATCTCGGCTAAAAATGCACCGAGGTCTTCCTTATGGGTGGTGCAGATACCAAGCAGTACCAAGGCAAGGGCTTCTGTCCATGGTTCAGGATGACACATTAGCACTGCTTTTAACATGTGGTGCAATCTTTCAACAAGACTGTTTGACTGCACTAACACGAAAATGGTTGCAGCCACAAAGATGACACAGTCTATTGAATAGAGAGGACTGAGATTTTCTGCCCTGGTCAGTAGTGAGCAACACAGGCGAACTAAATCGTGTAATCCACATGTTGACGAAAACTTTGTTGATAGTTTTGGTGGATGTATCAGCAGTAGGTGTGGCCTCGAACCACTGTCATATAATAGTGATATAATGTAATGCTGTCCATCTGAGACTAGAAGTGGTCATATTATGCCCATGTGCACGTGCTGGTACCTCCCCTTGGGGATTGGGAATTTGCCAAGGGGGGACTGAGCATGGTGGTCTGTTTTCCTCTTTTGGTATGGGATGCATGCTCTGGTTCATGTGGCACAGTCTTTCTGCATATGGGGCCACACAAAATGTTCTGTCACTAAAAGTACAGAAGGCCATGCCCCAGAATGTGTGTGTTTGTGGATGAGATTGAAGAGTTGTTTTATAAAAAGGTTTTGGGACAACTGGTCAGACCCAGTCACAGGACACATTGCACCAAACTGGTTTGGTGAAGCCAGGGAAGTATGTTGCTCAAGTTTGTGGCTTGTGCGGGTCACGAAGGAGGTTCTGGAAGTCTTGAGCCGAGTCTGGCACTTCAGCAATCTGTTCATAATTGAGCTGGACAGAGGAAAAGATGATGTACCTCAAATAGACCATGACAATGTTGTCAAAGCCTTTGATGTAGCACACGTCAGTCATGAACTGTGAAATGAAACTGAGGTATCGAAAATGTCAGGGGGACGGGTCCTCAGATGGGTTGTGTAATACGTCAGCCAGGGAATGGTGATTTGCATAAACAGTAAGGGGTCTGCCCTTTATCTCTTGTCGGAAGTAGCAAACAGCCTTTTAGATGGTGAGTAGCTCACGGTCAAAGGTTGAACACTTATGCTGTGCATCTGAACATTTACAAGACAAAAACTTCAGAGGGTAGGGAATGCAGGCTGTCTCCTGTTGTAACATGGCACCAATAGTGAGGTCACTTGTGTCTGTTGTTATAGTAGGTTGGGTGTCGGGATATGGATGAGCCAGTGTAGTCGTGTGCAGTAAGCCATTCTTGATTTCATCAAACACTGAGCACTTGAGGCAGTATTTTCACACAGTATTCTTCCCATGCAGGACTTTGGTCAGAGGAAGGAGAGTCTCAGCCGTGTGCAGGCTGTGTCTCCTGTAGAAATTTATGACACCTAAAAATCTGTGTAGCTCTTCGTAGCTGCAGGGAGGTGGAAAGAGTTGTCGGTCTTCTTCAGTGTCGGGCAGATGCCTGAGACATCTACATGGTGCTGGATGAACGTCAGGTGTGCTTCCCACAACTTATATTTGTCTTAATTAATGACGACCCCACAGGCAGCTAGTCTGTCAAAGACTTGTTCTAAGTGAGCCTTATGCTCTTCCACAGATGTTGAGAATATAATGTCATCATCTATGTAGGCGTAACAAAATGGTAGACTGAACAAAACTTTGTCAATAAAACGTTGCCACATTTGTGCAACGTTTTTTAATCTATAAGGCATATACAAAATCTCAAAGAGTCCAAAAGGTGTAGTGATTGCTGTCTTTGGTATGTCTTCTTCCACCATGTGAATCTGGACATACACTCTTTTACAGTCAATAACTCTTAATATTTTGGCATCAGCTAACAACTGAATGAAGTCCTGTAACTTAGGGACTGGATAACTGTCTATAACAGTTCAGTCACTGAGCCACCTGTAGTCACCACACAGGCACCACAATTTGTCATTCTTTAAAATGAGCTTTAAAGTTGACGCCCAGGGGCTGTCCGATGGATGGATGATGCCTGCCTCCATTAGTTTGTCCATGGCGGCCTCTGCCACTCTCAGTATGTGGGGAGGGAGGCGTGAAGGTCTAAATTGGACAGGAGGGCTGGGTGTAGTTTCATACAATGAACAGTACCATCGTGAATAGCTCAAACTGCATGTGGCGTGGTAGTACGTTGCACATCTGTGGCCGGGAAAACACCATGTTGTAGAGCCAGGTCACTGGGTAGAGCAGTGGGTACACTGTCAGAACCATGCAATGAAGTTGGATACAGAACTTCACTAACCTGTTCAGATTCCTTGCAGATAGCTCTGGAAGTATTTTAGTGTCCTGCAAAGAGGGAGACATGCAGCATGGCTGTTGAGAATGTCAGAGAACAGCAAGGTTGTGATTGGGAGTGTGAAGTGATGCTGTAGTGTCAGCAATGGGCTGCCAAAGATTTGTGTTTTTGCACCATGTGATGTCATTTGCTGTGCATGGCAAAGCATAGTTGGACATCAGAGAGAAAAGTTTGCCGAAGACCACTAAACACTTTAGGAGGAAGTCCAGTTGTGTATTTCTGTATGATGAAGTGGTGGAAGGTGGACAAAATGTTCCAGGAGAACTTCGCTGATAACTACAATGACTGAGGTGGTGCTGGCAACTGCAATGACAGAGTCATTTGTGGTATGTAACTGATGCCATGTAGTTGGCACTTGAGCTGGTGGGAGGGTGCTGACGTCAGCACCTGTGTCGATGAGGAAGTGGGTCTGGATCAGACAGTCATAAACATATAAGCATGAGCCAACAGAAGGGCAATGTGAGGCGGTGGAATTGTGCAGGTGTGGTTAATTAAGACCTCTTGTGGTTGTAGAGTGACCTCATGCACCTACAGCAGGCCTCTGTGCTCATGTGGGCAAGCACAAGGCACTCGGCAGTTGCTGGCCTCCTGTCCGAATCTGCTGTGGAACCAACAGCATCGCTTCGCCATTGAAGGGTTGGAGATGGACAGCACTGTATCATTCAGTGATTGTTGTCTTTTGGCGCTGTGAAGGTTGCGTGGTGTGGCAGTGTGCGGGGGGGGGGGGGGCAGACTGGATCTGCCAGAGTTGGTTGACCACAGACGTGTCGTGGCTGTATGGAGTAGAGGCAATGATGGCGGCCAGCGGCGAGTGGTAGAGCTCGGGCCAGCTCGACGGTAGTTGGCGATTACCCTTGGTCATCTCATAGCTGAGCAGGATGATGGCCTTGCTGACATCAGAGTAGCTGTTGATGAAAGTATGATGATGCGTCAGGCATGAATTTGGTCTGCAAGGCAAAGTCTGGCATTGAGGGGATCATCCTCATGTGACAGCACTTCAGTTTGGATGTGTGTGGAAAGTTTCAATAGCCACTGTGTCTAGAGCATCCAGTCAGGCGTCAGTGCAGAATCAATCTGCGTCCTTAGGTGTCGCCAGAGTGAGGATGGTGGGTTGTCTCAAGAGCGTTTCTTCATGGATGACTATGTATAGTTGTTGTTCAAGGGTATGTGAGAGGTGCTGGTGCAGCAAAGCTGTAGTCATATCATACTTGTTGTGAGTGGTTGCTGTCAGGAATAGGTCGCTGATTATGTCCGCGTCATTGCCAAGATGGCTGAGTAAGGTCATAGATCTTGTGTCCTCATTGACAATCCTGTGGGTGGACATCAAGCACTCACACTGAGTGAACCATACTGCTGAAAGGTCGCTGCAGAATGGGGACAGTCTAAAAAGAGACCGGATGGTGTGGAGACTGTCCATGGGTTGTACATGTGGGGCCAACCAGAGCATGGCATTGGCCAAAGCAGCCAGCATGGAGCAACGAAGCATGTACAACGACGATTCTGCATCTCTTGGAAATGCCTGTCTGGTGGCATTGCAAAAGCATGTGACCTGGATGGCATGGGCGTCATGTTGTATGGAGCATAGACCTTGGGCACCCTACCATACTGATGAGGCGGTCGTGAAAGCATGGTGTTGTGTGGCTCAAAAACTGACATGGCAGGTACAGGATGTATAATGCTCAGTTAATTGAATGGTTATGACCTGTCTCCATTAGTGTGTACAAGAGGTCAAAAGTGTGTGGCGCAACTGTTGCAGATATGACATCAGGCAGGGGTTGGCGCATTGTAGATGGAGCCTGAAGTGGTGAATGCTGCAAAAGTTCAGGCCTGCGAGGCATGTTAGCACTGTACAAAGAATGCATCTGAGAGGCGTGAGACCTCTGGTGTGTGGTGGTGGTTAGCTTAAACACAGTAAATGGCACGGGAGGAGCGACTGCAACAATTGTGACATCACTGTTGAATGCATGGGGATCACTTTTGAGCAGAAGGAATGGTGCAGAAATAGTTGCAACATGAGACTCAGACAATGTGGTGGGATTGGCCATCATAATTTGCTGTCCGCACATCAAAGCGATAGGTGAGATAACGGCATGATTATTTGACAGAGTCCATTGCTGATGCATTGGAAAGGTGCCGTTAGGAGTGTCTGTATAGCATTATGGTTGGAGAATACCATTTGAAAAGTCACTGGAAAGGAGCAGGAACAAAGGAAAAACCAGGAGCACATGAGGTAATAGTTGCAGGATAAACAGGGCACCATTGTTCATTACTCCACTCAGCATTGTTTCTGTCTAAATCTCACTCTGAAGTTCCTCTAGTCCATGTCAAGTGTTAACTGTAAATCATCACACAGAATCTTTATATCACAACATGGCACTGTTCATGAAATATCCTCAGTGACTTCGTTGATTTCGTGAAGGGATGTGGCGAACAATGACAGCATTGTTGAGTGTCCAACCGGTATGGTAGATTTGCGCGACACCATGATGTGGCAAGTTAGATGGGGTCACCAATGAAAGATGTGCAGTACCAGTGGGAATGCATACATAATAAATGGTACACGTAGTGTGGTAGACAGATCCTTACTTCATTTGCTGGAGAGAATTACTTCAGTGTCTCAGACTGGTCAGAGGCTTGACGCATACTAAACCATCACAGATATTATTATTCACTCTATTACACAGGACAGTGATGTTTGTTTTGTTTATCAGAGGTAACATATAATCACCATGTCACCAAAATTTTATATACCTCCAAGTATTTTAGCGTCATCACTGAGGGAAAAATTTGTATAAGTTTGGAGTTACCTGAAAATGAATGATTAAAATCACAAGATACTAGGCCTGCATTGTTTGATAGTAATTTGCTTGTCTCCTGTAACGGAACATATTAAAGGCTTTACTTTACCGAAGTATGCGATACCCTCCAAATTCAACCAGTTTAACGAGTATTTATGATTATAGAAAAGTTATTGTGTATGTTAACAATGATTGCATAACATGTCTCCATAAACAGTCAACCCATTAAATTATATCACTTGATCACTGATACAGCAAATGTCATCATGTAAAAACACTAAGTTCATCTTAAATAATTGATATGAAGTACGAAAAATAGTGGCCAACTTTGGTATTTTGGATCTCCTTAAATAAAAATCACCCAGTGAAACCTATTTGTTCACTAGGAGTGGTTTCATTCAGTATTCACGAAATCAATCCTATTTTAGACGAAAACCAATGTAATTCTTAATAATTCATGTTATTTACTTATTTATGCAAATTAGAGAAGTCAATTGACAAACTTCTAAAAAACGGCCTTTTTGTAACAAAGAATTATTCTGTCAAGTCAACAAATCTGTCTGTCATTTTAATAACATGTTAAATTATGTCACTCGATGCAAATTAATAACTTTTCTGCACAAATTATGATAACAGATGTACATGTGACTTATAAACTATATCTCTTTTTAGTAGTTCTTTGACAATGTTATAAATACAAGCAGCAAGAAGGCTCGAAAAGCAGTCGGAATGTCACTTTGGTAAAGTGTGTTTGTGTGTTATTGTTTGAGGTGGATAAACAATGCAAAGAACATGTAAAGGAAGTACTACTTTGTGTTGTGTCATGGTCTTTGGTGGACAGTGGAATTAAGATGGCCACCAGAGTAATAAATATTTGAAGTTTACATATTGGTTGGTTTCGCTCGTTCTTTATCATCAAAAGCATATAAAAAACACAAGACCTCATGTTTTTAACCGTAGACAACCAGATTTAGAGCCAGCATCAGCATCAAGACACGGCAGCGATCCAGCAAGTAGCAGCGATTACCACAACACAATGCATTTTAATGGCGCCAACCTAACATCAAGTGCTAACAAGCTCCGTAAATGGGAGTGAAATAGTGTGATTATAGCAATCAGCAATATCTACGACCAGGCGACCATTACACTCCCCAGAAGTATTTGACACTACCAGTATGCTAAAAGTGTGCAGACTTCATCGAGTCGCGATCCCCCTTTCCTAGAGAGGACAGTCGGGCGATTCAAGCATTGAGCATGAGTGAAGTTGAATGCATAGCATGCAAAGTGACTACACTGAAGTCTGCAGGACTTTCACATAACTTCATGAACTCGGCAATTAAAGCAAGCATAAAGGCCAGATGCAGACCTCTATTCCATGTGTTGCTTGTCCAGCTATGCAATACCTTTTCTCAAATCATCCATAAGCAACAAGTCCATTTGGGATCCATGTGAAGCATCTGCTGGAGTCACTTGGTATGGGGAAAGTTCAAACCCAAATCCAAAGCTGGAACTGGTTGCCACCCTAGTTACTGCAGAGGCCCAGAAAAATTTTAGATATAGTGTGGGAAAGGAGAGGCTGCATTCCTATATCTGTTTTTAATACCACATTTTATGCCAGCTATACAGAGGTACAAAGAGGGGCACTCCATTGGTTGCTCTGTTGTTTTCCATGATGGAATCCTCAAGATCTGATTGCCTCCACAGTTTACTGTGTTTGTTGCAGAATTATACATGATCCTGAGGACAGTGGAGCAGATGAGATATGTTCCAGCTGCCAAATTCCTCATCTGCTCAGAATCCCTGAGTGCCCTTCACTTGCTACAACACTTGTACCTAATGGGTAAAATAATCCAGGGTGCATTTCTTCACCTACAAAGGCTGGAGAGGGAGGTCTCTTTCTGCTTAGTGCCAGGGTGCAGGAGTGCTGAGGGAAACAAAATGACGGATGCAGCAGCCAAGGTAGACTGTTACAATACTCTGGTTATTTGGTGTGCCATCCCCCTACCTACTATCACTTTGCTGTTGAGGTACAGTGTCATGTGTCGGTGAAAACAGGAGTGGCTGGAACTGATAGACAATAAGCTACGTCTGGTAAAATCAACAACTTGACCATGATGTACCTCCTTTAAGCCATGCAGGCAGGATGAAGTACTTCTTAGTCATCTTTGCGTAGAACACAGCACTATGATGCATGGCTTCCTGGTCCAGTGAGAGGAACCTCCAATGTGTGATGCTTGTGGCACAGACCACAGTGTACCACATTTTAGTAGATGGTTCAAATGGCTCTAAGCACTATGGGACTTAACGTCTGAGGTCATCATTCCCCTTTAGTAGACTGTACTTCTACTTACTGTGAAGATGACATGCTAAGCTAGAGACAGGCACAATTAATAAAAGACACTTACACATAAGCTTTTGGCCACAGCCTTCATTGGAAAAAGAGAAACACACACTATACATTCACACAAGCAAGTATGCCTCACACATGCATGACTACCAACTCCATCAGCTCAGAATGCCCAGTTTTAAAGCTACACTCCTGGAAATTGAAATAAGAACACCGTGAATTCATTGTCCCAGGAAGGGGAAACTTTATTGACACATTCCTGGGGTCAGATACATCACATGATCACACTGACAGAACCACAGGCACATAGACACAGGCAACAGAGCATGCACAATGTCGGCACTAGTACAGTGTATATCCACCTTTCGCAGCAATGCAGGCTGCTATTCTCCCATGGAGACGATCGTAGAGATGCTGGATGTAGTCCTGTGGAATGGCTTGCCATGCCATTTCCACCTGGCGCCTCAGTTGGACCAGCGTTCATGCTGGACGTGCAGACCGCGTGAGACGACGCTTCATCCAGTCCCAAACATGCTCAATGGGGGACAGATCCGGAGATCTTGCTGGCCAGGGTAGTTGACTTACACCTTCTAGAGCACGTTGGGTGGCACGGGATACATGCGGACGTGCATTGTCCTGTTGGAACAGCAAGTTCCCTTGCCGGTCTAGGAATGGTAGAACGATGGGTTCGATGACGGTTTGGATGTACCGTGCACTATTCAGTGTCCCCTCGACGATCACCAGTGGTGTACGGCCAGTGTAGGAGATCGCTCCCCACACCATGATGCCGGGTGTTGGCCCTGTGTGCCTCGGTCGTATGCAGTCCTGATTGTGGCGCTCACCTGCACGGCGCCAAACACGCATACGACCATCATTGGCACCAAGGCAGAAGCGACTCTCATCGCTGAAGACGACACGTCTCCATTCGTCCCTCCATTCACGCCTGTCGCGACACCACTGGAGGCGGGCTGCACGATGTTGGGGCGTGAGCGCAAGACGGCCTAACGGTGTGCGGGACCGTAGCCCAGCTTCATGGAGACGGTTGCGAATGGTCCTCGCCGATACCCCAGGAGCAACAGTGTCCCTAATTTGCTGGGAAGTGGCGGTGCAGTCCCCTACGGCACTGCGTAGGATCCTACGGTCTTGGCATGCATCCGTGCGTCGCTGCGGTCCGGTCCCAGGTCGACGGGCACGTGCACCTTCCGCCGACCACTGGCGACAACATCGATGTACTGTGGAGACCTCACGCCCCACGCATTGAGCAATTCGGCGGTACGTCCACCCGGCCCCCCGCATGCCCACTATACGCCCTCACTCAAAGTCCGTCAACTGCACATACGGTTCACGTCCACGCTGTCGCGGCATGCTACCAGTGTTAAAGACTGCGATGGAGCTCCGTATGCCACGGCAAACTGGCTGACACTGACAGCGGCGGTGCACAAATGCTGCGCAGCTAGCGCCATTCGACGGCCAACACCGCGGTTCCTGATGTGTCCGCTGTGCCGTGCGTGTGATCATTGCTTGTACAGCCCTCTCGCAGTGTCCGGAGCAAGTAAGGTGGGTCTGACACACCGGTGTCAATGTGTTCTTTTTTCCATTTCCAGGAGTGTATCTTATAGGATATGAATTGTTGTGATTGCCAAACCGACAGACCATGTAACAGACGATTTTTGTCTGACAAAAAATACACTGCATGACAAAAAAAAGTGAAGCACCTAAATGGGGAGGAGGAAATTAAATGAGACATCATGGTTGAGAGGGTACATGATGTTATTTCAGTGATTAAAAAATTGAGTCAAATGTATGAGGGGCTTGTCAGTATGAGACCACTTATCAGAGCAAATGTCGTACCCCATCTGACCTTGATGCAATCACTGATGTGGTTGGGAAAGATGTCACAAAGCCATTGTACCCTCCACTGAGTCAAGTTGTTCCACAATTACTATTTTCATCCTTTCGTGGGCCATGGGGGATATATTTCCCACTAAAAGTATTTCTGTACAGTTTTTAAGGGAATATGTGTTACCACTTCTGTACACTCTGGCATGTAGTGGCAGTCTGTTGCACCAGCTATAGTTTCTGTGTAATATAACTTTCATAATTGTGTAATATAGCCTTCAGGACTGTGGAAAATATATTCCCAACAAACAATGGTGTTTTAAAGCTTATTAGGAAGAATAGTTACCACCAAAGCAGTTTCTGGAAGGGGCTTGCGAAGTATTCTTACCACAAAATCAATCTGTCATTTGAGGTCCTTGGGAAGCATACTTACCATCAACCTAGGTGTATCCCAAAGATTTTGGGAAGATGTCTTACTACCGCTGTCTGCACCTGACATCTTGTGGTAGTACACTGCACCAAGTGTATGAAAACTGTTACAACAATCAGTTTCTGTTTTTTGTGGGATCAATACTGTTGTTCAAAAATAGGACAGCAATAAAATTTCCTCCACTAAGATGCTACAAAAAATGCACCCGTGAAAGGGTTAACTGGCCCTTGATATCCTGGATACTGTCACTGAGATGGATTTGTCATCCGAGCTTGTTCCCCATATCTTCTTTTGGAAACAGATCTGGGGTTTTTGTTGGTCACAGGAGTACCTCATCATCTCACAGACATGCATGCCACTTGTGGACAAGTATTGTCCTATTGAAAAATGGCACTAAGGTTTTGTGACATGAGAGGTAACACATAAGGACATATTATGCCCATTATGTAACGTTGTGCTCTCATAATTCTCTCAATCATGCCAGCCTGATCTGGACTCATACCTGATGGCTCCCATACCATAATGCTAGGAGTAGTACCACTGTGTGTCTGCAAAATGTTAGAAGAAAGGAATCTCTTCCCACGTCACCACCATACTCACCAACAATGGTTATGCAGCATAGAGCAGAACAGCAATTCCAGCAGTTTAGCTTGGAACTTATTCCATATATCACCTTTTGTTTAATGGAACACATTTGCAATTCCATATACTGCATCACTTAATTTTCATCGTACACCCTCCACAGTCTCAAAAACACAGCTTTATTAAAAGCCAACTGATCCTGACATTCAGTAATTTTACATTTTCAGTGCTACTGTATTACAGTAAGATCATTCCTCAACTACTGTACTAAGTCACGAATATCCCTTCACTCCTGCACACTTTAGTAAGAGAGAATGAGTCAACGAGTTGTACTACAGCACCACTGTTCTCAGATTTGTCATGATTGTGGAACTACAGCTGGAAGGAAGGAAGCTAGGAAGGAAGGAAAGAAGGAAGGTGGTATAGCACTGATATAACTGTGGTGCCTTGACCTGTAAAGTACGCAACCTGCTACATTAGAGCCAGACTCACTCCATTTCTGATCTCTAACAAGTATGTGGTTTGTCTGCATACGTCATAGTGATAACTCAACATCTGACACTGCTCACACTCCTTACTTACTCTATCAGGCCTGGTAACACCACTAAACATGAACAACACTGGTGCACCCTGGTGACTGTACTAACTGTCACAGAGAATTGCAACTTTTATAGTTTTCTGACCCTCCAATGATGTATATGTGCATCCGACAATATCTGCCAGGGGCTTCACCTTTTTTAGGCAGTGTATGAGGAAATAGCTTGCAAACAAGGAAAATTGTTCAGTTTCCTAAATTACTGTCTGTTACAATGCCTGTATGTCACAGTGAAGACTTGCCGATACTAGGGCCTTGTGAGAATGTGAAGTGAGTGAAGGCAAATATAGTGCAAATTAACAGGAGACAGAGAAGGAGATATGCGTGCCAACCCAAAATTTCAAAGCCACTGTGAATCAAATGAGGCACACTTTTTTATCAAAGGAATCTTAATGATCTGATTTGTGATTTAAATTTGTTGAAGCAACAAGCAGAAATTTTAGCTAGGCAGTTAATAGAATGGACTCTTGTTCTTTGCTAAATGAAAGTGAGTGTTTGTCATAACCACACTGCTGTTTTGTTCTGAATATTGAATTTTTGTAATGATATTGATTTCATTGTTAAGACTATTGGCCATGAACCACAGCAACCCCCAACATGGTGGTATCCACCAAATATCTCGTCCTCCACCTTCAAGTCCTGCTGTAGTGATCCCTTCCTAGAAATCCAGCATATCATCCAAACCCTACTTAAATTCCTGACCCACCCCAGACTATTTCCTCCTCACCTCAACTACCCTCTACCTATCCACCTTCAACATAGTTAACTCAAGACTATATAGTTACAAAATCCATAGGCCTAGAAACTGTAGTATGAAGATTGGCATTCCCCTTGCAACACACTATTCAATCCCAGAATCCTATTAACCTCAACTTCCACTAGCCCCTGGGAAAAAGGAAAAAAAATCCCACTCCACTCCTTTAAATCATTGCGATTTGTATTGTGGAATCTCTTCTCTCAAGTTTCAGAGCTTTTACGTAATGCTTATGGTTTTTTAGTTATGTGTAAGTAATAATAGTAATGTTCAAGCACAGTGGCTAAGATTATGTAAGGGCAAGGAAACTAAATCATAGAGACCCAATACAAACTACATCATGTAAGTACATGATGAGAATGTTTTTTCACAATTTATCTATAAGTGACGAAACAATGTAGACTCTTTCATTAGCATTTGTATTCTCATTCACATCACATTCCTTTGCTGATTTGATTCTGATTGCTGTTAATGTGAATGAGTGTTGAAAACATAATTTTAAAGCAAAGAGTTATTCAAAATTGTGTGTATTATTTAAGCAATCGCAATCACAACTTAACTCAAAAATATTGTGAGATAAGTGCCATATGTTAAAGACATGGTTTTTGTGGGAGAGTTTAGAGTCAGCTTCACCTACATTTAACCATTCTGTACATCTGAAAAAGCAGTCTGCAGTTTTTGACATTACATTAAAGAAGGCGACACGGTGAAACATTTTCAGTGATCTTATTCAAATCCCACAAGCTAAAATCACAGGGAACTTTGGCTTGGAGTGGACCTGTTTTATTAAAGATGTTTGTTAACATAAATTATGAAATATTACAATGTTTTATGTTACTAGCATTTCATACAAAAGAAAATTTTCTCAACAACAATTTATGACCCAAACATATAGTATGATTGCATTCCAGCATTGTGTAAAATTTGATTGTTATAGATAAATAAAAGTAAACATACTCTCTCACCATGTACAATATTTAAGTATGAGTAGTAAAATTAAAAAATATATATATTTAGCTAGAATATGGAACCTTCTATGCCTGCCGAAGAGCAGGCACACCAGTGCCACATTTATATCACATTTCATTCCTGCCTCTCCTATCAGCAGTCTGTCTCCCTTCCCTACTACCTTACTCCTCTAACCCATTCCATTCAACATATTTACTCAGACCAGTTGAACTGCAGCACTGGGGCAATGTGATCATGCATGTGCACACGCACAGCACTGTATGAATGCTCATCAATGTTTTTAGTCTTGTTTGTGTGCTTATAGACTGCTCAACTATATAGTGAGTGGTTACCCCCAAAATATAACCATGCAGCAATATCAGTGTACAGCCCAGGCATGGTGAGAAGTATAATGTGGTACATTACACCGTAGAATTTATGAGGGCATGGCAATGATATTATTGAGAACTTTGAATCCAGCAATAATACTAACATGTTAAGGCTCTATATCATAATGTAATGGGGGCCACTATTTTTAGCTGGATTTCCTCTGGCAGTAGTAGCCACATGCCCAACTGCTATATGTCAGGTAGTGATGTCAGTATTCTGACTGGTGTGCAAAGTTGTGTACAGAGGGAACTCAGTCAATGGCTTTAGGCCAGAGGCTTGACCAACTATTTCTGCATCCACACCTTGTTACAAGGAGTTTGGCAAAATAAATAACAATGTAGACCAACTGCTTCTACCACTTGATAATTGAAGAACTTCAAGACCTGAAAACAGGATAGTGAAGTTAGAAGAGGAGTTAAATAAGATGAAATGGAATAGGGGGGTATCAAAAGTATGGCAAAAACATGCATAGTTTATTACACAGTAATGGACTGAGATGGAAATTAAATGTAGACTTTATTGTAAAAAATAACATTAGAAGTAATATTACAGGCATCGAAGGAATCTTAGATAAAGTCGAGAGTTATTTAGAAAATAAACAAAACATGTTACATGGAAATCATCTACAGTTATCCACAAAAGTGCTCACATTCTTATGATGAGGCAGGTCTCTTCAAAGAATACAAGATGGTAATGGGTATATTAAGGAAAAAAAGGCCTAAAACTAATAAACAACACCATGCAATGTAATTTTCGATGTCTGCATAATTTTGATTGTTTCTGAAGTACTTTTGTGCTAATTTCAGATCTGTTTTAGGTTTTTCTTCTACTGCGTTTTTTATTTTCACAAATGAAGTAAACACATTTTTCATTTAAACTGAAGGTCAACAAGAGGAATTTTGTTGCAAGTAAGGGAAATTTTACTGTAGTAAGATGGATTAGTTGGCCACACTTGTTAGAAAGTTGAAATAAGTGGTTCATGTAATGTTAAAACAACAGCTGATTCCTCAAACTGGGGGGCTATCAAGTACGGGGTCCCACAGGGTTCGGTCTTAGGTCCTTTACTGTTCTTGATATACATTAATGACTTACCATTCCATATTGATGAAGATGCAAAGTTAGTTCTTTTTGCTGATGATACAATTATAGTAATAACATCCAAAAACCAAGAACTAAGTGATGTGATTGTAAATGATATTTTTCACAAAATTATTAAGTGGTTCTCAGCAAATGGACTCTCTTTAAATTTTGATAAAACACAGTATATACAGTTCCGTACACTAAAAATGGCACAACTCCAGTAATAAATATAGACTTTGAACAGAAGTCTGTAGATAAGGTAGAATTTTCAAAATTTTTAGGTGTGTCCATTGATGAGAGGCTAAACTGGAAGCAACACATTGATGGTCTGCTGAAATGTCCGAGTTCAGCTACATATGCTATTAGGGTTATTGCAAATTTTGGTGATAAGAATCTCAGTAAATTACCTTACTATGCGTACTTTCATTCACTGCTTTCGTATGGCATCATATTCTAGGGTAATTCATTGTTAAGCAGAAAAGTATTCATTGCTCAAAAACGTGTAATCAGAATAATTGCTGGAGCCCCCCCACAGTCATCCTGCAGACATCTATTTAAGGATCTAGGGATCCTCACAGTATATATATTCACTTATGAAATTTGTTGTTAATAATCCAACCCAGTTCAAAAGTAATAGCAGTGTGCATAGCTATAACACCAGGAGAAAGGATGATCTTCACTATGCAGGGTTAAATCTGACTTGGCACAGAAAGGGGTAAATTATGCTGCCACAAAAGTCTTTGGTCACCTATCAATCAGCATCAAAAGCCTGACAGATAGCCAACTAACATTTAAAAATAAATTAAAAGAATTTCTAGATGACAACTCCTTCTACTCATTGGCTGAATTTTTAGATATAAATTAAGGGAAAAAAAAAACAACTTAAACATTAGTGTCATGCAACATTTTGTGTAATGTAATATCTTGTACAGACATCTTTTATTAACCTGACACGGTCCACATCATTATGAAGTGTCATATTTATGATCTATGGAACAAGTATTAATCTAATCTAATCTACTCTAATCACATCCATCTCTCTGTTAGGTAGGAAACTTTAGTTGATTGTTGACATCGTGAAGTGTCATTAGGTTATAATTTTTCAGTTTCTTAGGAATGAGTTCCTGCAAGTGTTTAAATAAGTGAAACAGATGCTGTTATATTTGTGATAATTACTAAGCAAAGACAGGACATTAACAGTTTCATGAAAAATGTCTGCTATGCATACTTTAGTACAAAGCTTGGTGATCATTACAAAAGCCACATACAACACATGGTACTCATACATTCAGTACACCACGAGAAGATCCTGAAAACCTCGAATCTGTATTGAAATATGTAAACCATGAGAAACATTCTTGAACAATATGCAAGAATTTAAAAGTAACTGGCATATTAAGTGGTCAATAATCCGGCTACACAAAAATGCCCTGTTTCATTTGTGGATGAGACAGCTGGGCCAAAGACAAGCATTGGAAAGTTAGTAACTAATTATTTTCTCATCTCAATCACACATTTTTTACAGTATGACTAGTTTCAAACAAAGATGATCATCTTCTGATCTATTTTGATGTGTGAGAAACCTGTCTTGTCAATTCAGGAACTCAACAGAATACTTTACAGTAGTCTCATAGTGAGTTACTGTAGAGACATAATGGGTTGTTTACACACGTGCATAATCTGAAGATGATCAGTGTTGACTAAAATTAATCATGCTATTAAATAAAATATGCAACTAAGATGGAAAAATAAATTATTTTTTAAAATTTAAGTTTCAACACAGTTGGCTGAATTCTCTCCCAACATATATGTTGGTCATAGTATAGTAGAAATCATTTAAAGTGTTTATTAACGGTTCTGTCAACAGTTGTAGTTGGTAACAGGCACGTGTGGATTGTGACATTCATCCTGCTGACATTTATAGAGTATGTGTTGTCATTTCACTTTATTATTAACATCAAGCACTGTCAGTGCAGCCTCAGTGGACCAGGCTTGATAATGAACATGTAAGGGTTCGAAAATGGTCATCTCATAAATTAGTGCAACTGTTGATAGGACCATAAATAAATGCTTTAAGGAATTTAACCCTTCGGTGGGTGTGGCTTTCATACTTCCATGAGTGGGTGCGTTGCGGCTTTTGTACCACAATTAGTTTTACATTTTTAACCTAAGGAAAAATAATCATCCCATCAGTAATAAATATGTAAAATGTATCAATTTCTTTTTCCGTAATTTCAGCACTTGCTTTTGGACCTGGCAAAATTTTTAGGATGTTCTTGGCCTTAGTTTTAGGAGAAGAAGTAAGCAGTTTACTTATCCAAATAGTTTCTTTATCTTTTCCTACGTAAAATCAGTAATCCTCTGTTTGTTGTCTCCCTCTTCAACCAGGTGGTCATCTGTTTCCTCTGTTGATTGTTCAGAGTCACTGCTGTGGTTTTCTTCTTCAATAACTACCTCTTCCAACTCAGATTCACATGAATCTAACAATTCTTGTAATTCTTCTTCTGACAATTCTTGCAGTACTTCCTCGTAGTCTTCAAGATGCACAATTAGACGGTGCCTGTCAAATGCCTTCTTTTTCTCCATTTCCACACTTTTATGAGACCTAATGAAACATGTTTTTGTAAAAGTAATATATTGTAGCAAATCAATATCCAAGACTGTAAAAAGTAATGGAAATTGCATATGGGAACTTTGATTCAATTTCAATATTCATTATATACTAATATAAAAGAAAGATTGCCTTGAGGCAAAAGAAAAACACAAGTATAGAAAATACTTACATAACAAGGCGTGTAGCAGCAAACACACTGCAAATGCAACACCCACATTTCAAACATCAATAGCACCCAAACTGCTGAAAGCATGAATAGTGCAAATGTCGTAAGTGGTGACATCCGTTGAGAACAACAAATACCTATCTGGACATGGACGCAACTGTAACGATATCTGTGATACTAACAGAAAGTAAAATCTTGTGGCTATCTGCCGCAGGCACACCCACTGAAGGGTTAAATAAAGTTGCTGTTCCCTGTCAATGAAATGTTGAAACTGAAGAATAGTAGAAATGGTGGATATCATACATTAGTAGGATAAATTATTTGCATTTTTGTGCTTAAAACAATATTCCACAACCAAATGGAATTACAAGTGCCATCAAATCATAAAGCAACTGTATAGGATGTGAGAGTCCCAAGTCACTTTGATTTTTCAACTGATCATAGATCTGTAAGGTGCAAAGCAAAAATAGATACTAATCTAGAAACAGACTACCAGAAAGTTTACTGACATGTACATAACACAGCTGTTGGGCCAATACTATCCATGTTTCTGAAGTTTATTGCATGGCTCCACATGATAATGTTGAAGCATACAAGACAAAATAATGTGTGGTATGATGTGTCTGTGTGTATTAAATGAAAATATATGTTGTATCTATAGTTGCTGAGTAGATTTCAGAACCAGCAGATTTTCATCGGACACCACTTACCCCCATGAACCATGGACCTTGCCGTTGGTGGGGAGGCATGCGTGCCTCAGTGATACAGATAGCTGTACCGTAGGTGCAACCACAACAGAGGGGTATCTGTTGAGAGGCCAGACGAACGTGTGGTTCCTGAAGAGGGGCAGCAGCCTTTTCAGTAGTTGCAAGGGCAACAGTCTGGATAATTGACTGATCTGGCCTTGTAACAATAATTAAAACGGCCTTGCTGTGCTGGTACTGCGAACGGCTGAAAGCAAGGGGAAACTACAGCCGTAATTTTTCCCGAGCGAATGCAGCTTTACTGTATGATTAAATCATGATGGCGTCCTCTTGGGTAAAATATTCCGGAGGTAAAATAGTCCCCCATTCGGATCTCCGGGCGGGGACTACTCAAGAGGATGTCGTTATCAGGAGAAAGAAAACTAGCGTTCTACAGATGGGAGCGTGGAATGTCAGATCACTTAATCGGGCAGTTAGGTTAGAAAATTTAAAAAGGGAAATGGATAGATTAAAGTTACATATAGTGGGAATTAGTGAAGTTCGGTGGCAGGAGGAACAAGACTTCTGGTCAGGTGACTACAGGGTTATAAACACAAAATCATATAGGGGTAAAGCAGGAGTAAGTTTAATAATGAATAGGAATGCGGGTAAGCTACTACAAACAGCATAGTGAACGCATTATTGTGGCCAAGATAGATACGAAGCTCACACCTACTACAGTAGTACAAGTTTATATGCCAACTAGCTCTGCAGATGACGAAGAAATTGAAGAAATGTATGATCAAATAAAAGAAATTATTCAGATAGTGAAGGGTGATAAAAATTTAATAGTCATGGGTGACTGGAATTCGGTAGTAGGAAAAGGGAGAGAAGGAAACGTAGTAGGTGAATATGGATTGGGGCTAAGAAATGAAAGAGGAAGCCGCCTGGTAGAATTTTGCACAGAGCACAAATTAATCATAGCTAACACTTGGTTCAAGAATCATGAAAGAAGGTTGTATACGTGGAAGAACCCTGGAGATACTAGAAGGTATCAGATAGATTATATAATGGTAAGACAGAGATTTAGGAACCAAGTTTTAAATTTTAAGACATTTCCAGGGGCAGATGTGGACTCTGACCACAATCTATTGGTTATGACCTGTAGATTAAAACTGAAGAAACTGCAAAAAGGTGGGAACTTAAGGAGATGGGACCTGGATAAACTGAAAGAACCAGAGGTTGTACAGAGTTTCAGGGAGAGCATAATGGAACAATTGACAGGAATGGGGGAAAGAAATACAGTAGAAGAAGAATGGGTAGCTTTGAGGGATGAAGTAGTGAAGGCAGCAGAGGATCAAGTAGGTAAAAAGACGAGGGCTAGTAGAAATCCTTGGGTAACAGAAGAAATATTGAATTTAATTGATGAAAGGAGAAAATACAAAAATGCAGTAAATGAAGCAGGCAAAAAGGAATACAAACGTCTCAAAAATGAGATGGACAGGAAGTGAAAAATGGCTAAGCAGGGATGGCTAGAGGACAAATGTAAGGATGTAGAGGCTTTTCTCACTAGGGGTAAGATAGATACTGCCTACAGGAAAATTAAAGAGACCTTAGGAGATAAGAGAGTGACTTGCATGAACATCAAGAGCTCAGATGGTAACCCAGTTCTAAGCAAAGAAGGGAAAGCAGAAAGGTGGCAGGAGTATATAGAGGGTCTATACAAGGGCGACGTACTTGAGGACAATATTATGGAAATGGAAGAGGATGTAGATGAAGATGAAATGGGAGATACGATACTGCGTGAAGAGTTTGACAGAGCACTGAAAGACCTGAGTCGAAACAAGGCCCCCGGAGTAGACAACATTCCATTGGAACTACTGACGGCCTTGGGAGAGCCAATCCTGACAAAACTCTACCATCTGGTGAGCAAGATGTATGAGACAGGCGAAATACCCTCAGACTTCAAGAAGAATATAATAATTCCAATCCCAAAGAAAGCAGGTGTTGACAGATGTGAAAATTACCGACCAATCGGTTTAATAAGCCACAGCTGCAAAATACTAACACGAATTCTTTACAGACGGATGGAAAAACTAGTAGAAGCTGACCTCGGGGAAGATCAGTTTGGATTCCATAGAAATACTGGAACACGTGAGGCAATACTGACCTTACAACTTATCTTAGAAGAAAGATTAAGGAAAGGCAAACCTACGTTTCTAGCATTTGTAGACTCAGAGAAAGCTTTTGACAATGTTGACTGGAATACTCTCTTTCAAATTCTGAAGGTGGCAGGGGTAAAATACCGGGAACAAAAGGCTATTTACAATTTGTACAGAAACCAGATGGCAGTTATAAGAATCAAGGGAGATGAAAGGGAAGCAGTTGTTGGGAAAGGAGTAAGACAGGGTTGTAGCCTCTCCCCGATGTTATTAAATCTGTATATTGAGCAAGCAGTAAAGGAAACAAAAGAAAAATTTGGAGTAGGTATTAAAATCCATGGAGAAGAAATAAAAACTTTGAGGTTCACCGATGACATTGTAATTCTATCAGAGACAGCAAAGGACTTGGAAGAGCAGTTGAATGGAATGGATAGCGTCTTGAAAGGAGGATATAAGATGAACATCAACAAAAGCAAAACGAGGATAATGGAATGTAGTCAAATTAAGTTGGGTGATGCTGAGGGAATTAGATTAGGAAATGACACACTTAAAGTAGTAAAGGAGTTTTGCTATTTGGGGAGCAAAATAACTGATGATGGTCGAAGTAGAGAGGATATAAAATGTAGACTGGCAATGGCAAGGAAAGCGTTTCTGAAGAAGAGAAATTTGTTAACATCGAGTATAGATTTAAGTGTCAGGAATTCATTTCTGAAAGTATTTGTATGGAGTGTAGCCATGTATGGAAGTGAAACATGGACGATAAATAGTTTGGAGAAGAAGAGAATAGAAGCTTTCGAAATGTGGTGCTACAGAAGAATGCTGAAGATTAGATGGGTAGATCACATAACTAATGAGGAAGTATTGAATAGGACTGAGGAGTAAAGAAGTTTGTGGCACAACTTGACCAGAAGAAGGGATCGGTTGGTAGGACATGTTCTGAGGCATCAAGGGATCACCAATTTAGTATTGGAGGGCAGTTTGGAGGGTAAAAATTGTAGAGGGAGACCAAGAGATGAATACACTAAGCAGATTCAGAAGGATGTAGGCTGCAGTAGGTACTGGGAGATGATGAAGCTTGCACAGGATACAGTAGCATGGAGAGCTGCATCAAACCAGTCTCAGGACTGAAGACCACAACAACAACAACCACTTTTGTACATTATAATTATAATAAGCTTGTGCAATTAACAGCACAAAAACAAATACATGCTGTGGTGTTCAAAATGTATAGCAGAAGGTGAAAACTTCTTGGCCCAGCAGTGAAAGACTACAGTTTTTTAGTTAAAATATTCATTAATTTTTCAGTTCATAATTATGTCCTTCCAGGTGTTCTGCTAAGTTGTTGCTTCCATTTTGTGCAGAATATTTCAGTGGCTGATCCAGACATCATCTTCAGGTGCTGTGAGTTTTGCTGATATGTGTACTCGCTGCCTGGACTCCAAACAGACTGTGAACTATTGTTGGTCTCACACTGCTACATAAAGATTTCAGAAAACCTAGTAAACAGGGACAGAGGCTTCAATTGAACTAGGCTTTGGGTCTGACACTCAGTTTATTAAGATCATGCCGGCTGTCACTCCATTATAGCCAAAAAATGTTGAGAGAATGTGCGGTTCACAGAATATCAGTGTGGGCTCTGAGAAACAAAAGAGTATCAAAGGGTGTAGTAGGTGCCAGGAATGGAACTCAACATTAATAACAGGAAGAGACCAAAAAAATTCACAGTCTGGTTGGAGATAAGGCAGCAAGTACATATAAGAGCAAAACTTGCAGAACCTGAACAAGACCACTGCTTTAGTGATCAAAATACTGCATATAAATGAAAACAATGATTCAGCAGACCACTCAGAAGCACACCACTATTAATCATGCTGAGAAAACCACACTTCAATTTTTTCAATGTTTGTTTGCTCTACATAAGAAGATAGCAATCCTCTGACCTACATGAATTTCAACTACAGCTGGTTGCAGGTCAGTAATCAAGGCCAGAGCAGAGGAATGGTGAGTATTGTTGACAAACACAACTACCATTCCCTTTACTCTTCCTCGTCAGGCCGTCAGTGAAGGACATAATATTTTAGCACAGGGGCCTAAGTAAATTTAAAATGTGTTTCCTGTAACACAAGCACATGGGATGTTCTTGCATAAGGAGTTTCAGTTCCTCATGTGCCCTGAACCCACTGATGTTTGACTGAAGTATGGGAGCCATTTTATTGATGAAGTTTATCTTGATTGTGACTATTGGTGGCTTAATTGAGGATGGAAGGTACACCTCCTGTTCAAGCCACATTTTATTTCCAGATTTCTCAGTTTTACAATTTTGTATCATGTCTGCGGATATCACAGAGCATTCAGTGAGTAAGCAGTACTGCAGAACACACACAGTTGGGAGTAAGATTTCAGTCCCCATGCTGGTTGAAGGAGCTGGTGGACCATATAGTCCTGCCAGTGGATGATAGTGTGAGGCACTGCAGCTAGATGTGAGAACGCCTGTTACATCAGCAGTGAGGTATGTAGGGAAAGCACCGCTATTCTGGTATGAAGCAAGTAATCTTGTATAATAAATATTTGCTAATAAAAGTCACTTATTCCAGTACTGATATTAGGAGAAGACTACAGGTCATAAGCACTTTCTCACAACTATATTACAACACCAGAAATCAATCAAATTAATAAATAAATGGTGTTTAGGAAATAAATACATCATAGTAGCATACCTTTTAGATGTTATTTCAATTAATACAGCTTCCCAATTCATCACCTAGGATCACAGGAAGTGGAATTACAATTTACAGAAAATCCAACAGCGCTGATACTGCTTCTGCGAGGGGCATTTACTTCGAGAGCTTCTTGGCAAAAAAGATAGAAAGATTCTTACAAGACAATTCACTAAGATAGTCCAAGGATGGGCTGTCTTAGTCTCCACAACATTTGGGTGGAAAAGCATGGCCAGTCGTACTGTACACCTCTTATACCATGCTCTGCTGACTCACTGGCTAAACTGAGACATTTCTGGAGGTTCAGTACAAGTGGGGGTACTTTTCAGGGGCTAAATGGTTGTCTCAGGCAAATTTCATATTTTATTGTCTTCAATGTGTAATCATTACAACCATCAGATAGAATGAGATCTGCAAAGTCTGACAGTTTACAGCCTGTCCTACTCTGTGGTTGATGCTTCTCCTTTGGTTTGTTTGTCAGAGGAGAATTCGGAGAAATGTTTGTGACTGTGACAGCCCTGGCCTGTTGCCGGAGTCTGCCTAGTGAAGTATTGGAGATCTACAACCAAGCTTTTCTGAAGTTCTGGGGGAAGATATAGGCTTCGTAACAACACCACTGTGGCAGCTGCACTTACAAATATGCATATTAGTTCTAACACTATTAACCTCTATTTCCACGGAGGCATCAGATTTCTGAATATCCTCCTTGACAGCTGAGACAAATGAAGTAGTGAAAGTGGAAGGCTGCATATCTTTTTTTTGCATCATCATATGAGACATGCAATGTAGCTTAAAGGTCTTGTATCTATGTTTCTTCAAAGTATACACTGCAGTATTTATATACTCCCTGACAGTTTGGAGGAGATGAACGTGAGCAGCCTTACCGTTGCAAATGTTCTCTCCATCAAAGCTAATGTGGTATGCCTGGAAGGACATTTAAAAAAGGAAATTGTGTTGGGTATGTAGGGCCTCAAGTTTAGGCAGAATTGTGCTACTGAACTTAAGAATAATGGCATCTGATTTTACCAGTTTGCCATCTGTCCTTTTTAATCATATTTTGCACATTGATCACACTTTCTTGAGTCCACTCATCTTTCATTTCTTTGAGAATATCTTTAATATCGTTTCATGACACAACAACTTTCCTATAGTACAAGATATTGTGTAGCTGTGTTCAATGGCTGATTTTCCAAGGCATTTATCTGCCTGGAGGTTTGTTGGTTGTTGGGAACTAAATGCCTCACCAATAGTGTCCCATTTATCAATTACTCTATACATTTTAAGTTGCCAGCAAATCACTCTGAAACCTTTTGCTGTAGAAATGTCAATCTTTCTCAAAGTTGCCCCATTTTCTGCTAACTGTTAAAAACACATTCTGTCTAGTAGTATGTGATCTAATGTGTTCTGTTACTATAAACTGAAGTAATTGGAATGACGCCCGTTACAGGAGGACTGGCTACATAAGTTGGGCTACATGGACTGGGAATTGAAACCCACTAGTGGTACTCCAATGCTACTATAAGTTGACTGGATAAAGTTTGATGGTTCCAGGAGCAGCAAGAAAATAAGGGTCCATTCAGACAGAACCATGCTTGCCAGTGTAATCTATGTACAACTGAGGTGTGATAGGTTCCACAGAGGTGACCCTAATGACTGTTCACTTCAACAGCCACATGCCTCATTGGTGCACAGCATACCTTGAGACTGAGGATTTTTGTACAAGTTTATACCACCCCTCATAATCTGAACAGTTAACCCAAGATCCTCACTCCCTGTGACACACAACATTCCACTGCCGCACTGCATCGAGGCTGCTGAAGGATGCCTAGAACTTACATTTTAGAGAGGTGAAGTGGAACTGGGGTGAAGGGCCACTTATGTGCACAGTCAAGTTCGGGTGGTGTGTCACAGCAAGGATGGAGGCCGGTGGCAGCTCAGATAGCAAACATTAAAAATCAAATATTTTAATAAAACTCATGCAGATACATTTGTAGTGTCTTGATGTGGTGGCCATGCCCCCTCAGCACATGGTTAGGATGGTTCACGGTGCATGGCCCACTATCAGCCAAGAGGCCATGGCATGTGTGCCCAGGAATGGGATCAGAAGCTTGCTCAGTGGCGTGCACTCCAGCTAGGCATGGTATGGCTGCTGGTAAACTTTCAGGGGATGAGAACCTCCAATGTTGGATCTCGCTCCTTTGAGTGATGGGGTGCACGGTGAGAGGTCACTCACATCAGTGCAAAAGGGTGAGCTGCTGTATTGCCCCTATCTCAATCTGATGCCCTAGAGGACAGGAGTCTGGCTGCTGCTAGGCTGAGCCTGCAGGTGGCTCACCAACAGAAATAGACAAAGTCCATGAAGGAGGACTTGGTGCTAGAAGATAGTGGGGAGGTGGAGGCCCAATATCGTGGTGACATTCTCACTGGACAGCTGCTGGACAGCTGATACCACTGCTAAAATTGACCATTATCTATGTGTATTAGGAACTCATGTAATGTGCTGATGCACTAGATCCACCCATGTTTGGAGCAATAAGTCTGTGGCCAAGCAATGCAGAAATTGCTTGGAATGTCCTGCAAGAGCCCCATATTAACGCTGCATTGGCAGGATTGGGGTGCCTAATCTGTGTCACTTTGTAATGCATAAACAGCCCGGTTGTTACAAGTAGCATAAAGATACCTTAGTGCCCACAAGCTGATTTGATTCCTTCAACTGTTACAGCTGAGCTGCTAGTGTCTGCAGAAACACCCAACAAACAGAGGACAGGTGGCACTCACCACTCCCCAACTCAGAAATGCTAGGCACACCAAACCCATACCAGCCCATGATGGCTGAGCTCCCAGAGTTGCTCACTGTTTAGTATGACCCAGGGAGCATGTGTGGATTTTATCAAAAATATCACGGAAGCAGCTACCATTAACTCTTGACTCATAATGATTTCCAACCATAACAGCAGGTGGGTGCCAAAGATGGTGAATAGAGATGATCCAATAACTACTTTGAAGTCTTCTGTTTTCCTAAGCCCATTCAAAAGTCAGTGGCAGCGCACTGACATTGAGAAATTATTTTTTCCCCCTTCTCCTTCTGCTTGCTTGTTATAAAAGACTTGCATACTATTTGCCAGTAATTATTTCACTATTTGAAAGGTAATTAATAGCAAGAATTCCTCTTGCATCCCAGAAAACTCGGTACACAATCTTTCCAGTGGACGAGAAGAGACTGCTTGTTTCATTGCAGGCCATCAGCTTCCACCAAATACTCTGGTTGCTTAACTAGTGTTGCCCCATAAAATAGCAATCTTACATTGTCACACTGGTAAGAAATGCCTCGATCAATAACATTAACTTATTTTTACCACCAGATGCAAGAATTTACAGAAAAACAATGTACAAAATGTAGGAGCCAAAGGACCAGAAGATGGATCCAAACTGTTTGTGCACTGTATAACTTAATTTAAAGTTCAAATCAAACAATGGGAAATCCATGTAGGAATATGAATAATGCAAGAAAAGAGAGAGTGCTACTTACTGTAAAGAAGACATGTGAAGTTGCAGACACTCACATAAAGCATAGTAGTGTACAGGTGGAGAGAAAAATGAATGCTGTCTGGTGGAGTGTGCAGGGACCAGTCTGCCAACAGGTGAAACATCAGGAGATTGTGGGGCAGGGATGTGTGGGGGAAAAAAGAATAAAAAAGGAGAGGAGTGGGGAAAGGTGAGCAGATGCAGTGGCAGAGGGCTGCAAATCAACAGGGTGGGAGACAAGAATGGGGAGGAGATGACAGGACAGAGGGGGTGGAAACTTTTTGGTGAACGGTGTGGAGACAGTATGTTACCGTAGGTTGAGGCTGGGATAATTATGGGAGCGGAGAATGTGTTATAGAAAAATTCCCGTCTGCACAGTTAACAAAAGCTGGTGGTGGAGGGAAAGCTCCAGATGACTTCCGTAGTGAAACAGCCATTGAAATCAAGTGTGTTTTGTTCAGCTGTGTATTGTGCCACAGGGTGATCTACTTTGCTCTTGGTCACAGTTTTCTGGTGGCCGTTCGTCCTGGTGGAAAGCTAGTTGGTAGTCATACGAATATAAAAAGCTTTGCAGTGATTGCTGCAGAGCTGGTAAATGACATGGCTGCTTTCACAGGTGGCCTGGCCTCTGATGAGGTAGGATAAACCTGTGACAGGACTGGAATAGGAAGTTCTGTGTGGATGGGTTGGGCAGGTTTTGCACCTGGGTCTTCCACAGGGATGTGATCCTTGTGGCAAGTGGTTGGGATTGGGAGTGGCATAGAGATGGACTTGGATGTTGTGGAGGTTGGGTGGATGAGGGAACACCACTTTAGGAGGGGTGGTAAGTATCTCAGGTAGGATGTCCATTTCAGGCCCCCATGATAGGTAATTAAACTCCTGGCGAAGGATGCGATTCAGTTGTTCCAGTCCGGGGTGGTTCTGGGTGACAACGGGGACACTCCTTTGTGGTTGGTTTTTGGGGGGTGGTGAGAGGATTGGGGTTGTGAGGGGAAATGGCATGGGGATATGTTTGTGGATGAGGACTGGTGGATAGTGCCACTCTGTAAAGGTCTTGGTGAGAACCGCAGCAGACGGAGCATGGGAGTTTTTGTCACTGCAGACACGCTGTCCCTGGGGTAGGCAGGCTACATGGGAGGGATTTTTTGTTGTGAAAGAGTTGACAACTGTCAAAATGCAGGTACTGTTGGTGTTTCATGGGTTGAATGTGGACAGAGGTGTGCATGAAGCCATCAGAGAGGAGGAGGTCAACATCTAGGAAGGTGGCAGACTTGGTAGAGGAGGACCATGTCAAGTGGACGGGAGAGAAGGTGTTGAGGTTGTGAAGGAATGAAGATAGGATGTTTTGTTCATGAGACCAAATCATGAAGATATCATCAATGAACCTGAACTAGATCAGAGGTTGGTGTTTTGGGAGGCCAAGCAGGTCTCTTCTGGATGTCCCATAAAAAGGTTGGCTTCAGAGGATGCCATGTGAGTGTTCACAGCTGTGCCACAGATTTGTTTATATATCTTCACTTCAAATGAGAAGTACTTGTGGGTTAGTATGAAGTTAGTAAGGTGTATGAGGAATGAGGCAGTGGGTTTGGAATCTGAAGGATGTTGGGAAATGTAGCGTTCAATAGCGGTAAGACCATAGGCGTGAAGAATGTTAATGTATAGGGAGGTGGCGTCAACAGCAGTGAGTACAGATCCAGGAGGTAAAGGGATGGTGATGGAAGTGGTTTGTGTCTTTAATGTGGGAATCTAGATTACAGGCAACTGGTTGAAGGTTTTGGTCAATGAGTGCCTAAGAGGAGTGAGGAGGGAAATGGATTCAGGGGAAGATGTTCTGGGAGGGCCTAAGGCTTTAAGCAGGGATTGGAGTTTGTGTTGGACTTTTGGTATGGGATCATACTGGCAAAGTTTATAATTGGAGGAGTCAGACAATTGGTGGAGAACTACTGCCAGGTAGTCACTGAAATTCATAACAACAGTGGTGGAACCTTTGTCTGCAGGTACTAAGATTAGGTCAGGACTTGTTTTGAGGTTCTGTGTGTGTGGTCTTTCTTCTACTAAAAGGTTGGTGTTCTGAAGAAGGGACCTCGGGAAGGATGGTGAGGCTAAGTTGGAGGTAAGGAATTCCTGGAAGGTGACCAGTGGGTAGTTAGATGTGAGGGGGCAGGGGGATCACGGCTGGATGGTGGTACGAACTGGAAGAGGCAGGATTCAGGGTTGAATTTAGGGTGGTTTCGGTTGGAGGGACTAGTGGCAAAGACATGCTTCCATTGCAGAGATCGGTGGGAGGAGGAGAGTAGGTCTTTGCCAGGTCTATGCTGCTGGACCTACCAAATACCTGCACTCCTCCTCCTGATCTATGAAATGGAAGCATGTCTTTACCACTAGTCCCTCCAGCCAAAACCATCCTAATTTCAAAATTGAATGTTGCCTCTTCCACTTCATACCACCTCAACCTCCCCCCCCCCCCCCCCCCCCCCCCTCCCGCCACGTCACCTGGCTATCTGGCAAAAGACCTCCGCCAAAATTGACTCCCGCACCTATAAATTTTGCCAGAGTGATCCCATCCCACAAGTGCAACAAGAACTATAGTATCTGCTTAAAGCCTTAGACTCTTGCCAGAACATCTCCCCTAAATCCATTTCCCTCTTCATCCCTATGACACCCTGCACACACTACCTTTCCCAATGTCCTTCAGACACCAAACCCACTACCTCTTTCATCATACACCTCACTAACTTTATCCTAATACACAAATACTTCTCATTTGAAGGGAAGATATAGAAATAAATCTGCGGCACAGCTATGGGCACTCGCATAGGACCCTCGGAAGCCAATCTTTTTTGTGGGCCATCTAGAGGAGACCTCTCTAGCCTACCAAAACCCTAGACTGGTTCAGATTCATTGATGATATCTTCATGATCTTGACCCAGTGCCAAGACACCTTAAATTTGTTCCTTCACAACCTGAACACCTTTTCTTCCATCCGCTTTACGTGGTCCTCCTCAACCCAGTGTGCCACCTTCCTAGATGTTGACCTCCTCCTCTCTGATGGCTCCATCTGCACCCCTGTCCACATTAAACCCACCAACCACCAACAGTTCCTGCATTTTGACAGCCGTCATCCCTTTTGCGACAAAAAATCCCTCCCATATAGCCTGGCTACCTGAGGACGGTGTAACTCCAGTGACAAACACTCCATTGCTCAGTATGCTGAGGGTCTCACCACGGCCTTCACAGACAGGTACTATCCATCAGACCTAGTCTGCAAACAGATCTCCCATGTCATTTCCCTTCAAAACCCCAATCTGCCAACCACCCCCCAAAAATCAGTCACAAAGGGTTGGGTTGGATTGTGTGGGGAAGGAGACCAGGCAGTGAGGTCATCAGTCTCATCGGATTAGGGAAGGATGGAGAAGGAAGTCAGCTGTGCCCTTTCAAAGGAACCATCCTGGAATTTACCTGGAGTGATTTAGGGAAATCACAGAAAACCTAAATAAGGATGGCCGGACGCGGGATTGAACCGTCGTCCTCCCGAATGCGAGTCCAATGTCTAACCACTGCGCCACCTCGCTCGGTAGTCACAAAGGAGTTTCCCCTTCATCACCCAGACTGCAACAACTGAATCACATCTTTCGCCAGGGCTTTGATTACCTAGCATTGTGCCCTGCAATGAGGGACATCTACCCAAGATATTTCCCATCTATCCTAAAGTGGTATTCTGTCGCCCACCCAATCTTCACAATATTCTAGTCCACCACTATGTCACTCCCAATTACAACCTCTCCCCACATAGATCGTATCCCTGTGGAAGACCTAGGTGCAAAACCTGCCCAATCCATCCACCCAGAACTTCCTATTCCAGTCCTGTCACAGGTTTATCCTACCTCATCAGAGGCCAAGCCACTTGTGAAAGCAGCCATGTCATCTACCAGCTCTGCTGCAATCACTGCACAGCTTTTTATGTTCGTATGACTACCAAAGAGCTTTCCACCAGGATGAACGGCCACCAGAAAACTGTGACCACGAGCTAAGTAGACCATCCTGTGACACAATACGCAGCTAAATAAAACACACTTGATTTCAATGGCTGCTTCACTACCTGAGTCATCTGGAGCCTTCCCTCTACCACCAGCTTTTGTGAACTGCGCAGATGGGATTTATCCTTACAATACATTCTGTACTCTTGTAATTATCCTGCTCTCAATCTACGGTAACGTACTGTCCCCGCACACTCCACCCATCAGTTTCCACCCCTTCTGTTCTGTCTTCTCCTCCCCATACTTGTCTCCCACTCTGTTTATTTGCAGACCTCTAACGATGCATCCACCCATCTTTCCCTGCTCCTCTCCTTTTTTCCCCACCTCCTTGCCCAACAATCTCCTGATGATGCATAGCAACAACCTTTCTCCCCACCTGTACACTACTATCCTTTCCCTCTGTGTAGGTACATGGTGGATACACTCCCCCCCCCCCCCCCCCTGGATATGGTACAGTTAAAATTTATTAAAAACAAAAAATGAAACACAGATCGACCGAAAGTGTTGGCAAAGATGTTAATTATGAATGCACGTAAAGTGCAGGGAGGGAAAAAAATCATTTTTATTTATACATGTTTTGTTTCTCACTCTCTGTTATGTAGAAGTTTCTGTTAAGATGTGCAGTTCGGAGTATGACGGGCCACGAGTGTTTAGTATCATACATGTTGTGAAATAAGAGAAGATTTGATATCAGTATTAGGTATTTTTTTATTGAAGTGAGGAAGAACCAAGTAAAGAAGATTTTCTTATTTTTGACAGGTGCTGGTGTCCTTGAAGTATGGTGCCTGCATCTACAATTTCTACAATTGAAATGTAAGAGAGGAAGTCCGATTAGCCAAAAATAGTACAAGCACATTTCTAATAACACAATTGTAATATACTTTAAATTTTTTCTTTCCATTCACATGTATATTTGTTATTTTTTATTACTGTAACACAACTGGCGACATGAATGGCAGGACTTCAGAACACCGATTGTGAGAAGGGTTTGTTAACTATTGTTATAGTGAGAAATTTCTATGACATTTTTTGAATCATAAAATCTTATTTTCTGGTTACATGTATCACCATGAGTAGCAAGGGAAGTAAAAAGGCAAAAAATGAGGAGAAAATTTTGGAAAGGAATAAGAATTGGATACAGGTTACGTAAAATTTTTCATGGTACGCTGTTTTGTTTGGTGCAGAAAGCTAGAATGGCTGTGCAAGTTGCTTGCATGGTTACGCTTGGTAGCACCTCTTTTGCTGTAGATAGAAATCTTTTCCTCATTATTCCCTTTCTTGAATTTTATGGTGGAAAATTTATAGGAATTTTGTAGTGTGATACACATGATCAGTTAAACATAAAGAATTGCGACCAATAGTTTGCTCACCATAATAGACATAAAACAGGTTTTGACATTGCGTAAATTACAATTATCAAGTGTAATAATTAGCAAATGAAATTTTAACATTTTTTGTGGATTTTTTATATTTTTTTGTGTTCATACTGCATGGCAGAAAATTACATGTTCATTGTTAATAACAACAGCGAAAACGCAATCAGCCAAGATAGCATAGAACTGCGAGATCGAACAATTGAAGTCCAGGAGCCATGCATGCCTACTGCAGAAAGTGTAAGTAGGTCAGAGATAAGTGTCACAGGTGTGGCAAATGATAGCGATGCTCCACAGCAGAATAGCCTTGATGACACAATGTTTACAATTGATGAGACAATGTCACGCATCTCCGAGAGCGACATACCGCTCATGGATGAAACATTGGAGAGCGATTCCAATATGAATCTCGACAACACTTTACAAACACCACTTTGGCACTACACAAACGTTAACTTGGGAAGTACAGCTGACAGTAACCACAGCAGTACAACTGAAGCACTGCTTTGGCAGTTATTATCTAACACAAACACAAAATTTGATGATGCGAAACACAATATGAACACCAATTTCAGTGATATAAAGCAAGATATGAATACCAAAATTAATAATTTGACATGCAATCTGAACACCATCACACAAGATCTAAATACAATGAAACAAGAGCAAAAACAAGTACTCAAAGGTTTGCAAGACAAGGTCTCATAGAAGTTAGATGACTTAGCCAAAAATTTTCGCACTGAAATCGACGAAAAATTGAATGATATGAGAAAACAAGTAAACCATGAAGTACTTTCTGAAGTTAACAGTAACATTACACAGTTAAAACAGAAGGTAGATTCTTTTGATGACCATAATGATCTTGTAGGGCAACAGATAAAGAACATCACAGACGCAAACACAAATATTGAAACCACACAAAACCAGTTGTGATCGACAGTAAAACGTAACCACTGTCATAAACAAACTAAATAGCAACTATGAAGGTGTACCTCTAGCTGCAGAAGAGCTTACTTTAAGTGTAGCAACATTAGAAGCTGACATAAAGAAGGAGAGAGAGAAGATCAATGGATCAATGTAAATCTAAGTGATATCATTGGTCAAGCTGAAGCAGGTATGTTAGATAAGAGTAATACCCTCGCAGAGGTGTTAGTAACTGATTGTAAGTTGTACACAGATGTAGTAGAAAAGGCTATTCAGAAAAAAATAAAATGAAATAGTGAACAAGGTAAACATTAACCTAAAATAAAATCTGCAGTTTTTTAGAAGAAAATATCACCGGATCTCTTGTCTGCCCCCGGTAGCTGAATGGTTGCTGTTACAGTAGCTCAGCATGTTTGGTCAGAGGGTTTAGCTACCATCTGTAATAAAAAAAACTGAGTGAACGGATCAACGAACAATCTGAATAGGTGTCATCGTACGTCCACTACGAACAAATTCAGCAAACGATTTAGAACAAAACGAGATTAAAAAAAAAAGGTCAGCGTGACGAACTGTCAATCCTCTGGGCCTGGGTTCGATTCCCAGGTGGGTCAGGGAATTTTTTCCACCCAGGGACTGGTGTTGTGCTGTCCTCATCATCATCCCATCATCCTCATCAACTGCAGGTCACCAAAGTGGTGTCAAATTGAAAGACCGGCGAACAGTCTGCCCTATGGGGGGTCCTAGCCATACGATTAAATAAATAAAACCGGATCTCTAAATATGCAGGTAAATAATACACAGGCTACAGTGAACAAACCACAACCTGTCGGTATTTATCCACAGATTGTCATGAGCACCATAGCAGGTACCAGTGACAGTTGTAGCGCGGAAAATGTAAACATACCCGTAACTCTGGTACCTGAACGATAACCAACTGGAATTACAGGTAACTACAATAATAATATAAATACGACCGAAAATGCCATGTGCCTATCAACTATTTTTGCAGACAAAGGGCTGAGACAACAGTTTCCTACATTCACTACCGAAGGTAAAAGAATGAATCCACTAGAATTTATCAGTGCTTTTAATCAGATTTGTTGTGGGATATACGCAAGGTGACGTTCTTTTATGGGCAACTGAGGTGGCCGAACGTTGCACCACTTATATCCAATTTCTACGAGCTTTCCTTGACAAATATTGGTCTGAGGCAGTGCAAGAAAGACTCAGACACGAGGTTTTCAATGCTGCATCATTCAATGGCAAATACGGTAGTCTACGTGCATAGTTTGAAAAATTCTTGAACAAGACACACTACTGGACGAACCCAATATCACAGGTAGATGTGTCAAAAATTTTGAAAAGCTGGTTACCATTGCACATTAGAGAAAAGTTAGTCACAACGCCAGAGCACCACATTGAATATTTTCTGTCGGTGCTTGATTCTATCGACTTAAACTATGAGGAAAGACCTGTACCAAATAAGAGCAACAGAAACTCAGGCACAACAACATAGTTATGTAAATCAATCAGTAAAATGTGATCTAAACACACAGCAATGATGGTGGTGGTAGTAGTAGTAGTAGTAGTAGTAGTAGTAGTAGTAGTAATAATAATCATAATAATAATAATAATATAAATTTTACTGTCATTGAACTTTTACAAGCAATAGACAAATTCAATAATAATAAGTAAAAGACTGCATATACAGGGCTATTACAAATGATTGAAGCGATTTCATAAATTCACTGTAGCTCCATTCATTGACATATGGTCACGACACACTACAGATACGTAGAAAAACTCATGAAGTTTTGTTCGGCTGAAGCCGCACTTCAGGTTTCTGCCGCCAGAGCGCTCGAGAGCGCAGTGAGACAAAATGGCGACAGGAGCCGAGAAAGCGTATGTCGTGCTTGAAATGCACTCACATCAGCCAGTCATAACAGTGCAACGACACTTCAGGACGAAGTTCAACAAAGATCCACCAACTGCTAACTCCATTCGGCGATGGTATGCGCAGTTTAAAGCTTCTGGATGCCTCTGTAAGGGGAAATCAACGGGTCGGCCTGCAGTGAGCGAAGAAACGGTTGAACGCGTGCGAGCAAGTTTCATGCGTAGCCCGCGGAAGTTGACGAATAAAGCAAGCAGGGAGCTAAACGTACCACAGCCGACGGTTTGGAAAATCTTACGGAAAAGGCTAAAGCAGAAGCCTTACCATTTACAATTGCTACAAGCCCTGACACCCGATGTCAAAGTCAAACGCTTTGAATTTTTGGCGCGGTTGCAACAGCTCATGGAAGTGGATGCATTCAGTGCGAAACTTGTTTTCAGTGATGAAGCAACATTTTTTCTTAATGGTGAAGTGAACAGACACAATGTGCGAATCTGGGCAGTAGAGAATCCTCACACATTCATGCAGCAAATTCGCAGTTCACCAAAAGTTAACGTGTTTTGTGCAATCTCACGGTTTAAAGCTTACGGTACAGGACACGTGTACCTGGACATGCTGGAAAATTGGCTCATGCCACAACTGGAGACCGACAGCGCTGACTTCATCTTTCAACAGGATGGTGCTCCACCGCACTTCCATCATGATGTTCGGCATTTCTTAAACAGGAGATTGGAAAACCAATGGATCGGTCGTGGTGGAGATCATGATCAGCAATTCATGTCATGGCCTCGACGCTCTCCCGACTTAACCCCATGCGATTTCTTTCTGTGGGGTTATGTGAAAGATTCAGTGTTTAAACCTCCTCTACCAAGAAACGTGCCAGAACTGCGAGCTCGCATCAACGATGCTTTCGAACTCATTGATGGGGACATGCTGCGCCGAGTGTGGGAGGAACTTGATGTCTGCCAAATCACTAAAGGGGCACAATCGAACATTTGTGAATGCCTAAAAAAACTCTTTGAGTTTTTGTATGTGTGTGCAAAGCATTGTGAAAATATCTCAAATAATGAAGTTATTGTAGAGCTGTGAAATCACTTCAATCATTTGTAATAACCCTGTATAATTTTATACACTAAGTTGTGATGGATAGACTTTTTTAATATATCGACAGGTATCTCCTCATTCATGCTTCACACTGTAATTTCCCATAAAATTGTATTCAAAAAAATTCAGTAACAGAATAAAAAGGTAAACCAGCTAATCTGTTATACAACTTGCATTTAAATAAATTTAATGGTAAATTGCTTATTTCTAAAGGTAACTTATTATACATTTTTAAGCCTAAAACATTATAACTATCTAATGATTTTGACAAACTATAGAATGGCACATCTATTTTTTTGCTATTTCTGATATTATAACAATGAACTCTTCCTTTACGAGCTGGCTAGATAAATTATTTTTTATGTAAATTAGAACATTATATATATTTACGTATGTCTGTTTGTATCTGTATATGTGCTGATGGATATGTCTGTGTGTGCGAGTGTATACCTGTCCCTTTTTCCCCCTAAGGTAAGTCTTCCCTCTCCCGGGATTGGAATGACTCCTTACCCTCTCCCTTAAAACCCACATCCTTTCGTCTTTCCCTCTCCTTCCCTCTTTCGTGATGAAGCAACCATGGGTTGGGAAAGCTTGACGTGTGTGTGTGTTTTTTGTTTTTTATTGTGTCTATCTACCAGCGCTTGCCTGTTTCGTAAGTCACAGCATCTTTTTTTAATATATTTTTCCCATGTGGAATGTTTCTTTATATATATATATATAACTGCAAGGCTACCTAATTTTACAAATAGTGGCTTTGCATGTTCCCATTTGTTTGAACAGCACAGTTACATACCCAGAGGTAATGAGTACGGTAATGGGAACGGAAAAAATAAACCATTTAAGAGAATTTTTCAAAACAACAGGAGTAATTTCAATGCACGAGCGAATTACAATCCACTATCGCAAGGCCCTATGCCAAACATAAACAGAAACAGTCAGCCGCAATTAGTGGCCAACATGTGGGAACAATGCATGCCTTATGCTGCACTGCAGCCAACCCTTGGAAAGCAAAATAACGGTACAGCAGCCAACGACACAAACTGGCGAAGTACCCACACAGTGCAACTAACTGAATTTACTCCAGGTAATGAATTCAGTCACACCACGCCGTCGGAAAACACCAACCGGTCTTAGTTAGGCCACAGGCTATTGACCTCTCTGGGAATGGGGGCAAAGAAAAACTACAAACAGGTTTCATTAGGTCTGACAAACAAGGTGACATCAAGGATGATCTGTATCAGCATGAGTTAGATACAACAAATAATATTCAGGAAGAACAAATACAAGCAATCATTAAGGTGAAAATATTTAATATTAACACACAGTTAATTTTAGATACAAGTTCAACTACCAACCTAATGTCAAATGCATTTTTCTGTGAATTGAACAAGAGAGGCAAATTCTCAACATTTCCTGTCCAAAATTGCAAGGTGCAAACTGCTACAGGCAGTAAGACTAAATTGGTTAAACATCAGGCACTTATTCCATTACAAACTAACATTTTACAATGAAGTGCAATTTTCTTATAATTGGGAAACTTATAGTTAATTGTCTTATTGGCATGGACACGTTTAGAACATACAAAACACAGATTGACAAAGGTAATGGGAAATGCCACTTTTATGTAAAGGATCAGATTTTTTCTATTGATTCAGTCAAAACACCTGATGAAAGTAACAAAATGAAGAGTCAAATGTAGTAGTACAATATTCCTTTCCAGATGTATATTTCACAAACAAATTTGATACTGAAGAAGAAGAAAACACTGAGGTGAGTTACGAAATGGTAGAGCAGAAACTAAGTGAACCACAGATACTAAATGACATGCAACAACAAGAACTTTCTAACTTGTTGTTTAAGTATGCAAATGTTTTCAATAAGGAGCCAGGCGTAATCAAAGACTATGAATATAAATTTGAAGTCTATCCACATGTAACATTTTGTGCAATGTCATATCCTATTCCATGGGCAAAACGAGAGGCGGTAAGGGAAGAGATCAATCATATGATTAAATGGGGAATTATACAACCTTCATTTTCACCATATTGTAGTCCTACATTACCATTAAGTAAACCAGACGGTTCTGTAAGATTAGTTCTTGATGCTACAGGTATCAATAAGACTATAGTACCAGTATGCATAAAACCAGACAACTTGGACGAACAGCTTCTAAAGTTTTACAATACAAAATATCTCAGTATACTCAATCTCAAGATGCCCTAATGGCAAATAAAGCTCAACAAAGAACGTCAAAAATACACAAAATTTTGTCTGTGGTGGCAGAAGTTAATTCTGTGTTCTACTTTTTGGACTGAACATTAGAGCAGGAGTGTTTATATCTGCATTGGACAGGGTTTAGGACCAGAATTGCTAAGCAAAGCCACTGTTTATGTAGATGACATGCTGACAGCCACACCCATTTGGTTAGAACATACCAGACTTCAAAGATTTGCAGATTACAGAGTAACAGCCAATTTAAAAAAAATGCTTAGTTTTGGTAGGAAATAAGTCAATTTTTTAGGACATGTTGTGTTAGAACAAGGTATATTACCTGATCCAAAAGAACTTGATGCCATTAGCAATTGTCCAGCTCCGAGGAATAAAAAGCAACTAAAAGCTTTTTTAGGACTAGCATCTTTTTTTCGTAATTTCGTACCACAGCAACTGATGAACAGTGATGCATTACTCAACTTTTTTTTTTTTTTTTTTTTTTTTTTTGTTAGAAAAGCACCTTGGTTATAGGATGATTAGTGTCACAGGAGGACTTGAATAACATTAATTAGGCATTAGTAAGTGCAAACATTGCCACCCTGACATGTCTACGCACAGATGCCTCATCTCAAGGGCTGGGGACATGCTTGTTCCAGATGTGAGAAGAAGAAGAAGGTAAAGAAGTGCCCAAGGTCATCAGTTTTGCTAGTCACACATTATCAGAAGCAGAAAAATCTTACAGTGTGATTACTATAAGTTTTGTAAGCAAATGAAAATTATACAACAGCAAGATCGCAGATGGAGTCAAGTGACGCAAAACCTTAAGCAGGATGAAGGTGGAAAGGTAAGTAAATGGCATCAGGAGTACAAGGGCATTTAGTTTCATAGGAAACATGAAAAATCTGATCAATGGTGTGTGTGTGTGAGTGTGTGTGTGTGTGTGTGTGTGTGTGTGTGGGGCGTTTAGTTTCATAGGAAACATGAAAAATCTGATCAACGGGGTTTGTGTGTGTGTGTGTGTGTGTGTGTGTGTGTGTGTGTGTGTTCCTGAAGATCATATCGACAAATTTATAAGACACACACGTGAAGTATGGGGACATTATGGAGTAGGCAAATGAACTGAAAAATTGCAACACCGTTATTTTTGAGAAGGCAAGTCCTACAGGTATTAACAAAATGTGCAATATGTCAAAAATGAAAACAGTCCAATGTGTCAAAATATACTGAGCTACACCCAATACTCACAAAGAAATACTGGTAGTATCCCTGGACATAGCTGGTCCATATCCAAGAAGTAAGGGAGGTTAAGATATGTAGTAGCACTACACTGTATTTTCTCAAAACATATCAAAATGTATTCCATTAAAAATGCAACAGGACAAACATCAGAAAAAGAATTGAGGGAGACTATTTGAGAAGAGTAGGTAAACCAAAGCTATCACTAACTGACAACGCTTCATATTTCGTTGGGCAAACGTGGAAACAATTTATGACCTAATAGGGCATAAAGCACATATTAGTAAGCTTTTATCATCCAGAAGCAAGCCCAGTAGAGCGAGTCTTTAAAGAGTTTAACCGGTTTAAAGGACATACACCCCTCACACACACGCCCAATAGGTGGAGTACGTAACTCCTTTCATGCAAGTTGTCAATAACCTTCCACATTCTTCAACCAGTTTCACACCAAACGAATTGATGTTCTGGCCAAAACAATCAAATGAGTGGGAGTCGCCCATACCAAAGGTACCTACTACAGAAATGACACTACAAGACAAAACCAAACTAGCCATGGTTACACTAAAAAACAGAACCGAGTAAAGAAAGAAAATTAATAATAAGAAACTGAAATGTATTACACAATATTTTGAAGGACAACAAGTCCTCTTACGGACACACGCTAAATCAACAAAATTTGGCAAACTTAATAAGAAGTGGCAATTATTCTATTGAGGGCCATATGTAATTTCCAAAATACCATATCCTGGGACGTACAGATTAGTCTATGAGAAAACAGGGAGAGACAAGGTTCTCCCCCTCACAAAGATATAAAAGCTTTTATAGAATGATGAAGCTAGGTATCATTTTTTTCTTTCTATCACAAGATAATTGTACATAGTTCTCAAAATTCTAAGCGTGATTTTTCTTCTGGAGTGTATTTTAAGATAAAGTAATGCGTATAGGCATAAGTAATTTTTTTGATTTGTACACGTATGCATAAAATTAACGGGAATGAGAAGTAATACAGTGTTTCATGGGAAGTAAAAGTATAAACAAATTAGCTTTTGGCTCAGCTTTCTGTGCTCAACAATACTTGCTGACATCAGTAGGAGAGGAGGCATTGATCTGCGCGCATGCACGACAGACTGGCAGAAGGTGCAACCAAATAGGAATGCAATATGTACAAGTACTTAACTTAAATACGAAGTACACGGAAATACTAAGCAATTGCATCTACTATCTAAGAACTAAGGAACCTATTGATATATGTACGTAGAGATTTAATTAAATACTAAGCTATATACAACATATTTACAAGCAAAAGGAAGCATTATGAAAAATTAAACAAGACATGTAAGCTAAGGAGAAACAACAAAATACTGTAAGAAATGTCAAATAATTTCCTTTGCAGGGTAAATAATCATAAAGGATAACATAATAAACTAATGTCTATGAATTTAAACAAAGTATGGAAATATCTGTGGACAGATGTAATGACCAAATATATCAGTGGCCACCAAGCTACATAATGCGATTGGTTTAAAGTTTTTTTCTTTCAGTGACCAGTGCATCATCACAGCGCAGAGGAAAAGAATTATGTCAGGAGTAGTAGGTACCAAATGAAGAAACGGACCGCACCTTGAGTAAACAATTTAGTCATAAGGATATTTATACAAACGTCATAAGGCAATGAGAAACAAAAATATGCATTGTTGCAATATATCTCCGTGACATTTACCGGTACCTATTGGCTACAGAGTACACGTAAACATTTAAGCATGTGATTTTACAAAAATCAATTGATTTTTATCATGTCACATGAAAACTTGAATAATGACATTTCCAGATATTCGAGAAAGATAAGTCTACGATGGTTAAAACATCATATTGCACACTAAGCTACACCTGAATTGAAGTAAACAGCACTAGCACAGGAAGAAACAGCACAATATTACATGAATGATTGGTCAGTGCACATTATTTCCATGAAATAAAAGTTCCTTGGCAACTAGTCCATGACTGTACGAGTATCATTTCCTCATAAATCCTCGAACCAGTAGATGAGTATTGCCTTTCTTCCCTCCCAAACGAAGGGGGTGGTGCCAAGCATAGTTAGGCCAGCAATGCGTACTGTTTTAGTCTTATTTCCAATGGTATTCTCCCTCCTCTACCTAAGGAAGAAATGGGCTCCCATATGCGATAAAAGCCTATCTATAAAATGAAGCATCATATGCTTGCATTGTATCATAATAATGTGTATGTAATTAATTTGTATATGTGATGTGAACGAGGATAAGTTAGAACAAACAAACAAACTGTAATAACAGAACCCAGTTAATGAAAATTTTATGACATTTTAAAACTTAAGAAATTTATGTTCATTGTATAAGCAATGGATGGAATGTCAGCCATAGGTATAAGCTATATTGATGTAACTCAATCCTTGTATGAATTTGCATTGGAAACCAAAATCCATGTGGAGAAATGAACTTTAAAGACAAGCAATTCATACAGTGTTTTGGATGGCTATATGTGTCTTTCAACAAGTGAATGATCAAGTGTGGTGACATTAACATGCGTTGCAGCGAAATAATTTCTGAATATCATGGCTCACAATGCTTGATACATTAATAAGTGAACTATAGTTGTTCGAGCCAGTACTTACCTCGTCGATGGATGCCGTTAGCCAGGGTTCTCTCTGCTGAAAATACAAGTATGATGGTTAATAATGATGCCCGGGCCATAAAAAGGGAGATCTTCTGCCGCAGCATCGGATTTTGAACAATAAGCACACACCCACTGCACCCAGAATGAAGACAAATGCCACGGCAATTCTTTAATATGTAGTACTCAGGTGAAATATGAAAGAAAAGGAGTGCATGCACGTGTGATGGTAGCAACTAACATGTTGACCTTTAGCGACTGGTTCTTAGCCACCAAATCTGCCAGAGCGCAAGTGCGAAACCCTGCAGCGAGGCCGAAGCAAACTGAGCATTATTGTCCATGTGCTATATTCAAATATGTAATGGACTATCATATTATGCATATAATCTTTTAATTTCTTGTAGAACTCTAACATACATAGGATAAGCTGACATATCCATTCCATTAACACTTTCGCTGCAGCATCAGTGCAGGCGCGCAATTCTCCAGTGCGGGCCGGTAACGCTCGAGTGCGGGCCGGTAACACTCTGAAATGGCAGGTACTGCTCGGAGCCGACGCTCCTAAGCACACCTGAGCTACAGGCTGATGTCAGGACCTTGTAAGATCTGTAGGATCATGTTCTATACTAACTTAATGATGACACCTTAGATGCTTTACTTCAAATTAGCTTCGACTGAATTGTGGTCATGTTTTAAAGTCTGTTTGCTGTCTGACACCTATAGGGGTCACAGGCGTCATTCAAATGTTTGTGATTTGTTGATAATGTAACAAAAAATACAATTCAAACAAGCAACAAATCCACCGCAGTCAGGAAAAATTTGGATTCCAAAACACAAATTCTAATGAAGGAAAAAAAAGGAAACTGGATTCATCTGAAATTATATCTACTTCAAATGCGCATTTTTAAGATTGACTGATAGAGGTCATCAATTTAGTAGTGGAACTGTCACGAAACAGATTCGAAAGCTGTGCTTCCAAGCTATCATCACTCTGCAATTCTTCTGCAGCCTCTAAATGACAATCTCCTTGGTATGCCTCGTCCTCACTACACAGAAAATCACTGTCGTTTAGTACACTAAGTAACTGTTCCTCTGTCAATTTAACACTTTTCCTGCTCCTTTTCACATTGGAAGGACCAGGTGTCGGTTCAATAGCAGACATTACGAACATTATACGCTCGATAACTGACCACACAAAACAAAAGTTTACACGCTTTGATGGTAGCTTAGACGCTGCAACTAGACTGAGTATTCCGACAATGAGCGCGGACGCTTATAAGCGTCAGCCGCACTGGCTCGTGGCTTGTTGTGACGCTCATAAGCGTCAGCCGCAGCGAAAATGTTAAATAAAAGAAAAGTCATCAAATAAAGTGCATCGACCCCTATCAGCAAATGTAAACGTGTACAATCAAAAAACACTGTACGTCTCCATACCATGTCAACGTACAGTGTGGGGGCAATTGTGTAGGTACACGGTGAAAAACCCTCCAGATACAGTAAAGTTAAAATTTATTAGAAACAAAAATGTAACACCGATCAACCAAAAGTATTGGCAAAGACGTTAATTATTAATGCACAGACAAATGAAAAAAAGAAACCCTCATTCATTTTTCTTTATACATGACTTTGTTCCTCACTCTCTCGTATGTAGAAGTTTCTGTTAAGATGTGCGGTTCGAAGTATGAGGGGTTACGAATGTTTTGTATTGTAAATGTTGCACAATAAGAGAAGATTTGATATCAGTATGAAGTATTTTTTAGTGAACTGAAGTGGAACCAAGTAAGGAGGATTTTCTTATTTTTGACACACACTGGTGTCCTTGAAGTCTGCTGCCTGCATCTACAATTGAAATGTAAGGGAGGGAATCCGATTAGCCAAAAATCGTACAAACACAACATTTCTAATAATGCAATTGTAATATAGTTTAATTTTTTTCACATGTCTTGTTTATGGTAAGTAGCAGCCTATCTTTTCCTATATTGTTAATTTAAAGTTAGGACAAGTCAGAATTTATGTTGACATTCACCTCCATTCTGTTTACATCACAGTTATAATCATGTCTTCTACTAATGTTCACTGATACGTACGTTTGTTTTCCAATTTCCCCTATCAATTCAGGTCATTAATTTTTCCTTTGCTTGCTGAGTGTCGCTCAGTTTTTGCAGTAACAAGTCCATGTGAAATACTGGTAAAATACACACTAATTGCCATCAGACGATTTTAGTTTTCTTTAGGAGATAATTTTACCCAGGCCACTGTAAATTGTCACATATCCAATGTGTAACCTACCAAGCTGTTAACAGTTCAGTTTTTTGCATGTTCTGTGGATACTTTTAGCTACAACTCACCATGATGTCTCGGTAGATTTACAAGAAAGATGCACTTTTGCTGTGAGAACAGGTGCATGCTGGCCATTTACACAACAGATTTTTTTTTATCTTACTCTACATCATAGTTTCATTAACGTAAGCGACCCTCAGAGGTACTATTTTCTCAGAAATTCAGCTATGTAGTAACAGTCATCAATTAGAAATTATTTCAGCTTTTAAAAAAACTTTATTTGCCGGCATCTTTAGTTCACACGGAAGGTGCTCAAATAATTTCATGACTGCATACTTTTCTCCTTTCTTTGCAACAGCTGAGTTGTGGCTAGCAAAGGTGATTTTTATTCCTAGTGTTATATTTATGAATACTGTGTTATTTTCAGGTTTGCCTCATTCTTCACAAATAAGTTCATAATACAGCACATGTATTGTGAGGCTGTTATTACGCCCAATTTTTTAAACAGTTGCATGCAAGACATTTCGTGATGCACACTGTATATTCATACAACATGATCATGAGCAATGAATACTTTCGTGCCTATAGCTGCAATAGCCTCGGAGAAAACATCCATACATCAGTGCCTAAGTGCTCAAAGTAAGCTAATTTCCTAATGCTTTCATCAACAAAATCAGCTATTACACATACAAGAAATATTGCTGAACTCTAGTGTTTGAGAATCTATAATACGTGATATCCAATTCAAGTTTTGATCAATTTGCACACCAAGGAACTTTGAAAAATCCGTATTGGTTAGGGGGGATGCAAATGAAAATGAAAATGAAACAGATGGAAAAAGTAAACTATTATTTTTCTTTAAAAAAGGGTCTCCATTGTTGTTAATACATTTATCCCACAGTGAGGCAAGGCTGCCAACACATTCATGAAGAAATGCTGGTGGTTGCCTACAGAGATGTACTCGAAGGCAAATTCTTCATCCGAAGCAAACTGAGGGCATGAATGTCTTTCTTCAGGGCTTCAAAAATATGTGGAGAGATCAGGACCATATGGAGGGTGTGTAAGGGCCTTCCAGTTAAATTTCTGTATAATACTCTAAACCACCTTGGCACATGTGGGCAGGCGAAGGTTGTTTCGACTCTGATGCAAAAGTTTTGTTGGGAACCCCTTACAAATTTTCCATGCAGCCCCAATCTCCCCTAATGCGATGTCTGTAGTTTTGGTGCCCTGAGGAAAGGTATTCATGGCTGTCCATTTGCTTCAAATAAAAAGGTGCATGCCTGGGTACAATCATGGTTCTGTAGGCAACACAAAATTCTTTCATGAAGGCACTGATTGTCTTGTCTCATAGTGGGATAAATGTATTAACAGTTTTGGTGATTAGTTTTGAAGTAATAAGCAGTTTACTAACTTTTTCCACCTGTCTTGTTTTCATTTGACTGTCATTTATGTATTTCCTTTCCCCCTTGTTGTATTGTTATTGATGATATATCTCACCTTGTACAAAACTAAATGAACTCTTTTCTAAGTTAATTGACTGACCAGTTACAGAGAATCAATGAATATTTGCATGCCCTGAAATTGGTGAAGGTACTATATCTACTGGAGACCAAGTTCTTTGAGAGGCGGACATGTATAGTGCACAAAACGTGTTTTACTATTTGTGTAGGTACAAATTTTTCAAGGCAATAGAGAGTTAAGGATGGGTGCGAGAGCTAGTAATTCCCATTATGAAGGAGATAGGCAGAACCTTAAGTGAGACAAAGTGGTCTTGAATACTGTGAATATTACTAGTGAGATAAATGTTGATGTGAGAGAAAAACTGGAGATCTGTAAGTGCAACGTGCAGACTACTAATTAAGGAATTCAAGGGAAAGACAGTAATAAGAAGTCATCAGAGAAGCTGTATTGGATTTAAATTACTCAAGTGTTCAAGACTGCAATGGCATGCAAGTGATATATTAATTAACGGCGTCGGGTAGACCGCTCGTCTGGTGCAAGTCTTTCGATTTGACGCCACTTCGGTGACTTGCGTGTCTATGGGGATGAAATAATGATGATGATGATGATTAGGACAACACAATACCTAGTCCCTGAGCAGAAAAAATCTCTGACCCAGCCGGGAATCGAACCCGGGCGCTTAGAATTGACAGTCTGTCGCGCTGACCACTCAGCTACTGGGGGCGGACATGCAAGTGATGAGAAACAGTAATTGACCTACAAAGTGTCGTATAAATATTAGTAATTTTCAGCATGAGATTTCTGGAATTGCACGAACACAAGTGAAATAGTAATGCAAAGTAGCGACTAGTGCAAGTGCTACCTGCAGCATTATTAGTTTTTAGCTGTTGTCTTAATAAAGAGTGATCACAACTACAAGTGTCATCATCAAAAAATACAAACCATGTGCATCCAACCAACCGTGAAATTAAATTGTAATCAGGCTGTGTTAAAACTGAAACACGGACATAGGGTTGGTACAAGACATATGACCACAGTACTTAACCTTCCCTTGTCCATCTGTAACTATTTCACTCCCAACCAAATTGAATTTGGACTGCTACTCATGGTCAAAATATCATGAGAGGTGGTGGAAACTTTACAAGTGCAGCTCATCTGAACAAGTTACCGTTGGGAATACAGAACATCAGTCAATATAATGCACTTAGACTTTATCACAGCAAAATCCATTCAGCTCTCAAAAGTCTGGAACCAAGTCTACAGTACATTAGTTATATTCTATAGGACCCATGGAAAGGAATCTCTGGGATGTAAAAAGAAGTCGAAGTTGTATACCTTATTGAATAGTAATACACTGTAAGAACTTAGTTATGAAAAATATAATCATCAGACAGTTTGTATGCACTGACATTTCAAAGTCTCTGACAGACTTCTTTATATTCTACATTTATATGTACCCAAATCTTTTCTTATCTCTTGGAATCAATCACAGAACTTGGCCCATCTATGCTTCATTTTAATCTGTCGTAATCATTACATCTGCCATTACAGTCCATTCCCTGATGCATATGTTTGTTTTCCTGTCTCTGTTACTAATTCCAAACTTTTCCCTCAACTGCTCATTCAGCATTCCTCAGTTTTTAAACAGTTCCCACAGTAAAAGTCCAAATCACATATCATATATAACAACTGGCAGTACATACAGATTGTAAACTTTTATTTTGCATCCAAAGCTTAGTTTTGTAAACTCTCTTTACTTTCAATATAATGAAAATCAATTGTAGTTGGGCACAACATTTAGCCAAGTGAACTGATGGTAGATCTACATCCACATCTAGATGGATATTCTGCAAGCCACCTTAAAGTATATAGCGGTGGGTTCCCTGTATCACTACTTGTCACTTCCTTTCCTGTTCCACTCATAAATAGAGCGAGGAAAAAACAACTGTCAGCATGCTTCCATATGAGCCCTAATTTCTCATATCTTACCTTTGTGGTCCTTATGCATGACATATGTTGGCGGCAACAGAATCATTTGGCAGTCAGTTTCAAATGCCAGTTCTCTAAATTTTCACAATAGTGTTTCCCAAAAAGAATGCCACCTTCCCTCCAGGCATTCCCATTTTAGTTCCCCAAGCACCTCTGTAATACTTATGTTTTGTTTGAACCTACCGGTAACAAATCTAGTAGCCCTCCTCTGAACTGCTTTGATGTCTTGCTTCAATCTGACCTGGTATGGATCCCAAATACTCTAGGAGTACTCCAGAATAAGTCACACCAGCGGCCTTCGTGCGATCTCCTTTACAGGTGAACCACTCTTTTCTAAAATTTCCCCAATAAACTGAAGTCAACCATTTGTCTTCCCTACCACAGTTTTCACATGATGTTCCACCTCTTATCGCTTAGCGACGATATGCTCAGATATTTAAATGACTTGACTGTGTCAAGCTGGAAACTAGTAATACTGTATTCAAACATTTAATCATCCACATTGACTTACATTTTTCCACATTTACGGCTAGCTGCCATTCATCACACCAAATGGAAATTTTGTCCAAGTCGTCTTGAATCTTCCTACAGTCACTCAACTTTGACAACTTACAGTACACCACAGCATCATCAACAAACAACTACAGACTACCGCCCATCCTGCCTGTCAAATCATTTATGTATATAGAGAACAGTGGTACTATCACAGTTCCCTGAGGCACTCCTGATGTTACCCTTGTCTCTGATGAACACTCACTCACTATTGAGGACAACATATTGGGTTCCATTATTTAAGAAGTCTTCGAACCACTCACATATCTGCCTGAACTTATTCCATATGCTCATACCTTCATTAACAGCCTGCAATGGGGGTACCATGACAAATGCTTTCCAGAAATATAGAAATATGGAATCTGCCTTTTGCCCAACATCTATAGTTCTCAGTATATAATGTGAGAAAAGGGCAAGCCAAGTTTCGAATGAGCGATGCTTTCTAAAACCACGTTGATTCATGCATATAAGCTTCTTAGCCTCAAGAAAGTTTATTGTACTCAAACTACGAATGTGTTCAAGGATTCTGCAGCAAACAGGAGTTCGGGATATTGGTCTGTAATTTTGCGGGTCCATTCTTTTACCTGCACTTTTTTCCAGTCGCATCAGACTTTGTGCTGGGTGAGAGATTTATGATAAATGCAAGCTAGGTAAGGTGCCAATACTATAGAGAAATCTTTGTAAAATCAAACTGGGATTCCATCCGGACCTGGTTATTTATTTGTGTTCATATCTTTAAGTTGCTTCTTTATTCCAGGTATGCTTAATTTCAATGTCGTCCATAAGGGAGTCTGTCCAATGGTCAAATGACTGCATGTTTGTATGTGGTTCTCTTGCATGAACCAACGTAAAACTTTGCTGGCTCCCATCACGTAAAGACCCAAGGTGGCAACCTAACTGAAAGCAAGCAGATGACAGAAAATTTGCAGGAACAAGACTGTAACGTTGTAAGTGGTCTGCAAGATGTTATGTCAAGAACGTGCGTGTACATAAATGTATACAATAGAACTTTTGCAAATACCCAATATGGCCAAAGCTGTTTACCTTTTTTCCTTCCATTAATTGATGGCTTGACTAGTTCATTGATTAGGAGTTATGTTAATTATCTGACCATCCTGATTTGTGATAGCAAAATGTTAATAAATGTTTACATGTGCTGAATTATTGCACACTAAATTATAATTCAGTTTCAATAAGTCTTCCATCTGAGAAAAATTTTTTTTGAAGTTCTTTTTCGTCTTCTAATTTCAATGGGAGTGTTAGAAATATAGCAGAGAAAATAGATAAAATTGTGCACACCCATATCTGTATCTTTTTTGTGTAATATATTATAAAGATTAATATTTCTCTAATGTTTTCGCAAATTATCTTTGTGTCTGAGATCAAGATGGACCATGTATGTATGTGACAAAATCTCACTTACAGTTATATATTTTACAAGACTTTATTTTGTTTTGGAAAGGTGAAAATTATATTATTACATTCCTAGGTATCTATCAGCTACAGTCATTTGAATGTAAAATATGTGTCAGTGTATGGGAATTTTACATTATCTACAAATATATACTCCATCAGCACACACAATTACTCATCTGTGAAACATTCTTTCCTTCCTCTACATAGTATGGACGAGTTTCAGTTCAATGTACAATCAATTAACAAAAGGTAACTCTCATATTATCAAATACCGTGATACAGTGTTATTGTATAAATAATAACAAAGTTTTAAAAACAGCTTCTTCAGTGGTTTTTATTCAAATCTTATGCATTATGACTTCACTTCATTTAAAGTCTCACATGTGTGTCTACACACACACACACACACACACACACACACACACACACACACACACACACACACACACACACACGCCACAAGTGTGGCCTTCTAAAATAAAAAGTAAATACATTTAAATCTTCACATTTTTACACACACAACCACATTCGTGTTTCCTGCAAATGTACAGTTTTGTAAACCTGAATTACTTCCATTGCAATCATAATTTATTTTACACAAACTGCATTCTAAGAGTTAGTTTTCAGGTTTTTGAGAATCCACTTGCAAGTTACTGTTTCAAACAGTCTTTTGTATTTTATGCAACATAATTGTACTGATTAGGATTGTCCTTATCACGTTCCATGTAGTCTCTGTCAATTAAAGATTCAATACGTTTCTTCAGATCAGCAGGCTGAAAAGAAACAAGATGTGAGATCTTTGTTTACCACGGTATACTTACAGGAAAGAAAGAAAAATTTAATTAAACAGATCCATGAATGTGTATTGATAATGGCCTCTTGACAAGAAGTATTGTTTTTCAATTACTTTAATTACAAGGCATTTCTAAAGATAATACGTCTATAAAACAATTTACTTTGTACAAAAACATTTCAACAAAAAAATGATTTGAAGCTATTTCTGAACAAGACATTAACAATCTTGCAGTTCCTGAGTGATAGCTGATAAAAGAACCTTGTTCCAGGGTGTGTTACCACCCAGAGATGTCCTAAAAGTACATATTTTCCTACAAGTACATATCTGATAGAATGAAAATTATGTTCATATTCTTTATCAGGTATCACTAAACAGGTTTCTGTTGGCTGCTATAAAAATCCTTGAGTGTAAATATTCACAAGTGATCGTCCAAGAAAGAAGTAGCTAATAAAATCTGCACTTGAGCAATTCTTGAGCATTGCTCATAGTCTGAGGCCCTTAGCGGGTGAATTAACACAGGACATTCAATTAAAAGCTGCATGTGTTGTTACAGATTTGTTTAGCAAGTGTGATGCTCATCAAAATCTGGAGAGAAATGCTACACGAGAAGTTTCATTCTAAGCACATACGTTCCAAAAACAATAGGACTACCTATTTCATCCCGCATAAAACTTACGACATGAACCATGAAAAGAGAGAGAGAGAGAGAGAGAGAGAGAGAGAGAGAGAGAGAGAGAGAGAGATATTTGAGATTATACAGAATTACCAACTGTATTTCCACACACCATTCATAACTGAACAGGAAATTAAAGAAATTATAATGGTTTCCAAAGTAACCAAACACTGTAAAATGGCTTGCAGAGGTTATGATAAATATTTGTGTAAAATGTCCTTTCATTAACCATGCAAAACATTCCCACTGTCTGCTTTTGTCCAATTAAAAAACTTTTCTATTCTCTGAGTTTCCAGAGATTATTAATTCACTATACGGAAGGAAAGTGAATTTCTGCTTGATCTAAATTTCCCTAATTTGCTATTTTTGTGGACTAATTTTGTTACTTCATATAAGGCCCATTTAATTTATGTGTTGTTCTTAAATTAAAATGACCTTAAACCACTGAATAGCACAAAATACTCTAATACTTAATGCCTGAACAATGTGTGCAAAATATTAGGATCTCTGGGTAATTTGTGCAGTTGTTTGAACTAAGTCTGTAACTGAGGCACTTCTTTTTAGATTTTGTAATAGCCAGAGAATATTTTAATAAATGGAGCTTATCCACACAAATTCCCAATGCTTTCTAGTCTCTATGTGTGGAAGTTAAGTATTCTCCTCTTTATTCTAAAAGCCTGCCCATATTCTGGTTAAACATTCAAGACATTTTTATGTTTGATATATCTTTCATATCTTGGCTTGTCGCATACTTTCAGTAATAATGATAGTGTTTGGTAACTGTCTCTTCTTCACCCTAAATAATCTGGTCATTGGAAAATATAGCATTTGGAACAATACTGCCTAGTTTACGTGTCATTTGTGTGCCAAATTTTCATTAAAAACTGGGATACCTGTGCTTTTTTTTCCTATAGTGGTCAGACAGAAGACCTAGTGTCAACAACGTTTCATATTTAGAAGAAATGCGTTGATACTTGAGTGGCTAACTTAAACGCATTACCTTATTAAAAGTTCAAAAAGAACCCAATCCCGCAAAAAGAACAGCAAGCCCAATTACTTAAAAACTTCATATTTTTGTGTGATGTTTTCTGAAAGAGGATGGATCAAATATAAATAAACCTTTGTAAATTCTGTGTCTTTTCATCATGTCCAAGTTGTAGGCAAGGAGGTTACATGAGGAGGGATACACAGCAGGGCACGTGGAACAGCCATTCTACAACCAGCATCTACTGTTACGAAGAAAGAGGACAGCAACTCATTAAAATAAATTTTCTCATGAACAAGAATATTAGTACAATTGAAAATCATAGTTATGCTCACAGTTTGAAGAAACCACTCTTTATGAGATTGGGCAAAGTATAACAAGGTGATCAATTTTTCTAAAGTTACCTGAACAATGTAGCAGTGGCACATTTGTGAAATGGTTACTCAGTAAAAACACACTTTAAAATTGCAATTATTTGCCAAAACACATTATGTACTAGAGAATTTAGATAAATAAACATTGCGAGCATGCAGAATATTTTTTTATACTTACAATGGTTCCAGCATTATTAGACTTCTAGTTTTTTAAGCTGGGAGCAACGCATCACAAAACTGATGTGTAAACAGTCAACTAAAATTTAACATGTTTATAGAAAACACATATGTAATTTATTTGGCAGCATTTACCTTCACTGGGAACTTTAGCTGATTGTATAACTCACTGATGAGCAAATTATGGCTAAGTGTTTTTCGCATCTTCATTATCCTAACAATAGCAGCATCAATCTGATATTGTCTGTCCTGGAAAACACGTTCTTCTGTGGCCTTCTGTTCTTCAGTCTGCAAAAGGTAACATTTAAGATCAGTTCCTTCTTACCAAACAGTCAATATTACACACAAGCTACATTTATGATATTATTCACCATTTATTTACAGCAAATTCTAACATTAGTACTAAAACAGAAATGCCAATTTCCATCATCACAGTTTTATCTTTCTCATGCAAACTATCCACATTCTATTTTATTACAGGAATTATAAGTAAAATCAATTACAGAGATGTGAAGAAAGTCTTTCTGAGGACAGCTAGTTGGTGGCAACACACAGGTCAGGCCGGTATTACCTATCAAATTTCCTTGTCAAAGATTTTGTCAAAGATGTGATCAAATATTCGTCAAATATATTTGACAAAGATCTTTGACGTAGCGCTAAAAAGGGGCATTACACTGTGATCATATTTTTCGTCAAAGTTCAAGATAGCTGACAACAACAACAACAACTTGTCATTGACCACAGCAGTTGCATGTACCACAATTGCACTGTGTGCACATGCGGAAGAAAAGGTGGGGGGGAAAAAAGGAAACACCTGGGTTAAGCCGTGGGTTTTACAACAACATGATAAAATCATTCAACAAAACTTGTTACGTGAGCTTATAGTGGAGGATGTCAAGTCGTACATCAAATACTTAAGAATGGATGAGCACACATTTCTGGATGTGCTCAGTGAAGTGTATCCTCATATCACAAAGCACAATACTCATTTAAGAACTGCTATATCTGCAGAAGACAGGCTCACTGTAACACTCCGATTCCTTGCTACAGGAGAGAGTTAGGTTAAGTTAGGCTAGGTCAGGTCAGGTCAGATCTCCAATCATTAATTTTGTATTCAGGGTGCCTCACGTTGTAATGCGTATCATCAGTTTCGTACATCACTATTAATTTTGTAGTTGAGGTACACACCAATTGTATTTACTGGAAATGTTTCTAAAAACACTACAGATGACAGAACGCTGCAGCGATGCTAGCGCTCCACGTGATAATATGTCACATTGCAGTGAACAGAAGACAAGCGACTTCTTTGAACAAATCTACAGCGAGGCCCTAGATTTGAATAAAATATTTGATGTCATTTGACAAAGTTCCCTATTACACCATCAAATTTCTTTGACAAAGATATTGGACAAAGAAATTTGATAGTGTAATACTGGCCTCACGACTGCAGGCTTCTGGCCTGGAGGAGGAAATGTGACTTTTCAGGGTCAAGGCAGGGAAATCAATGTAAGTCTTAGCTCTCTTTTTCCTTATCTCAATAAATGCATATTGCTTTCAAGAAGCCTTCACCAAAAATTTGGAAGCAAGTTTCAGCTAGGCACCCTCCAACTTCCATCACCACCTTTATTCAAACCTTTATCATTAAATCACTAGCAATGGCACTAAGATGGCTACCCTCTCAAAAAATTCCAGTAAACAATTTCAGAATATTTGAGTGGATATTAGAATTATTTGTGAATAGTGCCAATCTTAGAATATATACTGAAACAAACTGGTGATGATAGCTTTTTTTCCTGTAGGATGTACAAATAACTCAACCATGTTACTGTTGTCACAATTTTTTTTAGTGAGAGAAGGAGATGAAAGTAAGGTCGAAGGAAGTGATGCTGTTTAGGGTACAAACATAAATCACCCAGATTTCATTGTCAGAAAGAGACAACAGGACAAGATCTGAGAAAAATAACTAATGAAAATATCAGCAAATATTTTACTTGCACATTCTACTGTCTTCCATGACTCTGTGTCAAGAGCAATCTTACTATTTTTTTCCTGAGTAGTTCCTTTTCTCTCAATATCATTATAACCAATACACAGAGTTAAAGAGGCTGATAAATGACAGCAAGTTCCAACACAAAATAATATGGTAGATTTTAATACTAAAGTAACACAAAAACTACAAATTATTATGTAGTGAGGAACCAGATTTTACACTAGAAATGACAGAAATTTTAAGTCAGTAGTTTTCGCCAAGAAGGACAATATATTCTATAAACGTCATCCAGAAGAAACCAAAGAGAGAATGGACACGGAAATGATCTCACTAGACAAGAAGTACAAATTGTACATTATGAGAATTTGTACATGCTGGTGAGCAAAAAACAATCACCAGCTTAATAACATGTTGGCCCACCTCTGAAACACAATACAGCGACGATTCTATGTGACATGTATCTGATTAGTTAGTGGTAGGTTTCCGGAGATATGTGGCGCTACATCTCTACAACATGTCATACAATTTCTGTAAATTACAGGCCAGTAGTTTGCAGCAATGGAGCTGGCACTCAACAGCATGCCAGATGCACTACACTGGATTCAGATTAAGCAAATCTGGTTGCTAAGACATCAGCACGAGTTCACTATCAAGTTCCTCAAACAACTGTAGGAAGTCTTTCGTCTTGTGACAAGGACATTTATCCTACAGGAATATGCCATTTGCCTTTATAGAAGTCATCAGTTTGCAGGGATGCAGGTGATGATGTTTGGTTTGTGGGGCGCTCAACTGCGTGGTTATCAGCGTCCGTACAATTTCCCAACCTTCGCTCAGTCCAATTTCGCCACTTTCCTGGATGATGATGAAATGATGAGGACAACACAAACACCCAGTCATCTCGAGGCAGGTGAAAATCCCTGACCCCGCCGGGAATCGAACCCGGGACCCCGTGCTCGGGAAGCGAGAACGCTACCGCGAGACCACGAGCGGCGGACAGGGAGGCAGGTGTTCTGCAGTAATGTTCACATAGTCCACAGATGTCGTGGTGCCTTCAGTTACTATCCCAGCTCAAGTGGAGGTCCAGGTGAAAGTCACACTTATTATAATACTGCTCGCACTGGCCTGAACCTGTGGCACCTTCGAGTTGAGAAAGTAAGAAGTGCAAGCTCATTACTTCAACAGAGTGTTTATTAATGTAACTATAAAATCAGACAGTCAACAGTATTAGAAAAACATAGGTACGAAAATAACTGCTCAGGACACCAATGTACAATATGCTGATCTTCCACATAGTGTATGTTTTGAGCTACCATTTGCTTGTATGGTGGCATATCTAGGAGCAACCATCAAGCTAACATAACAATAAACGTCGTTTACTTGACCAGAAGATGTCTTTTCACTGATACACAATCCAAATTTGATGATCCTGTGCCCACTGCAATCATAACTGACGATGTCATCAGATGAACATAAAAACATGTATGGGTTGTCAGCTGAGGAGCCCCACATTCAATAACGTGTGCTGACCAATATGCTCCGCAACACTTGTGCCAACACCAGCAATGTACTATGTTGTCAGATGCGCCCTGATTGCTGCCTATCTTGCTTTGCAGAGTGGACAAACCTCTGACATCCACATCTTGTGATGACTCATGGATGTCCAACACCTTGCTGTCTATTTGTGGTTTCATCATCTTTCAACCACAGTCTGAGCTGCTGCTTCACAGCCTGTGCCATATTGATCCTTCCCACCAACACCAGCTTTTCTGAATTGCAAAGGTGGGAACTTTCCCTGCAATATATCCTACTTTCCTGTAACCCTCCTAGTCTTAACCTTTGTTAGTCATTGTCCACTCCCATCCAGCCCCTTCCCTGTTCCCATTCCAGCACTACACAGCCCTCATCCTCCATTGCACACAGTCTTTTTACTTCTCTCCTATTCTGCTATTCCCCACACCCCCTCCCTCCCCACCTCTCTGCTCCATCCGTCTAACCTCCAGACTGCACACAGCTGCCCTGCCATCTTTCCACCTCATCCTTCCACCCTCCCCAACAGCATGACACTGTCTGCCACACCTACCCTACTATCCCTCCCCCTGCCCACCCCTGCATTCTCCTTACCGCCACCTAGTCACCACTCCCATCATGCACTGGTACTGTGCTCGTAGTGTTGCCTCAGTTGCCTGAGACCGCAGTCGTGAGTGTGAGTTGCATTTACGTGAGTGTGTATGCGTGTGTTTGCCGTCTAATTATAACGAAGGCCTTATGGGCTGAAATCTATATTTGTGACAGTCTTTTTGTTGTGTCTATCTGCAACTCAGCGTCTCCGCTATATGGTGAGTAGCAACTTTCCTTTTCACAATATTGTTACATTCCATCCTGGATTTTCCACTGTTTGATTTCAACCACATTCCATAGGTGCTCACAACATTAGCTCACGAACAACCGACTAGCTTTGCTGTTTCCGAGAAATATCATTACCGGGACTGAGCTATAAAAATTTGTCCTCCGTCCAAGTCTCTTGTATGTCAGTGGATTTTCCCATTTGCAACCCATGAATCACTGGAATGATTTCCCATTTGTCATACTTACATACTTTCCTTTCCATGTCACATGTTTGCAATGTCACCAAGTGGTACTCATTCTAGTGGTAGATAGTGGTCACAATTTTTGGCTTATTACTGTATACAAAGAGGAGGATATACCAGATTAAATTAAGAAAAAAAGCTTAACATCTTAGAAAATGAATTTTATGTATAAAAAAGGTAGCAATTAAGAGAGGTACTTATATAATGCCCCCCACAAACCATGGGCCTTGCAGTCGGCGGGGAGGCTTGCATGCCTCTTCGATATGTACCATAGGTGCAACCACAAGCTGGAAGCAAAGGAGGAACTACAGCCATAATTTTTCCTGAGGGCATGATGCACTACTGTACGGTCAAATGACGATTCAACCTCTTGGGTAAAATATTCCTGAGGTAAAATAGTTCCCCGAGCAGAGACTACCCAGGAGGATGTTGTTGTTGTTGTTGTTGTTGTTATGAGAAACAGTAGCATTCTATGGATCAGAGCATGGAATGTCAGAGCTCTTAATCAAGCAGGTAGATTAGAAAATTTAAAAATGGAGATGGATAGGTTAAAGTTAGATACAGTGGGAGTTAATGAGGTTCAATGGTAGGAGGAACAGGACCTCAGGTCAGCTGAATAAAGGGTAATAAATACAAAATCATACAGGGGTAATGCAGGAGTGTGTTTAATAATGAATAAGAAAATAGGAATGTGAAGAATCTACAATGAACGGCATACTGAATGTATTACTGTAACCAAGACAGACATAAAGCCCACACTCACCACAGTAACAGTAGGAAAAGGGACAGAAGGAAAAATAGTAGGTGAATATGGACTGGGGGAAAGGAATGAAAGATGAAGCCGCCTGGTAGAATTTTGAACAGAGCATAATTTAATCATCACTAACACTTGGTTTAAGAGTAACGAACGAAGGTTGTACATGTGGCAGAGACCTGGAAACACTGGCAGGTTTCAGACTGATTATATAATGGTAAGACAGAGATTTTGGAACCAGATTTTATACTGTAAGACATTTCCAGGGGCAGATGTGGACTCTGACCAGTTTACTAGTTATGAGCTGTAGATTAAAACTGAAGAATTTGCAAAATGGTAGGAATTTAAGAAGATGAGACCCAAATAAACTGAAAGAACAGAGAGTTGTAGAGTGTTTCAGGAGTAGCATTACAGAATGATTGACAAGAACAGGGGAAAGGAATATGGTAGAAGAAGAATGGGTAGCTTTGAGAGATGAAATAGTGAAGGCAGCAAAGGATCAAGTAGATAAAAAGATGAGGACTATTAGAAATCTTTGGGTAACACAGAGATACTGAATTTAATTGATGAAAGGAGAAAATATAAAACTGCGGTGAATGAAGCAGGTGAAAGAGAATATAAACGTTTAAAAAATGAGAGTGACAGGAAGAGCAAAATGGCTAATCAGGGATGGCTAGTGGACAAATGTAGGGATTTCGAAGCACATATCACTAGGGGAAAGAAAGATACTGCCTACAGGTGTGTTTAAGAGGCTTCTGGAGTTAAGAGAACCACCTGTATGAATATCAAGAGCTCAGATGGAGAACCAGTACTACGCAAAGAAGGGAAAGCTGAAAGGTGGAAGGAGTATATAGAGGATCTATACAGAGGAAATTTACTTGAAGGCAATAATATAGCAATGAAAGAGGACACAGATGAAGGTAAGATGGGACATATGATACTGCATGAAGAATTTGACAAAGCATTGAAAGACCTAAGTCAAAACAAGGTCCTAGGAGTATACAACATTCCGTTAGAACTACTGTATTGATAGCCTTTGGAGAACCAGCCATGACAATACTCTTCTATTTGCTAAATAACATGTATGTGACAGGCGAAATTCCTTCAGACTTCAAGAAGATTCCTATTCCAAAGAAAGTAGTTGCTGACAAGCTTGAAATTTACTGAACTGCCAGTTTAATGAATCATGGTTGCAAAATACTATCATGAATTCTTCACAGAAGAATGGAAAAACTGTTAGAAGCCGACCTTGGGGAAGATCAGTTCAGATTCCGGAGAAATGCAGGAACATGCAAGGCAATACTGACTCTCCTACTTCTCATACAGAAGATAGCTTAAGGAAATGCAAACCTACGTTTATAGCATTTTTAGACCCAGCGAAAGCCTTTGACAATGTTGACTGGAATACTTTCTTTGAAATTCTGAAGGTAGCAGGGGTAAAATAAAGGGAGCAGAAGGCTATTTACAACTTGTAAAAAAACCAAATGGCTTATATAAGAGTCGAAGGGTGTGAAAAGAGAGGCAGTGGTTGAGAAGCAGTAAAGGGAACCAAGGAAAAATTTGCAGTAGTAATTAAAGATCAGGGAGAAGAAATAAAGACTGAGGTTTACTGACATTGTAATTATGTTGGGGACAGCAAAGAACGTGGAAGGGCAATTGAATGGAATGGGCAGTGTCTTGGAAGGAGGATATAAGATGAGCATCACAAAAGCAAAAGAGGATAATGGAAAGTAGTTGAATCAAATCATGGTGATGCCAAAAGAATCAGATTAGGAAATGAGATACTTAAAGTAGCAGATGAGTTTTGCTATTTGGTCTGCAAAATAACTGATGATGGCCGAACAAGAGAGTATATAAAATGTAGACTGGCAATGGCAAGAAAAGCATTTCTAAAGAAGAGAAATTTGTTAACATCGAGTATAGGTTTAAGTGTCATTTCTGAGAGTATTTGTATGGAGTGTAGACATGCATGAAAGTGGAACTTGGATGATAACTAGTTTAGAGAAGAATAAAATAGAAGGTTTTGAAATGTGGTGCTACACTAGAATGCTGAAGATTAGATGGGCTGATCACGTAACTAATGAGGGGATATTGTACAGAATAGGGCAGAAAGGCAACCTGTGGCACAACCTGACTAGAAGAAGGGATTGGCTGGTAGGACACATTCCGTGACATCAAGGGATTACCAGTTTAGTGCTGGAGGGAAGTGTGGGGGTAACAATCACAGAGGGAGACCAAAAGACTAATACAGTAAGAAGTTGCAGTAGTTACTCAGGGATGAAGAGGCTTGCACATGATAAGAGTAGTATGGACAGCTGCATCAAACCAGTCTTCAGTCTAAAGACCACAACACAACTTTTAGAAACAGCTAAAGATGTTATAGCAATGGAAAACCCAGGGTGGAATGTTACAATAATATTGCTAAATATGATGTAGGTATGAAGTGAACAAAAGAAAATCTCAACAGACTGGAGCGGAAGATGTAATTATGAAGATAATGAATATGAAATGGAGTTAGGTGGGATGTGCACCAAACAAATGGATTGGCAACATACCAATGAAGTTTTTTTGGTTTCCAACAGATAATAAAACACAATTAATTTGAAAAGATATACTTTCATGTCATTGCAACACAACTGATTTCATCCCCAATGATCCATTTATTTCGTTTTGGTGTATTTAATTCATTTTATATACACTACCTGTGGCAGGGTAGGATACTGTCCTCCATCTATTCTGTACCCCAGTGGTACTATTGTCACATACTTTGTAGGAGAACCTCTGGTAGTTGGTTTCAGAAATCTTAAGTAGAAATATCAGTAATAATGAAAGTTAGCATCAGGCTTGGAGGAAGGCACTGATAGCGCAATGGTTAAATCTACCGCTTGCGGAAAGTAGACTGTTGGGTTTGAGTCCCAGTCTGGCACAGATTTTCAGTTCTCATGTACCTTACACTGCAGGTTCAGCATACCTGAATGGTTAGCACTGATGCTGTTTCATGTCACTGTATATTTCGATGATTTGACTACAATCCATTCAGTCATTTCAATTCTGTCTATTTAATTCATTTAACATTTATCATTTTCTTGAAATTTTTCCCTATTCTTTAACAGTTGTCTCAGTCTGTTTCATATGTTCATTTACTTTTCTCTTTTCACACCTGCAACTATTGGTGTTTGCCTTATAATCTTTCTTAAATAATTGCCCTTTTCCCATATGGCCACATCATCTTCATTTTCTAAAATGCTGAGGATTTTGTTTAATTTCATCCCATGTATATCCCAATTCTTCAATAAGTGCTCATAATCTAGATTTCTGACTTACTTCCTGTATAATAAGACTTTTTGTTTTAAGGTTGTACCCACTTTTACTATCCATGTTACAAGTCTACGATCACTTGGAGTTTGAAAGAGGCTTACGATCATCATTTCCTGCGCAATTACATTGCTGTCTGATAAAATATAAATTTTAATCCATTTCCTCCTAGACAAAAGTAGTTTCTATTTCGTTCCAGAATAAAGTGTTACAGATAAGTATCATGTCTCAGCAATTCCACTAATGTAAAAAAAAGTGCTAGGCTGAAACAGCACGCTGGTGACTTTGTAGTGGTGTAGATTGTGTAGAAGTGGAGGCAATCGTATGACACTCTCACTTACCTTAGTCACAGGACTGATGAGTTATGTGTGAGTCAGTTGGGTGGATAGAATTAGTGCAGTATAGTGGGTCAACATAAAGTCAAAACAGAATGGCAGAAAGGTGGTGGTGTATTTGGATGTGCCCATGATCACATCATGAATGAAGCTGCCCAATTTGTTTGTATACCATTCACTCACAAGCCATGTAACAAAGTCGTTAAAAGATCCTAACTGACTGGGGATGGCAAAGTTTCACACCTTTTCAATTACAGTTTCAGACCCAACAGCAATTGGTTCTGTCAGTGGAAAGCTGGTCCACCTCAAGCAGATTCTGAGAGAACAGTGTGAATGGAACTGCCTGAAATGGACATTTGGAGACTGGCATCTTACAAATGGCCATTACTCACAGTGGTTAATAAAACTGCACATCATCAACAGGCCAAACAACATAAAAAATGGACAATAGCAGTCTGGAGATGTGTAGTTTGGCCTGATGAGCCACAATTTTTCCTCTTTACCAATGATGCAAGGCAATGACTGCACCAATGGCTCAATGAGACATGCTGTGCATGGAGGTTATACTTCAGGCCAATGATGGTTCTGTGATGTTTTGTGGGACATGTTATCATACCTGTACTGTGTCCCAATCATTCAGGTTACCATAAACATGAATTTGGAAGTTTATTTTAACATTCTTTGTCACAAAGTGTTGAACTTTCTCCTACATCCTCATCATGAGTATGCTGTGCACACTCCTATCTTTCAAGACAACAACTGTGTCCAAAGGGCTGCAAGCATATGTTCCGGTTTGAAGAACACTCAGGTATCCTATTGCACTTTCACTGGCCCACTAAATCACCAAATCTCAATATCAGTCTGTGCATGACAGTACATGGTACCACTAAAAATTGCCATTTTTTCAGGGCTTATATCACGGGTTCTACTGATCACAGAGATAAAGGGTCAAGTGTTTTGGACAGTTTTTGACCTGGCGATCACTTATGTACCTATCAGAAGAACGGGCTTACTGTAGGTACCGTACAGTACAGGGTCAACATTTAAATATTACAAACTTCTTCCATCACAGGCATGTTGAGCAAATCGGATGGATATTTTGCACTAGACGTGGTCTACAGCAGACCTCAAGTGGTTTATAAAAGAACCAACTGTTCTTGGGCAGTTCCTTCGAAAACCCCAAAAAACTGAAGTAAATAAATTAACTGTCAAAACTTTACTGATGAATAAAATTCGTTATATACAAGCAGCACACACTGCTGTAACTTGGAAAAGAAGGGAACCAGCTAAAATATGCTACTGTCGGAGCACCAAACAGGCAAATGTGTTCCTATTTAAAACACTGATCGAAAAAAGTGAGGAACTAGTTGTCTAAATCTTCATGTTGTGCTGAAAGAGAGTAGCAGTGAGACAGTGACAGGAGAGGGAGGAGAGGAAGAGAGCTGTCCCAAAAAAAAAAAAAAAAAAGAGAGAGAGAGAGAGAGAGAGAGAGAAAACAGCAGTGGGAGACAAAGAGGGAGGAGATACTGATGGTCAGTGAGAGAGAGTGACATGAAAAAAGAGGGATGGATAGAGGTAGAAGCAGCAGAAGCAAAAGAAAGAGAAAACTGTGAAAATGAAAGAGAGAGATGAGTCGAGACTCTATATAGGTTTGGGGGTGGGGGGAGGCGGTCTCTATAATTAAGCCTATACCTGATTTTCCTCTTTAGTCTGTAATGAAATGTACGTCCTTATTTTAATTCCATTTGGACTTCATTTTTCCACTGTCTCTCTGATTACCTTACTACGTCCTTTTTCATATTATTTGACTATTATTGAACACCTGTACACATTTAACTAGTTCCTGAACTTTTAGTGCTACTATGACATATGCTAATTATTTTTTGAATGATGCTGCCGCCATCTGACTGTAATAATTTATTTTATTCTTATATGATCTGGATTTTGGCCTTAGTCCATTTTCAAGTATAAAAACTTATTTGTATGCCATAAAACATCAGACTGGTATGAGGTACAAGTCCTTGTCAAAACAGCATATCTGGTCATATGGGCCAGATTTGCCATTGTTAGAAGTGAGAACATCACTAAAATGCATAAATATATTGAAGACTTTCCTTTCTGGACCTCATAGCACATCTGTTACATGAAACTGCTAACCAATAATACTTGTTTAGTGTTTTCAAATCACATCTGAGCTACAGAGAGCAGAAATGAGAATCTGCGATATATTTAGGTGTTTTAGAGATATTCCCACTTTACTAATGACAGATCTGGCCTATATGACCAAATATGCTTTTTTAACAAGGACTTATTTCATACCAGTCTGACGTCTTTTGACATATTAATAAGCTTTTATACTTGAAAATGGCCTAAGGTTGAAATCTTGATCAGTTATTAATCAAATGGCAGCAGCACCATTAAAAAAATTTACCCTGACTGTGGTTCCAACAAAAAAAAATATATACACACACACACACACACACACACACACACACACACACACACACACACACACTGATTGTATCCTTCTTCTTAAGCGGTCAGACTCATGGGGCCACATGAGTCAATGATTAAGGTTCTCCACCCCAGTTAATTTCCTGCAATCCTCTTCCAGTTGTCACAGAATTCAGCAGTTGAGAGGCCTTTTTCACTATCCTCTCTTCCTAAATCTTCATATACGTCTTACGCCATCTGGTCCACATCCAGAGAAAACTTTGACCATTAGTTTGACCATTTGGTCAACCCAGCTCTATGGTACTGCTTTAACCATCTCTGCTATGTTGGGCTGCTTCATGGTGGAAAACTGTCCACCCTTCAGATTCACTGTCGCTAATAAGACCATAGGTTTTCTTGAGGATCCACCTCTCAAAAGTAAAGAGCTGTTTTAGTTCTTATGTTTCTCAAGTGTGACACTGATACAGAACAACAGAGAGTATGTAAGTCTTCTAGATTCTCAACTTGACCCCTGTTGACACACTCCAGAAGAGTTCAGTAGTTAGCCAAGAAAACACATGCATCTATTATCAAGCAGTATTCTAATTTTAATCTCTGCTTCACTTGATCTGTTTCTGACAGTATGGTTCCTCATATTTGAAATTACTGGCCCATTTATATTTATCGCCATGTATTTTTTGCCATTGCATTCCTCATAAATTTCTTCCCATATGTTAGCAGATTAATTTGCTGGCACTACCTGACGAACGATAAGATTTGTTACACTCATATTTACAAGCTAAAAACTGTTACACGAACTTTTGCGCAATACAATTTTACAGAATAAAAACACACATCTTCCTTGGTTATCGACAGCAGTGCAAAAGATTATTTAAGGAGTGAGGCATAGTTTCTAAGTTCTCACTCTATCACCATGTACTGTGATTTTGAAGTATTAACTTTAACTCAGTCTTGCTGTTGCTGTTGATAGATCAGTGTACAATATCACTAAAATATCATCAGCATAAGCCAATGAGTGTGCAAAAACTTGGAAGCCTGGAACAACGTAATTACTTACAAGGGGACTTACAGACTGACAATCTGCTATTTTCTTTATACTCATAGCATTTAAAGCGCAGTGCTCAGACATTAATTTTCAAAAAAGAACCCTCACAAAAATTCAGGAAAAAAGAAAAAAATTGAAAAGAAACTGGTTCAAATCTCACTAGTAGCAACTTCTTTTACTCTATTTAAATTTCATATATATTAACAAGTGGAAATATTTAATCACAGTTCTTTAATAAAGATAATATCTTTTTATTTTTAATTATTAATCACATGAAAAATGTGTGTGTTCACAATTAATTCAAATTCTGTATAAGAATGAGGAACATTGAACAGAAAGTGAAATAAGGTTTTATTTGTAGATACTGAACAGTATTATTACTGTACAAAATCTTTTTCATCTAACAATATGGCACTTTGCATGTCTGTACCAAATTTTAATTAATTTTCATAGGTTCAGTAATTAAAAATAAAAGAGGTTTTATTAAAAATTACAATTTAATATCTATTGATTAACATTTCCATTTTATAATTGATATATAATTTAAATAACAGTAACAAAGAAGTTGTTAATAACAAGAACCTGACTGACTTCACGATTACCAGACCCGTATGTTATGCATTCAGTAAGCTACTGGCAATTACGTCAATGAGGTCAAAATTTTCTCTGCTTAGAAAGTATTCCAAAATATTCATGTATGTTCCTTTTTTAAAAATACGTTGTACTATTTTAGGAAATTCACATACGGGCAATGACCTCCAAATTATGTAAGAATGTAGGGAACGGAAAGGGGCAGAAAAGCCCGCAAGGTTCCCTTGTTGGTTTAATCTTCACTTCTGTATCTGACACACTGAGAAACTGTGGGATATCTTGGTCCTAGTCTGTGGGTATTTTAGGCAAGAGGTCTATCCGTGGCCTTTAGATGTTCAGATAATTTTTCATCCTCTATAGACATTCTTTAGCTGTTATATTGGTACGAGTGGGAAGGAGATGCACAAGCTCATGAAAGTCCTCTTGTCCTCCTTCAACTAGAGCTTTAACAAACCTCATTTTTCTCTTCTCAAAGTAGCTAGAGCTCTTCTCACTGCAACTGTGTTTCTGTCCTTTTGCCTTCCACCTTCTGCGTTTCCTTTTTTATCTTTACCTTATTTTACTGAACCACATTCGATTTAGGTTTACTTGTTTTAATGTAATTTTTGTAATATATCTTTGTAAGAGTCCAGATATTTTTTAAATCAAACAATGGAAAATCCAGGATGGAATGTAATATTATGAAAAGGAAGTTGCTACTTGCCATACAGCAGAGATGCTGAATCGCAGACAGGCACAACAAAAAGACTGTCACAAATATAGTTTTCGGCCAGTAAGGCATTTGTCAAAATTAGATGATAGACACATACGCTACACAAACGCAACTCATACACACGACTGCAGTCTCGGGCAACTGAGGCCACATTGGGAGTAGCAGCACCAGTGCACAATGCTGCTCACAGTGTGGCCTCAGTTGCCTGAGACTGCAGTCGTGTGTATGTGTTGTGTTGTGTTTGTGTAGTGTGTATGTGTGCGTCTGTCGTATAATTTTGACAAAGGCCTTTCTGGCCAAAAGCTACATCTGTGACAGTCTTTTTATTGTGCCTATCTGCGACTCAGAATCTCCACTATTTGGTGAATAGCAACTTTCCAGATATTTTTAGTTTTTCATAATTTGTACTGTAGCTCATTTAGGTATCAAAATGATTTGCCTAATTTATTCTAAATGTGCCTTATATCTTCTTGTACAATAACTTATCACAGTTAAATTCGTAACTTCTGAACCACCTTCAGTTCCCACTGAACACTCGAATATATGGTGACTAGAAAATCAGAGCTACATTCCACACCTCTTTCTGATGCTGACTTTACATTTAGTAACCAGTTTTTGTTTTGTTATTCAATGGCAATGTGATCAATCTGATTAATTGTTCTCCCATCTAGAGAGATTCATGTTTCTTTGCAGAATATTGTCCTATTACAACTATACTGTACCAATGATAACATGATTTTTGAGGTGCCAAAATAGATTTAACTTATACCTCTCATTAGTTTCATCTTTCCTTCTTTTCTGACTGTACCTACGAAAATAGGTCCTCACCACCAATTTTTGCACACACATCTCCTGTTATTATTATTATTAACTTGTAATAAAAACTGTCTTTAATAATGCCGTTGCTTTCTTGAGAAGAAACATAACAATTTTTGTTTACCCAGATTTAAAAAAAAAAGAACCACGTCATTCTAGTATTTATAGATCTAAAATCCAACATTTATTTCCCACATGCGATTTTCTGATGATGATCCATGAAACAAAACAGAGTTTTCTATTAAATCCATTTGAGATCACCTTATCACTATAGTAGTGTGCAGGTAAGAAGGTGGCTATGTGATGCATTCTGTGCAGAGACAGATGGCATGCTCTCTGTCTCATACCCCACAGTCCAGCGCCATTGCCTACCCTGATAAATGGCAACACTAGGGCGACTGCTACACTGGGACACTGTTTCTGCTTCTGACTCTCATGTAGAATTTATATGCTCGGAAAACTGTAGATGACCCTTCTTAACATAATACTTCTTGTGTTTATTTTATGCCCCCATAATAAACACTACAGTGGTTAAGCAATCTCAGCATAACTAAACTAATATGAAAATCAATGCTAAATGTTGTACATGCAACCCAAAGTGCTCGCTATGGGAGGATGTGGCAGAGTGATGCTACTGACCGGAGCGTCACGTGGTACACAGTGCACACAACTATAGATCTAGCACATATTTATCAACTTCTCTTGTCAAACTCACTAATGCTCTGATCTATCAACAAAGATATTCAATTCATGAAAATACAACACAACTGGATAGATGAAAAAAAATCTACTCATCAAATGGTGGGAAAAAAAACACATCTATATGAGGATATTTATTGTTAAGAGTCAGAATTTGATGACAATATACATCAACATGTCTTGTCCATGTCCTATTTTTCTATGTAGTCCCTATCATGTTCTATAGCCTTATGTCAACGTCGTGGAAGAACACGTATTCCCTGCTTGTAAAAGCTCATCATTTAGGTGTAGCAATGTTTTCACTGCATGACTGACACCCTATTCAAAGTGTGTTACCCATAGAGAATCTTTAAGCAGCCCAAAGAGATGGATGTCTGAGGGTGCCAGGTCTGGGCAGTATAGTGGATGAGGCAATGATGTCCAACCCTATTTGGCAATGTGTTCCCGGGTTCTCTGACTTGTGTGTGGGCATGCATTATCATGTTGGAGCAAGATTTCTGCTCGATTCTTATCCGATCGAACACGTTGGAAATGGTTCTTGAGTTTTTAGAGTCTTCATGTATGCCTCTGAATTGATGGTTGACTCTCATGGCATCACATCAATGAGAATGACAACATCACAATCCCAGGCGACTGTCACCACGACTTTTTTGGCAGAAGGGGTTGTCTTGAATTTCTTCTTTTGTGGTAAATGAGGACGATGCCACTCCATGGACTGCCTTTTTGTTTCCAGTGCAAAGTGGTGCACTCAGGTTTCATCCCCTGTAATGATCCATGACAGAAAGGAGTCTCCATCGGTCTCAAACTGTTCCAACAATTAAGATGAAAAGTCCTTTTTTTTTAAATCTTATGGTTTGCTGTGAGCATTCGTGAAACCCATTGTGAGAACCTCTTTGAATATCCGAAAGTCTTTGTCATTGCAGACACACTTCCAACGCTGACTGACAACTGTAGAGCCAATTGTTGGGTTGTGATGTGCTGGTTGGAATGAATAATGGCGCCTTTTTAAGTAAGGGGCAATACTTATTGAACGACCCTCGTAAGTTATGGAAATGTGCAAGCTTCCAGAGACAATTCTTCCTCCTCCTGGCAGTAGGGGAAGGAAAAGAGATGAAGGAAAAGGACTGGAGAGGTATTTTCCATAATTTGCCCCATTTCCTAAACCTCATCAGGCCTTTTTCTTCATCTCTCTTCCTTCCGCTTCAACCTCTCTGTCAGAAGAAGGAGCCACTGGCTCTGGAAGCTTGCACATTTTCTTAACTTTGGATGTCCTGTTATCACTAGAGAGTAGATTTTTTTATATATCATGCTATATCAGAAAAGCTCTGATTGGTGGAAGTTTCTTATGCTTTAGGTTTCTGACTACAGCCTAGAGGGCTGTCCATCACATTACTTGTGTTGGTATCCTACATTACATTCTAAACTCATAGGTCCTAGTATAAAATTGGTGTCATCATGGAGGGCATATATTTGTGCTCAAGAGTTTTAATCTCCTGTATCAGTTGCTCTCAACAGGCTGGGAGCCTGACCTACCACTTGTTTATTCTTCGAGTTCCTTCTCCTCGCCTGTGAGCAGGTAACTGTCTATACAAGGCAGTATGGGACAGCACTTTGATAGTATCACTTATTCAACATGTCACAACATTGTCACTGGACTTTGTGGTATTTGTTAGAAGTTACCTTGGCTCAAATGACAATCCCAACACACTCATAATGGTGCTGCCTCAGTTCTGGGCTGCCTATTAGGGTTCCCCTTGTTCCTAACTAACCACAATATCTGTCTTACACTTAATTAGTGCAGTAAGTTCTATAGGTTCTGATGTTCTATGAGAAGTGTACCAACTGTGTTAAGATTTAATCACAATCCATTATTCGATACTTTCAAATATTTGACAATGAGCACTGCACTTTTACTATTTTTTCCTATACTGGCTCATCTCAAACCAAATTTGCATATTGTGAGAAGGCAAATAACACATTAATAATGAATATTAGAAGAAACAAAGGGTGTAACAGATAAAACTTTGGCGTACCATACCCAACTGCTTCAAATTCAAGAGCGTGTATCATTAAGTGATGGTATCGCATTATGTTGGCGAGATAAGAACTTTAATAGTTGAAGTAGTAATACTGTAAAAAATTGATCAAACTACTACACTTTCTTCTGTGGTTCCTCTTTAAGGCCCCTCCCACACTACAAGTATTATCATCAAGATTTGTATACACATAGTTATAATCAGACTACATATAACGATTTAATGAATACAATATGATTCACTTACAGTTTCCTTCATCTGAATCTGATTGATTTTTATTCGGAAAAGTTTGTTGGAGAAATCCTTGTTGAACTGGAACTTATCAGTGTCTTCCACATCTCGTCCTCTTGGTTGTTTCTGCAGTACTCGCGCTTTACCACATGCCAGGGACTGCAACGTCCGACGCAGCTCAATATCCTGAACAAACAAATTGAAGTCGGGACATTTTAAACATCACATTTATCTGTCAAATAAATGCAATAGTGAATTAAACTAATTTTAATTTCATCATTATCCATATTCAGTAAACTGAGAAAGAGACAGCTATGCATAATTAAGAAAATAAAAGTTACTCTGAATTATAGTATACAGAACAGAGCCTTGATGCTAAACCATAACACTGAAATAATGCAAGAGTGATATTTGTTAGTAACATTTATGTTCACCTCATGTCCAATTAATAAAAACCTGGACTTTCTTTCCATTGTTTGAGGTCAACTTAAGCAGCATTACTCTGAGAGAAATACATTTGTTTCACATTATGTGCAGCTAGTCAGTATGAGTTGTTCCAGATATACTCAAAGTTAGTCTAGGAAAGAAAATACAGTGTGATTCAAAAAGAATACCATAACTTTAGGAATTTAAAACTCTGCAACGACAAAAGGCAGAGGTAAGCACTATCTGTCGGCGAATTAAGGGAGCTATAAAGTTTCATTTAGTTGTACATTTGTTCGCTTGAGGCGCTGTTGACTAGGCGTCAGCGTCAGTTGATGCTAAGATGGCGACCGCTCAACAGAAAGCTTTTTGTGTTATTGATTACGGCAGAAGTGAATCGATGACAGTTGTTCAGCGTGCATTTCGAACGAAGTATGGTGTTAAACCTCCTGATAGGTGGTGTATTAAACGTTGGTATAAACAGTTTACAGAGAATGGGTGCTTGTGCAAAGGGAAAAAAGCCAAGAACGAGTGATGAAAATGTAGCACGCATCCAGCAAGCATTTGTTCGCAGCCCAGGAAAATCGACTCGCAGAGCTAGCAGAGAGCTGCAAATTCCACAACTGTATGGAGAGTCCTACGAAAAAGGTTAGTTATGAAACCTGAACGTCAACTACCCGAGGCGATGGATCGGCCGCCAGGCAGCCCGTGACAGAGCACTTCATCACTGGCCTCCAAGAAGCCCTGATCTTACCCCCTGCGATTTTTTCTTATGGGGGTATGTTAAGGATATGGTGTTTCAGCCACCTCTCCCAGCCACCATTGATGATTTGAAACGAGAAATAACAGCAGCTATCCAAACTGTTACGCCTGATATGCTGCAGAGAGTGTGGAACGAGTTGGAGTATCGGGTTGATATTGCTCGAGTGTCTGGAGGGGGCCATATTGAACATCTCTGAACTTTTTTTTGAGTGAAAAAAAAAACCTTTTTAAATACTCTTTGTAATGATGTATAACAGAAGGTTATATTACGTTTCTTTCATTAAATACACATTTTGAAAGTTGTGGTATTCTTTTTGAATCACCCTGTATTGTGAGGAAAATAAAAAGGTCAATCAAAGATTTGAAGAATAATAAAAATTTCTACATTCCTGAACACTTACTTTTATATATCTTTCAGTTGTCTACACCACTTCATTCTCTCAAACAATTTAGTGAGGACTGCATTACAAATGTCACTTAGATACCGTCTCCTTCAATGACCCAAACCAATGAATCGTTGTTTTGTTGTGGTAGGACAAGACACCACACTCACCTTACTTCAAATGTTGAATGTCTCATTCCCAGTTTAGAGAGTATGGCGTACCTGAACTGCAAAACTTTCCCACTTGTGTAAGATATTAAAGATGGCTGCTGGTCTATTTCCAAGAGTACACTGAATATGCTAGCAGATACAACACACATCTATTCAACTGTACAAGACATGAAACCCAAATCCTTAAAAGTGGACACTGTTGGAGACACAGACCAACTTCCAACGTCAAGAAAATTTGACAAACCAGTAAAAGACTATAGTGAAGAGAGAGTCCCCACTTTGAAATTGGCAAAACAATCATCACATGGAAATTTTTACGTTCCACTTCTATAGGCCGACAGCAACTGAATTCTATGTACATCACAACAATGGAGGCCTATCCACTACCTCAAATAGCTAAAACATCAAAAAATAGATAAAAGTATGGCAGATTGAAAGTACTGGCTGGGAGCATAAAGTCAATTCTGCAACTGGTCATGTTCTTTTGTTTTAAACTGCCATTTAAATGCCTTTTGTTCCATCTTCAATTGTAAAAACAAGCTGCTACCACAGAATCACTTCCACTATGGCCAACACCAAAGTAACATTATATCAAAACAAAGACCCTGTCACTATTCAACACTGCTGTACAGTATCAACACATAGTGTTTGTTTGTAGAGAGGGCTTCATTTTCCTTGGGTATATTCCTGTTCTTTTTTAAGACTCTCAACAGAATCGTCACACTGAAATATGCTGTGTTTTTTCCACTGTTGCCAAACTGCAAAAATGTCTGTATGCAAAATTTTAGCTGTCACATGACCTGGAAGTTACTCAAAAAATTATAAATATGACATTTTTTGCATGGTTTCTGCAGCTGAAACTGTCTGGCACACAGGCCTGAAATCTCACATTGCACTACACGATACTCTCTTATCACTGCTTCCAATGGCTTATGAGGTGAGTGTTGAATCACTGACTAATAGCTATTAAAATTAACTACGTGTTCATAAAGAGAAAAACTTATATTTTATTCATAGTGTTCCTTCTCAATTTGTAAGGGGGAAATATAAATAAATACAAGGTTTCCGACATGTCAAAATTAATTGCATTCCATGTAACTATCGTAAAAATGTGTAATATTTCAAACACAATTATTTGTACATCACGAACACATACTAGTGTTTGCAAATTGAAAATATGGTCACAGTGGAAGACAGGAAACTGCAGTGAGTTGTCGATAAAATTTTTCTTTGGGATTGATAACGATACAGAATCTTTTTGATCTAATGAAGAGTCTACATGGAGAAGGAATTTGTTTCCACAAAGTGAAAGAAAAGTCTGATACACGAAAAATGTAATGTTTCCATTTCCCAGACTCCGATGAGTCTACCACAAGGTCATCTGTTCAGAACATTGCTCTTTCCGTACATGCCTGAAACTTCCAATCACTTCTTGAAGATAATCATATAACACAGGTAACAACTAACCATACAGACAGATTATGGGCATTGTCAGAAACTGCAGACGTGATGGACTGCTGAATGTGTCCTTTTAGTACCACTTCTTTTTCAAAATCAGACTGATCTAAAACTATATACAAAAGATTCACTACAACTAGTGATCTCATGCTTTGCATTTCCAACAAAATCTTCGAAGTTCAGCCACTCTGTTAGTTCCCCTTCTTTGTAAGGAGCAGAATATGAAAAACAGGTGGATGTCGAAACAACTCCCTTACACTCAGCATTTAGTCATCTGGAAGCCCATAAAGAGCTGTACTCCACAGGAGCCATAACCCCAACCTCTGCTGCATAGAGTTAACTAGCAATACAAGCCATAGCCCTAAGTCTACTACCTGTTTAAAAACTTCTTGTCTGAACTGGTCATCATCCATGTTTTGCTTCCATGCATGGCTACACTCCATACAAATACTTTCAGAAAAAGACTTCCCGACACTTAAATCTATATTTGATGTTAACACATTTTTCTTCTTCAGAAATACTTTTCTGGTCACTGCCAGTCTACTTTTTATATGCTCTTTATTTCAGCCACCATCAGTTATTTTGCTGCCCAAATAGCAAAACTCTTCTACTACTTTACGTGTTTTGCTTTCTAATCAAATTCTCTCAGCATCATCTGATTTAATTCAACTAATTTCATTATCCTTGTTTTGCTTTTGTTGATGTTCATCTTATATCCTCCTTTCGAGAAACTATCCATTCCGTTCAACTGTTCTCTTCCATGTCCTTTGCTGTCTCAAACAGAATAAAAACGTCATTGGCAAATCTGAAGTTTTTATTTCTTCTCCCTGAACTTTCACCCTTTCGCACTGCTGAAGCTGAGTGTCCAGCTTGCCCTACCAGCTGAGGGAGGCGATGTACTGTGCACCTTGCCAGCGGACCACTGACTCAGCCTTACGACTGTTGCAGGTTTCAGCGACTGTCAGCTAATCACTCTTTCCAGTGCGCATAGAACCACTCTTCGATAATATTCTTTATAAAAATGGTATCACACTGTAGAGTCACAGTGATTGCTGTATTTTATAACCATGAAAGAGAACTTCAAATCAAACTGATCTTTCTCTTAGAAGTTTATCCCAGTCTGAGAAAAAGTTAGTTTGGAAAAACGATAAGAACTCTTTTTTACTTGTGATTCAAAAATTCTGTACTGTGAGATTTGCACTCGAAATATAAGTGCTGGTAACCTATAAAAACTCATTAATATTGGACCAATAATTTTCTAGATGTAAAGTTTTAAAATGAATAGTTACAAGCAAAGATACCCAAAATTCAGATAGTTAGCTGTTCCACATGGCAGCGAGTTGCTGAGAAACTGCACACATTTTTCTGCAATGCTTGCCTTCTGTGTCATTTGAGAGGTGATTATGTAGGATAATTCATCCACTTTCACATTATATTTGTTTGTGTCAAATGTACTTTAGATTAGGAAGTCAAATTAGAGTTACTTAACAGGGTGTGCTGTTTTCTGTTCAGTGTAGTCATGAGAGTTGCTGAGATACTGCAACTGTTTTGACATACTGTTCATCTATTGAAAGCTCTGATACATCAGTTCTGTGGGATAATTCATGCCCTTTCACATTATAAATAATTATATCATGTGTATTTTGTACATCAGGAAATCAAATTACTGTTACTTGACCACTCATGCCATTTTATGTTCGGCTCAGTCATTTGCTGAGAAACTGCAAGTATTTTGCTACACTTTCATCTTTGAAACTTCTGATACTGTAGTTCTGTAGGGTAATCAGGCCCTTTCACATTATGTACTCATATGTTTGTATCATGTGTACTATGAGATTAAAAAGTCAATTTACATATACTTGGCTGTGCAAGAGTTACTGAGAAACTATAATTATTCTGCTACATTTTTCACTTTTTGAAAGATTGATATGTCAGTTCCGCAGAATAATTCATGGCCTGCAGGTTATATATGTTTCTATCATTTGTCTTGTGTACTTTAGGAAATCAAATTGTATCTATTCAATTGACTCATAAGCAGAAAGGAACCAGGAGCAGATGAAAGCTGTAGCACTTTCCGGCATTACAAAGAAGAGCAGGTAACAATGGCATCGGCAGGAATGTTGAAATGTGGACGTCAGCAAGTCGTCATCCTATTGTGCATGTTTACCTGCCTCTGTGCCAAACCGTTAGGCCTTCCTGCATGCCAAGTTTAAATGAGTGCCCTTGGCCATCTGGCCATTATACATGCTGGACATACATACACACTGTAGCTGTCTAGCACTCAACCTACTGGGCATATATGTATGCCCGCAGCTGTGAAATTTTAATTTTGTTTCCTTTACTGATTGCTCAGTTACAGATTGAATGACACTGGCAATAGGATTCAACCCTGTCCCACTCCCTTCTCAACCACTGCTTCCCTTTCATGCTCCTTAACTCGTACAACTGCTGTCTGGGTGTTGTAAATATCCTTTCACTCCCTGTATTTTACCCGTTTCAGAATTTCAAAGAGAATATTCGAGTCAATATTGTCTAAAGCTATCTTTAAGTTTACAAAAGCTATAAACATACATTTGCTTTTCCTTAACCTATATTCTAAGATAAGTCATAGGGTCAGTATTGTCTCTTGGGTTCCTACATTTCTCCAGAATCTACACTAATCTTCCCCGAGCTTGGCTTCTACCAGTTTCTCCATTCTTCTATAAAGTATCTGTGTTTGTATTTGCAGACCATGACTTATTCCTTTGGACAGCTCCACATTCATAGCCTATATCTACAAACCATGCTCAGAGTATACTAACTTTCAAGTAATATTACTTCTGTTAATGTAAAGGACTTTTCTTCCAAGGACATTTTTTCTCATGGTGTACAGTAGTGTGTAATATAGACTACAAATTTGATTTTTTTCATAGTAGAGTTTCAAAATTTAAATGGAACATCTCACCTCGATACCTGTTGCCACTTTCAGTTCATCAAAGGAAAGCTCATCTGATTCATTGAAGAGAAGTAAGACTAAGGCTTGGAAAAGTGATACCATCAGTTCTTTCTTGCCCTGGAAAAAAAGTATTTATAAGAGAACGAGCTCATAAATTGTTCTGGGACAGTTAAAATGCTGAAGATAAATATACAAACCTGTGTGAATGAAGCTTTGAGAACGCAGTGTCCTAAAGTAGGCTGCCACTGTAGCTTGCGCCCACTGTGCTTACCGAGATAAAATTTGTTAAAAATATTCTGATATTGTATCATCTCTACCGGCAAGTTCACATCCAACACGGGGTATGTTGGCCAATAACCCATAGTCAGAATATTCACAGTCAAATCAATATTGGCTAGTTGAGGATAACGTAAATTCCCCATATGCTGAAAATGATATGCACATCATTACGGATCTATTTTTTAAACACTACAAGATCTGTTAGAAAAGTAGCTGATTTTATTTTTTTTGCGATACACTTGAATATGGCGTGCTTCCATGTGCTGATCTTGAACCTTCATGCACATAAGTGAATTTTTTTCCCGCCTGTCAATACCATCAGTTGCTAGCAAGCAAAGGTTGAGTGAGGTGGTATGTTGTGCTTGCGTCGGTGTTTTTCACTGCAAGGGAAACGACAGAACGACCAGAGCAGCGCTACTGCATAAAATTTTTCTAGAAACTGGGCAACAGTCGGGTGGAAACCATTCCGAAGATTGAGATGGCTTTCGGTGACAGCGCTATGAGCATTACACAGATTACAGAGTGGTACAACTGGTTTAAAGACGACTGCACATTGGTGGAGAGCGAGCCACGCTCCAGTCAGCCACAAATGTGCCAAAATGACCGGGTCACTGCCAAAATGAACATTGTGGTGGTGTGGGACTTTCATGTGACTATAAGAGAAGTTGAGGAAGAGATGGGTATCGGCACATTCCTTTGCTGCCAAATATTTGGCTATGAAGAGATTGTCAGTGAAATTCTTGCCAAAGCTGCTGATGATGATGATGGAGCAAAAGCAACTCCGTGTTAAAGTCTCACAGGACATGCTGGTCTCCACAAACAGTGACCCTGACTTTGTTAACACCATGACCACTGGCGACTAGCCCTGGAGTAGGGTATGACCCGGAAACCAAATCCCAGTCATCACAGTGGAAGCATTCCTCGTCACCAAGACCAAAGAGAGCCTGCCAAACACGCAATGATGTCAGAGTGATGCTGATTGCTTTCTCTGACTCCTGTGGTGTGGTACACAATGAGTATGCACCACAGGATCACACAATCACCAAAGAGTACTACAAAACCAGACTCATGCGCTTCAACAGGCTTCTTACTCTCCTGATTTGGCTGCCTTGACTTCTGGCTGTTCACAAAACACAACATGCCATTGAAAGGAACATGATTTCAGACAAGAGAGGACATCATGGCAGCAACGACAGCTGTGCTAAACTCCATTCCAATAGAGGCTTTTTTGGCACGCTTCAAACAATGGCGGCACCGCTGGGAAAAGTGTATGGAGTCCCAAGGGAACTTCTATGAGGATGATTAAGTGTCCAACACTCCAGGTAAGCCAGTCCCACTCCCCTCCTCCGCCAAAGGTGGGATACTTTTCTAACAGACCTTGTATATTTGTATCTAGACTGTGTCCATAATACATGTACATAATGATCCATATTTATTTACAATACACAATATGCTAAAACTCTCTGATGAATGGTGGTTGATTAACCAACCCCTAATTTTCAGATTAGCTACAGCTACCAAGAATATGTTTTGATGTTTTGAACGGCCTCAATGTGAGCCTGCTCCCTCTCCTCAGAGAGCAGTCAAACTGCAACCCCCCCACCCTTGAAAATCATATTTTGGGCTTCTGCTGTTGAACCGGTGCCTGTGCAGGAGTATATCTTCCCATATCCTCGGTACAGCCTGAGTAGTTAATTTGTTATTAATTTAGTATTAATACCTACTAAAGGTTCTCTATACAGGACGCTGGCATTCTAAATATTTGCTCAATAGTACTGTCTTAGTATAGTATTTAGTAAACAATGTAAATGAAATTCTTGCAATTCTAATTAAAAAAATCCCATATATTACAGAACATAATTTGTAAAAGTGTTGGTTTTTGACTGCCGAACAGTCATCACTCACCATATATTCACAATACGCTATACAATAAACTGATGTATTTAATAATTATACGTAACAACAAAATTTATCTCCTTTTCTGCTCACTGAGATGAAACTTACAAGTTTAACGATGCCAATATAAATTGAGCTGTCATTCACTGGTGTGCAGAAAATTTTTGATTGCTTTATATCAAGCAAATAAGAGCACATTTAGGCACATCATTAATGTGAGAGAGTAATTCAAGAAGACAAACCTTCCAAAGAAGCATACCTGCTTGAAAGCAACATTGATATCCTTACTGAGCTCCATGTCTTTGAACATGCCTTCCAGTTTAGAAGTAAAACCACCACCGCATTCCTGTTTCAGTTTAGAAAGCATGCTCTTCTCTGCATCCACACTAGCTGACTTCCCAACTAGTAATCGTTTAGCTAAATCCTGCAGAGCAAAACATTTTTATTTATACCATATATCATAACTGTAATATAAAGCTATTTGTCATATTATGTAACTAAAGTAAAAAATATGTATTGTTTCACCATGAAGGTAACTAGACACATTCTATAAAATATTTTAACATTCTTCTACCAAGCCTATTGAACCAATTATTCCATATTTCCTCAGGGGGTCTCTGAACTCATAATCAAATGCATTTATCTAACCTTTTTTAGAAAACTACACCTCATGTATGCCAACAGCATATAATCATATGGTGTGCAGTCTGTAGAAAGGGGTACTTGGTACATAATTCAAGCTGGATTACTTGAGAACCATGGGTCATGGGAGACTTACCGTACAGAATGAGAAGGAAAGAGTCTTTCCTTCTCATCCTGTAAGGTAAGTCTCCACTGACCCGCAATTCTGAATGACTTTCCCAAAATCTACCCCTTCTTCCTAGATCTCTCCAGTCCTTTTCCTCCACCCTTCTTCCCTCCCCTTCAACCCTTCTGCCTGAAGAAAAAGCCACTGGCTCCGAAAGCTTGCTTATCACAACAGTCTTACGTGTGTGTTCTGCCACTGCTTGGTGAGTAGATTTTTTATCTATCCAATTAAATAATTTTATCAATTATTGATTGTTTTCATTGTTGGACTACTTGAGAGATGCACGAGAACACAGTGGTGGAGGAACAACTACAAATTTACCTTTCAAACTTGGTAAACATTTTTGACAGCCTCAACAAATGAGTGGTTATACAGGTACCATCTAACAGTATGTCAATTTTTCAGTATAACACACTTCAATTGTGACACTTCTCTGTGACGACTTAAACCTTCAAACTCCTCAGCTTTCTTCTAGACTGTAATGGGTGTGGGAATACCTATTGACTTACAAGTTTCATACTTAAAACAATGATACTTTTTTTTCTATAGCTGAGAGACCTCAGATTTCTGAAATGTGTATCTTTGGATTAAATTTATCTCTGTGGTTTCCGACAACATTTGAATAACCTGGCCTGATGAGAACAACCATAAACCAACTTGCAAACAATTTCTAGTAAAAACTCTCAATTAGATGCAAAGGCCAATTTATCTCCACATGAAAGAATGTCTCACAATGCACAGAAATTGCACTGCACTGTAAAGGTTACCTAGTACCATTTTGTTATAAAATTTTTGTCCTCCAGTTGTTTCACAAAACTGAATACATGTTAAACATCTAAATAAATTCTGTTCTATTCTATTCAACATTATTACTTGGAGGTGCAAGACTATAATTGATTTTAACAGGGAAAAAAAATTATATAAAGCTGGATTATCTTGCTAAATCCGGGAATCACACAAATACACTCACCTTTTTATAAAAGGCTTCAAACACATCTTTTCCATGAATGAAACGAAACAACACCATGATTTTATCCAACAGTCTTTCCAGCTCTTCTTCAGTTGATTCTTTGTTGCCTGCACGAAGCTTTGAATCCACAAATTTGGCTAAAACATGTAAGATGGAACTGTAGCAATAATTTTTTGAGACATATATGTAATTAGCACAAAAGTAATGTTTTATTATCTGAGTTAACCTAATACTAGGAGCTTCAAACGCCACAGTTTGGCCAGTTAAAACAATGTGATTGATTTTAAGAGTTTTCAATGGACAAAGAACATATTCAGAGTAAGGTATGAGATTTGGAGTACTTTGGAGTACTGTTGTGATAAGGATTGAAATCCTTGCATGTTTATCAGTGCATTGAGGATGCAGTGTTCATGGACCTATGGCAATACCAGCTGAATCTGCAGCAACAGCAGCACAATCAGGAGAAACACTAGTTTTCTGACCTGCAGAAAAAGCCAATGAAGTACACAGGTAAATGGGACAATGTACGAGCTGTAACAGTGACATCACCAGTTACTACACTTGTATTGACATCATCTATGTTTCTAGCTTTCGATGAGAGGAAGCCTGGGATACCTATCTGGAACAGTTTTTGCTGTTTACCCATGCCAGCAAGTGTTCCAATGCTAGTAATCAACAAGCATTGCAATTTTCTTCTGGTAAACATATTTATAAAATATAAATTACAGCCACTCTTTGTTCAGCAGCTTGTTACTTGATGACTTGTGCAGTTTGTCGTCCTCAAATTTTAAGATGCAACCACATGTACTGGCTGCTAGTGAGAGCGTAATGGACATATTGGAGATGGGTGTGCTGTGGTGTGGGGTGGGGGAGGGGAGGGTGGAAAAGGAGAAGGGGGTAGGAGGTGGGGGAAAAAGGGAAGGAGATACATGAATAATTAGTTTGGGTACGATGTGCATGTAAACTGGTAAAATTTTGGGTCACACTCAATATTTTGAGGAACAGAAATACAGAGCAAGTGAGAAAGTCTTTACTTGACAAGAATATGCAGAAATTGTCAACTGTACAAGGCGATCTAAACAACCAGAATGTCACGGTAAGTGACGATTTCAGTATAGAGGTATGTACTTTAGCTTGATCATTATATGAAGTTAAAAAAGGTGGAAGAAGAAGACGTAGATCAAAAGCTTCTGAAGTTGCCAGTGCATAAAATGAATGAGTCCAAGTTACTATAATTGAGAAGCAGATATTTGATATGTTAGTATAAGGACTACAGTTTCGTGTAGTAGCAGTTGTCCCATGTTTATATAAAAGTGTGACACTAACGAAGTAAGGATTGATTGATAATCAATGTAGCAACATTATCTCTCAGGTTTTCTCGGCATTGATCTCACTAACACACATTTGGATGTGGATACAGGGACGAGCCTTGATGAAGAGCTAAACTTCATGCCAACTCAAAAAATGTTGCAAATAGTAAATTACATGAGCTATGTCGAGTATGTCACATCTTCTTTCCTGCCAGAAGCAGCAGATGAGGTTTGTCATGAAAACAGTAGAGCACTTACTTAGGTGCTAATACTGACGTCCAACCTCTCCAAGCAAGAACAAGTAACACAGAGAACTCTGTGGGAGGACAAGGAACCCAATTCTGCCAGCCTACAAGCACAACACTATGGTCCTAATGTCGTTTGTGGACTGCAATAAGATTTTCAATATTTTGAATGACACTGCGCACAGATAGGTAGATGTTGATCCTACGAGTCTTAGAATAGCGGTATCACCACAACTATATGGTCTTCCTAAGGTACATTATGGTTTCCTCTCATCACAAGAATTTCACTTTCTGATTTCTTGGAACTATTTGGAGAAAAGTTTAATGATTATTTCACAGAATTTTTGAGACCTGTTCTGATGTCAACCCATTTCCTGTTCAACATAAAATATCATGAATAAACCGATGGCATGACAATAGTCTTATCGGCTGTTGTGGAGAATCTGTATTTGAATAACTCTGCTTCAAAGACACTAGAATCAGTCAAATTGAAACCAACAAGTTTCTACTGGCACATGGCCATTTGTTTGCCATGTGGCCACGTGGATCAGAAAAACTTGAATGCAAATGTAGCATGTACTACTTGGGTCAGACTATCACAACAGTCGAAGAAAGGGGCAAGCAACATACTGTCTGAAATAACCAAGCAACCTGGTTGCCACAGAGCGCTGCATTGAATATCATCATGAAATGAAATACGACAAGACCAGTATCATGTTTCACACGGCAAATTTCTGGGACAGTGTAATTAATGATTCCAATGAAATAAAGATGCCAGAAAGTCTAATGAAGAGGGAGAGAGGTTTCATTTTAAACAAAGCTTCAGACCAGGTGCTCCATTTATTAAGATCACACCAGCCGTTACCATGTAAGAGAACATGCAGTTAACGGAATGCCGATGTAGGCTCTGAAAAACAAGAGTACCAAATGGCATAGTGGTCGCCGAGACTCAAACTCGGCTATAAACAGTGGTGCAAGACCAACAATAGCCCACAGTCTGATTGGAGTTCGGGCAGTGACTACAAATAACAGCAAAACATGCTGCACAGCTGGGTTGATCATTGAAATACTGTGCATAAAAGTGAAACAACTCAGCAGAACTCTGGAAGCACACAATTAATTCAGCAATAACTGGTTTTGAAGGTGCCCTGCAAGAGCAAAGGGAGGATGGAATGAGAATATGAAGAAGAAGAGGAGGAGGAGGATGTGCACAGAATGCAGAAGTAAAAAAGATTCAACGAGATACAAAGTTGACACACTCAGGGACATTAATGCTACAGAAAAATGAGACTAAAGGAAATATTTAGCTTGAGAGCAGCGAGTTAAGTACCATTAAACAAAAAATGTCAATAACACACTGCCATTATATATGGGGGTAAAGTTATAAATTCAAAGTGTTCCATTTTCCTTCAAAACACATGTGACAATTTTAGGCAAATGCTGGCATATTATTGAGAGAAAGTACAGAAGAAAATTATCTTCTATGTCGTTGATATTTTGATGGCTGCTAAGAGATTGAAAGAGAACAGCAGTATTTTGACCAAAGATTTAGAAACATGTACTACCACTAACAGTTAGAAAAGTCTGAAATGTGATACAAGGAGAGGTAATTTTGGATTCATAATAACAGTGGATGGGATTGTACACAGAAAATGAAATGCTATAAAGATATTTCCGAAGCCAGCAAACAAAAATTCAGGTAAATACTTCCTTTCTCTGGCTTGTGTAGTTTTTATTGCAAAATTGTGAAAACTCAGGTAAATGATGGACCAGCCATGAATAACAGAACAAAGAAATATACTGCATGGTTATGGAGTGCAAACTTTCAGAACTTTCTGAAGTAATATATCCAGATTGGAAAAAGGAGATGCACATCAACAGTTTTGCAAGCAGTTTATTGTCAAAGATTGGGGAGGGCATGGGGGCACATTCAATAGCGCAGAAAGCAGCATTGTCAATGTACGTGCCCTTCGGTGTTTGCAGTGCTAAGCTTGCCAGGAAAGAAAGTGAATGTGTATGTACCAATGGCTACATAATGTATTACCAGTTATTTGTTGACACTAGTCTTACAGAAATTTAATCTTAAAGTACATTATTGATGAGCAGATAAGTATTGAAGACATTATCATGAGTACTTGTAGGATTGGATAAGATGGTACCCACTGAAATACACACACAAGAAATGAAAGGTGTAAGAAAGAGTGTACAAAAAGTGAAAGACAATACTTCTACATGTGTGCTGTAAGCAAGGACTACGATTTATTTCATGTAATGTCTGTGTGTTACATTTACAGACATACTCTGAAAACCACTGGGAAGTGTATAACAGAGGGGGCTTACAAGGGAACCTCCCCATCGCACCCCCCTCAGATTTAGTTATAAGTTGGCACAGTAGATAGGCCTTGAAAAACTGAACACGGATCAATCGAGAAAACACGAAGTTGTATGGAACTATGAAAAAAATAAGCAAAATATACAAACTGAGTAGTCCAAGTGCAAGATAGGCAAGATCAAGGATAGTGTGACCTCAGGAGGGCCGTGGTCCCGTGGTTAGCGTGAACAACTGCAAAACGAGAGGTCCTTGGTTCAAGTCTTCCCCCGAGTGAAAAGTTTAATTTTTTTCAGACAATTATCAAAGTTTAAGCACTCACACATAATCAACTTGCCTCTTCAAAATTCCAGGACATGTTCAGATTTGCTTGGACATATGCAGGATTTGACGGTCTACACAAAAAAATTTGAAAATGTGAAAAACGTATGTTTTGACAGAGCACAGGGAAAATTGTGCGACTGTGAAACTGTTGCATTCATTTGTTGCAGTTTATGTGACAAACTCTTATGTTTTCATCACTTTTTTGGGAGTGATTATCACATCCACAAGAAAACCTAAATCGGGCAAGGTAGAAGAATCTTTTTACCCATTCGCCAAGTGTACAAGTTAGGTGGGTCGACAACGTATTCCTGTCATGTGACGCACATGCCGTCACCAGTGTCGTATAGAATATATCAGACATGTTTTCTTGTGGAGGAATCGGTTGACCTATGACCTTGTGATCAAATGTTTTCGGTTCCCATTGGAGAGGCACGTCTTTTCGTCTACTAATCGCACGGTTATGCGGTGTGGTCGCAAAACACAGACACTAAACTTATTACAGTGAACAGAGACGTCATGAACAAATGGACAGATCATAATTTTGCGAAAATAAAGAAAGTAAAATTTCACTCGAGGTAAGACTTGAACCAAGGACCTCTCGTTTCGTAGCTGTTCACACTAGCCACGGTACCAAGCCGCTCCTAAGCTCACACTGTCCTTGATGTTGCGTATCTTGCGCATAGACTACTCAGTTTATATATTTTGCTTATTTTTTTCATAGTTCCACACAACTTCTTCCTGTTTTCTCGATTGATCTGTGTTCAGTTTTTCAAGGCCTATCCACTGTGCCAACATATACCTAAATCTGAGGGGGGTGCAATGGGGAGGTTCCCTTGTTAGCATGGTAGCACATAGTAGGGTTACTACTAATTCCAATCGCATATGGATTGATGGACAAAAGGCTGCTTAAATGCCTCTGTGAGTGCTGAAATTAGTCTAGTTTCTCTCTTCATGGTCCATACAAGAGTGGAAGTGGTGGGCCGAATACTACCCCTACATTCTCCCTTCATAGTGGCTCTCGAAATTTGGTACACAGGCTTCAGAGAACAATTTGTGTCTCTCTTCAACAATCTGCCAATTTATGTAAAATAAGGCAAAGGCAATTACTCACCTATAGTGGACCAAATGCTTGGTGCACAGAACCATGTAACAGGAAACAATACTCAAACTAGCTTTCAAGCTCTTGCTCTTTCCACTGTAAAGTACACGCACTCATACATACGGCCACACAGACGTCCTAAATGTAGTTCCACAAAATTTCAGTAGAACTGCTGGATATCTGTAACTTCATGCCACAATATTTTGGTGCAGTCTTCTGGCCATCTTAGGATGATACTGGCGAAAACTCACGGAGCTCTGGTATTCTAGGCCCTGCTGGCACATGAGTGGTGGATTCACTTGGTGTTGCATGTGCACTTCTTGAGCGCGTTCGATTCTGCTGTGTCGCACACCCTCCGTGGTGAAAACTCACCAGATCAATGTCAATTCGATTGTCTTTCCATGGTTCCATCACAGAACTACACTGGCAAGAGAGGACGAAGTTTTTCAATGACTGGATTCCATGTCGAATTCAACTGAAAACTGCCATCAGAGTTAATAAGAGACTCACTGTCAGACAGTGGTATTTCCACGGATTCATTAATAACAGAGCTCCAAAAGTTAGATGTGTGGGCCACAATTTTTGTCTCACTGTAATTCAATACATGACCTGTGGAAATACAATATTCGCCGATGGCAGACTTACAAGGCTGAAGGAGGCTAGTATAACGTTGATGTTCTACAATGCAATCCTGCACAGTACGTATCATTTCCTCTATATAAGATTTGCCGCATTTGCACGGAATGCTGTAAACACCTGCCTTGTGCAGCTCTACATCGACTTGGACAGATCTCAACAGCAACAAAATTTTTGCAGGAGGGTGAAAGATTGCTTCTAATATATATATATAATAGAGGGAAACATTCCACGTGGGAAAAATATATTTAAAAAGAAAGATGATGAGACTTACCCAACAAAAGCGCTGGCAGGTCGATAGACACACAAATAAACACAAATAAACACACAAATAAGTGTGTATGTTTGTGTTTATTTGTGTGTCTATCGACCTGCCAGCGCTCTATATATATATATATATATATATATATATATATATATATATATATATTAATTCTGCCTATTTGCGCTGAGATACTACCAATATATGGTAAATAGGCAGTTGTTTTAAAGGCCTCTTCCTCTTATTTGCTCAGTCGCTTATAGGTCTGAAGCACTCTCTCCACTTGCTGGGACGAATACCTATTCTACAGAAATACAGTTTGCAGGCACTGCAGTTCCGTTTGCAAACTATCGGCATCAGAGATAATGTGAGCTCAGTGAATCAAGATCTTCAGAACACCCATTGTTTGTGCTGGATGGCAACAACTAGCAGCTTGCAAGTAAAGGTCTATATGAGTGGGCTTTCTATATACTGAATGACCAAGTGTGCCATTGCTCTTACATTGCACTAACATGTCTAAAAACAACAAGCAACCCTCCTTCTCCAACTCCATAGTAAATTTCATGTTTTTATGTATGGAGTTCAGATGTTGTAGGAACTCTTGGAGACAATCCAAACCATGAGGCCAAACTATACAAGTATCGTCAACATATTGCCAAAATACAGTTGGTTTAAGGGGACCACACCGTGGGTCAGGTCCTAAAAATTCATCGGTTTTCATCATATTTCAATAGATTAAGGTTTTATTTAAGTACTCTGGAAAGGATTTTGCTGAAAATTTTTTTTTCAAGCATTTAAAGAGCATTTTCCTGCCATGGGTGTTTATGTGCCACACTCACTTTTCTGCATATATTTCAGATCTTTATATCCCCTACATTGCATGTTAGGGGATTTATTTTTTTTTTATTTTTTTTTTTTTTTTTTGCTCCCGAGTGTGTTGGCTATCCTTGGAATGCAACGGTTGGTATTCTTTTGTTTCTGCTGTTTAAAAACAACATGCTTTCAAACACACAGTTAGTTTTGTTCAAGTGTGATTGCAAGTAGTTTTTATACTTACGTTTGCAGTGCTTGTTTGTGTGTGTTTTATTGTGTTTATTGAAGATGATGAAACGTAAACGCATTTTGAAGACAATTTAGAGGAAACAAGTTTAGAAAGCTTTCTGTACAAGAGGTTATGTCACCTGGCAACGATGTTTCTAATTGTAATTCTTCAACAAGTGCATCATCAAATAAGCTCTCACCATTTCAAGAGAGTTACAACGAATTTACTGTAGGTGACAAGGGGTGCAGTAACATTATTATAAATTTGAGAATATTATCAGATGTAATTTCTAAATTTGTACCATGTAGACAGTGTGGTGAGTCACAGAGTGTGAAAATTTGTGAGAGTGCCAGTGGGAGAAAAGGCCCAGCAATTGCTTTGGATTTAATTTCCACTAAATGCTAAGCTGTGATTTCATTTATGAGTTCTTCAAAACCAGATGCAAGTGGCCCTTATGAAATCAACACTAGATTAGTTTATGCCTTACGAACCACTGGCAAGAGCATGGCTGCAAGTAGAACATTTTGTTCAGTGATGAACTTACATCAACCACCAAATAAATTTGAAAAACTGACTGCAATATTAGAGAAAGCTGTATGTGAGGTCAGTGAGGAAAGCTTGGAACTGGCTGCTAGGGAAGCAGTGGAAGAAAATAATGGATGTTCGGATATTGCTGTTTCACTTGATGGAAGTTGGCAGAAAAGAGGACATACTTCTCTGAATCGAGTAGTGACTGCCATGAGTGTAGACACCGGTAGTGTTAGATGTGGAGATAATGTCTGAATATTGCAAATGTTGTAAAGTCAATGAACTTAATGAACACAACCATGTGGCTAATTTTAGAGGAACAAGTGGTGGTATGGAAGTTCATGGAGTACAACAAATATTTCATCGCTCTGTAGAAACAAGAGGCATACGGTACACCAAATATTTGGACGATGGTGACAGTAAGGCATACAACAATGTGGTGAACTCTAAGCCATATGGAGATGCCATTATTAGCAAAATAGGATGTGTAGGCCATGTTCAAAAATGTTTGGGAACAAGGCTGAGAAAACTAACTGTTTATATGAGAGGAAAAGTATTAGAAGATGGAAAATTATTGACCGGACAGGGTCGGTTAACTAAAACTGAAATACAAAACTTGCAGGTATACTATGGGAAGGCAATTAGGAGAAACAAATAAAATCTGGAGGCAATGAAGAGAGATGTTTGGGCCATATTCTTCCATAAGCCCTCTACTGATAAGCCAGGAGAAAATTCGTGGCTGGCCGGAGTGGCCATGCGGTTCTAGGTGCTACAGTCTGGAGCCGAGCGACTGCTACGGTCGCAGGTTCGAATCCTGCCTCGGGCATGGATGTGTGTGATGTCCTTAGGTTAGTTAGGTTTAATTAGTTCTAAGTTCTAGGCGACTGATGACCTCAGAAGTTAAGTCGCATAGTGCTCAGAGCCATCTGAACCAAAATTCGTGATGCAAATACAATAGGGCTCAGTCAACTGGAGAATCTTATTCTCACCAGCATTATCTTCCTGCTGCTGTTATTACAGCAATTAAACCTATTTTCAGAGACTTGGCTCATCCTGACCTTCTAAGTAAATGTCTGCATGGGCAGACACAGAACCCAAATGAATGTCTCAACAGCATAATTTGGAACCGCCTGTCTAAAACTGTATTTGTAGGCATGCATACAATGAAATTAGGATTTCATGATGCTGTTATTATATTCAATTGTGGTAATATTGGAAAGTGTTGGGTACTGAAAAAGCTGGGAATTAATCCTGGTGAAAATATGATAACTGGGCTGCAACACTGCGATAAAATGAGGATAGCCGATGCCGACAGGTCTGCATCTAATATGGCCAAGAAAGCCAGACAAACATCCAGGAAGGTGAAAAAGAAGCTGGAAGACCTGCTAGAGGCCAAAGAAGGGCCATCATATGCAGCAGGACCGTTTTAATTAACTGTAAGTAACAAATTTCAAAAATTTTTTCTTTAAAGTCAATTTCCCGCAAACTAAAATTTTCGGTACATTGCCCCATTATATTAGAAACTATCATAGATAAATGAACGAAATATTCAGAGACTCTGCATAACATAAAAAGCCACCTCTGGTACTACATTCATTAATATTCCCCCATTAGGAAGGTCACAAAAAATATTTTCTGTAAAAAAAACTTAATATTTTTTGTTAATAAATTTAAAATAGTATTTCTTAAAAACTATAAAATGGATAAAGTAGATTTTAGTACAGTTGACTCTATTAGCATCATGTAACACACAGTAAAAATATTAAGGTCCTGCATCAAATAGTTTTTTTTCAGAAATGGGTCAAATACTTGCCTAAATTAACATGGATTAGATAGGCAGGGTGTGGTCCTTAAAAGCGGCTGAAGTGAGTGCTCGCTCCTCAAAATCTTCGATAAAAAGAGTGGCTGCATCCTAAATGTACACTTCTGCAGTTGAGGAGGGAGGTAGTGTTGTGGAAAATTGGTGTGTGTGTGTGTGTGTGTGTGTGTGTGTGTGTGTGTGTGTGCGCGTGCGTGCGCGCATGCGTACGTGAGTGTGTGTGTACACTTTTGCTAGAGAAACAGCACCATTATTGTTATAATTGGCCAGTTTAGGTTTTTCAACATTTTACTAGAACACTGGGTAAATATCCACATAGTGTAAGCTACAGCAACCAGCTGGAAAGCACAGATGTGTTGATAACGTGTGATAGCAACAACTTACATTATTAACCAAATAAATTCAATAAGAAATGGGGACAGTCAAAAAGGCAACATGGTTCCTCAGAAGGAGACCACACACTGACTTCAGAGGTAGTGAAGATCACAGTTACTTGTGCGAGTTGCAATGTACACAGTACAGAATGGATGGAGAACTGACACTGTGAAACATCTATGGACTTAGGGCAATCCAAAATTAACAATAAATTGTTACATAGAGCTTGTGATGTGAATGCTAACTCAATGCCTGAGTGAGAACAGCAATGTGCGGTGTAATGAGCATTTTCAGTTAATATTTTTGTATTGTTTCTCTGAACAATCGAGCAATGGAAAAATAAAGCCAAACAATGGAAAATACAGGATAGTATCTGATAATATTATGAAACAGATAGTTGCTACTCACCATATAGTGGAGATGCACAGATAGGCACAACAAAAACACCGTCACAAAATAAGCTTTCAGCAAACAAGCCGTTTGTCAGAAACAGACGACACATGCACGCACGCGTGCGCTCTCACACACAAGCACAGTCTCTGGCCGCTGAAGCCAAACTACGAGCAGCAGCAGCGCATGATGGGTGAGCAACTGGGAGGGGGTAAGGAGGTGGCTGCAGGGGGGAGAGGGAGGGACAGCAGGGTAGGGGTGGGAGATGGTGAAGTGCTGCTGGAGAACGTGCAGGGATGAGGTGGAGCTAGGGCAGCTAGATGGAGTTGGAAGGTTAGATGGAGGACAGGGGAGAAAGGAGGGGTTACAGAAAAGGAGAGAAGTAAAAAGACTGGGTGCAATGGTGGAATAAGATGCTGTGTAGCGCTGGAATGGGAACAGCCTAGATGAGTGACGACAATGACTAATAAAAGTTGAGGCCAGGAGGGTTACAATAAAGTACGGTATATTGCAGGGAGAGTTCCCACCTGTGCAATTCAGGAAAGCTGGTGTTGGTGGGAAGGATCCATGTGCCACAGGCTGTGAAGCAGTCATTGAAATGAAGAATGTCGTGTTGGGTGGCGTGCTCAGCAACATGGTGGTCCATGTGGCCATTCATGTGGATAGGCAGCTTGTAGGTTGTCATGCCCTCATAGAATGCAGCACAGTGGTTGCAGCTTAGCTCATAGATCACATGACTTGTTTCACAGGTATGATTCAGATCGGACTGGAGCAGCTGGTGGTGGGATGATGTATGGGATAGGTTTTGCATTTAAGACTATTACAGAGATATGAGCCATGAAGTAAGGGGTTGAGAGCAGGTTCAGTGGACAGTGGAATATCACTGTGGGAGGTGTGGGAGGGATTGTGGGCTAGACACTTCTCATATCGGGGCACGCCAAGAGATAGTCAAAACCTTGTGGAGAACGTAATTCAGTTGCTCCAGTCCTGGGTGGTATTGAGTTATGTGGCAAATGCTGCTGTGTTGCTGGACAGTGAGACCTTGGGTGGTGGTGGTTGGTGACTGGAAAGATAAGGCATGATAGATTTGTTTCGTACAATGTTGAGAGGATAATTATAGTCTGTAAAGGTCTCAGCGAGACCCTCAGTATATTTTGAGAGGGACTGCTTGTCACCGCAGACACGACAGTCATTGATGGCTAGGTTATATGGAAGGGACCTCATGGTACGGAACGGGCAGCAGCTGTCGAAGTGGAAGTATTGCTGATGGTTAGTAGGTTTGATATGGAAAGAGGTACTGGTGTAGTCATCTTTGATGTGGAGGTCTAGGAAGGTGGTCTGTTGGGTTGAGTAGGACTGATGTCACACAATCTTGTATCTCATCATACGACCCCCCCCCCCCCCTTCTCCGTTCTGTCCTGCCAGTTCACACCTACAAATTTCACCTAATCCAGTCACATCTGCCGTCCCCCTTCTTCACACTTATCCACCCACAGGCCTGCAAACCAGAGAAAAATATTATTCTATTTACATCTTTTCTTTGATCTCATTGAGACTTGATGCCAATTTTAGTGGTTTTTCGCCTTTGTACTCCCTGTGATTTCATCTTGTTTCCCCTCATTTCAACCATTTCAAACTTTTCATGATTTTGTTCATGTATTTTGATGTATTTTTGCGAATTTTTTTGGATGTAATTTATGTTATTTACGTTTTTTTTTTTTTTTTTTGCATTTTTTCCGCTAAAATGGATCCTTGCTCCTTGTTGCTTGGCTTAAGGAATTCCCTCCCAACTCCCCAAATGGTCTTACCATCAAATTAACTGTCTCTCAGTGCCACCCTTCCTTCCACAATGACCTCCATCTGTTCAGATTCTGCCAATCCTTAGCCCTTGCCAACACAGTCCTGCAAAACCATATCAATCAAGTCCAAACCTCCATCCATAAGATTCTCCTGCTATGCAATCCCAAATCCCTGGACCCATAACATACATTGAAACACTTTCCCTCCATGAACTAGAGCAACATGCACAACGCCAACTCAATAAACTCTTCACCCTGCTTACTTCCTATTCCTGCCTTGGAGTACCATTGTCCAACACCTCTATGACAAACTCCAAACCTCCCGCCACATACCCTCGCAGCTGCCAAGCCCCGTCTCGCAAACCTATTGCATTTACCCCACCCCACAAAACTCCCATCACCACACAGCATCCAGAAACTAAACAGACCTCGCTGGGGAACAATACCTTGACAAAGCACTGTCCGTGCAGGTGGAGAGGCTTGCATATCCACGTGAAGCTGAGGGCTATGCCGAAGGTAGAGGACCTACTGCCGGAAAGGCCTCAGCCAATGGATCAAACTACGAGAGTCCCACAATGTCCCATCTTCCCTATCCACTCCTAGTCCTACCCAACTCCTTGACCCAACCCAAGGTGTGATGCGATCCATGCCGAGGGGGTGCGTGGCATGTGGGCAGATGTGTTGCAAACGGAGCCTCAGGTATACCAGGCGACCTCCCTGAGTAAGTAGCCTTATACAGCGTGGGGTATTCGTGGTGTGGACCTTGTAGACTCCCAAATCTCGTGGGACCAATATAGACTAAAGAAAACATAGAAAAACAAAATGATGGGCAAATTGAGACCTCAGATATCCAAACATTGGGGTCAGTACCGATGGAAGGCATTTCCACTACTGAATCAGGGTCTAGGCCTGAGCCAGAAGTGGGACCTGTAACAGAGAAGCTAGACCAGATTAAAATCAAAGGCTTGTCTGGGGACCAGAGGAGAAAACTACTCAGGGAACAGAGGAAAAAGGAAGGGAAAGAATGGCATCCTAAAGACAAGTGGAGGGAATTAAAGGGACTTGAACCTAACACCCCCAAGAAGAAACTGTCTCAGGTTGAACGGGACACACAGACCCCCCACAACATCAAAGACAGGTAGCAAGCGGATAAGGGAGGAATCAAAGACTCCCTCCTCCGTGGATAAGCGAGTCCAGAAAAAACTGAGGCAAGAAATAGGGAAACAGACCTATAGCACTGCAGTCTCTATTTCTAGGATGGCAGTTAACCAGGAAGGCTGGTCCTGAATGGGGGCAATGAACCTACATTCAGATATAGCAGAAGGGAAGAAGTAATTGACATAACCTTTAGTTCCATGATGACAGGCAGCTATGTGAAACAATGGCATGTGGTGTTGGAGCCATCCTCATCAGACCACATGTACATTAAATTCAAGGTTGAAATGGGAATCATACAGATCATGACCTATAGGAATCCCAGGAAAACATACTGGGAGACATATAGGAGGGACCTTGATTTAGGCTTATCAGAAATTAAAACCTCAATAAGGAATCCAGCAGAATTTGAAGAAATAGCAGAGGCTTTTACCTCTTCCATAGTGACCTCATATCAAGACAACTGCACAATCACCAAGAAGTGCACAAATAGGAGTGTGCCTTGGTGGAATAACAACTTGGAAATGCCAAGAAAACAGGTACGGAGACTGTTTAATATTGCAAGACCTAAAGGACAATGGGCAAAATATCGTGAGGTCCTTGTCAACTACAACCCTGCAATCAGACAAGCAAAAGAGGGTTTCTGGAAGGCACTCTGTGAAGAAGTGATGAGCACAGCTGCTCAAGCCAGACTTCACACAATCTTCATTAGAGTACCAACCAATCCAGGAGGTATGTTGAGGAAGGAGGATGGGGAATATACAAAGATAGCACATGATACACTGGAACTGCTCCTCAAAATTCGCTTTCCTCAACATGCTCTGCCGGACAACACACACCAGAATGTGATCCCAGAGAGACAATGGTTCTCAGGCACTTGAAGAGAGGAATGGGAATGGGCCAAGGAGTGTGTAAACTTTAATAAAATCCAATGGGCAGTGGGAACATTCCAACTGTTCAAGTCACCTGACCCAGATGGAATTTTTCCAGCTCTCCTGCAACAGGCCGGAGAGAATCTCGTAAGAGTCCTATGCAGGTCACTCAGGGTTAGCCTAGCAGTAGGAATCATTCCCAATGCTTGGAGGGCAGTGAAGGTTGCTTTCATTCAAAACCCAGGGAGAATTGATCATACCAAGGCTAAGGATATGAAACCCATCAGTCTGCTCTCCTTCATTTTCAAAGCAATGGAAAAACAGGTTAATGTATATTTTGGGGGAGGAGGCTAAGAAGGGCCCCTCTACATTCAAACCAACATGCATATCAACCAGGTAAATCATGTGAAACAGCTCTCCACCAACTAGTCGGGAAGGTGGAGAAAGCACTTCACTACCAAGAAATGTTGTTGTTGTTGTGGTCTTCAGTCCTGAGACTGGTTTGATGCAGCTCTCCATGCTACTCTATCCTGTGCAAGCTTCTTCATCTCCCAGTACCTACCACAACCTACATCCTTCTGAATCTGCTTAGTGTGTTCATCTCTTGGTCTCCCTCTACGATTTTTACCCTCCCCTCTGAAATCTTCCTGGATATCGAGGGGGCCTTCAGTAACACGACCGCCGATTCCATGGTAAGGGCAGCAGAGGTGCATGACCTGGGGACCACTATATGCAGGTGGACCAGGGCCATGCTTAGTGGAAGGAAGGTAGAGCTACCATGATGAATGAAAAGATGGTAATTAACACCACTAGAGGCTGCTCACAAGGAGTTTTGTCCCCTCTATTGTGGAATCTACTGGCGAACGAGCTCATTGAGGAATTAAATTCCAGACAGTGCTTCTGCCAAGGATATGCAGATGACCTTGTCATAATAGTACTTGGCAAATTTACTGACAGTTAGAAATATGGCACAAGGAGGTTTGGACATTGTGCAAAATTTGTGCATTAAACAGGATCTGAGGGTTAATCCTAAGAAGACTGCTGTGGTGCCATTTACAAAGAGACATATTCAACACTCAAGTTGGAATCTAAAGCTCTTCAATGAAATTCTACCTGTGAAGGGGATAGTGAAATATCTAGGGGTAACCTTAGATCAGAAGCTAGCGTGGACCCCTCACATTAAGAGTATCTGCTCCAAAGGAAAAAGTACTTTAGTGAGTATTAGAAGTGCTTGTGGCAAAAACTGGGGCCTAAGCCCCAGAGGTATGCACTGGACATACACCACAGTGGTCAGGCCTAGGATTTCCTACGGGGCCGTAGTGTGGTAGAAGAAGGTAGAACAGCGGGTTGCAGCTAAGGAGTTTGATAAGGTGCAGAGATTGGCCTCCTCAGCCATAACAGGCAGAATTAGCAGCACACCAACTGCTGGGTATGCTCCACTACACCTTTGGGTCAAGGTGTAGGCAGCAGCTTGGGCACACAGACTTAAAACTGGGTTTCGTTCGGGTATCCAGAATCACACACTAAGATAGTGAGTGAGGTAAATATAGGAATGGCTGGGGAAACGCCTGACGACTACATAATAGCTCCAAACTGCTTCGACAAGCCTTACAATATAAGAATTGGCAGCAGGGAGCAGTGGGAAAAAACAGTTCGACACCGTACGGGGGACATCATTTGGTTCACTGATGGGTCGAAAATAGACCAAGGCGTTGGAGCAGGGGTGTACGGTGTTCAGCCAAGACTGGAGGGCATCATCTCTCTAGGAAAACTGGCCTCCATATTCCAAGCCGAAATTACTGCAATCAAGGCATGTGTGGAGGAGAATATGCATAGGTGCTACAAGGATCATAGCATCTACATCTATTCAGACAGCCAGGCAGCCCTGAAATCATTGGCAGCTCCTGCAACAAGATCTAAAATTGTTGTAGAATGCCACATGGCTCTGGTGGACCTAGAGGGAAGCAATAGGGTAAACCTAGTGTGGATCCCTGGCCAATCAGGGATCTGTAGCAATGAACAAGCCGACAGATTGGCTAGGATGGAGGCAACAACTCCAATTATTGGACTGGAACCTGTCCTGACAATCACCAAGGCTGTGATCAAACTAGAACTACAGAACTGGCTTACCAAACAGCAAATAGGATATTGGAATAAGGTCCATAAACAAAAACATGGTAAGGTAAAGAGGGATTGAACAGGAAAGAGACCAAACTCATGATTGGACTGACGAACGGCCATGGAAATTTCAAAAAAACACCTACACACAATGGGTATAACGGAAGAGGACCCTAAGTGTAGGATCTGTGATGAGGGTGAAGAAACTGCATCACACCTAATCTTCGAATGCACGGCATTGGAGAGTAAAAGATACAGAATCTTCGGGACAGTTAGACCTGAAGAAATTGTGCCTAACAGAAAATGGTAGAGGGACTCTATGCATTATTTAAGGGCACTGGTTGGCTTTACTAGATATACAGGGAGCGATACCACACAATAAACTTAGTTTCGGTGTAGGCAGTAGTGGGTTAGACCTATGCTGTTTTAGCTCCCCTGTTAAAACCAAATCAAATCAACTAAACGGACCTGGAACACAGTCATGAACCTTTCCTCCAAAAGCCATAGCCCCACAGAAAAATCAGTCCTTTCCAAAAACCTCACCTTTTGTCCTACTCCCAAATTCAGTGATGCAGGACTTCTCTCCTTCTGCCAGCCTCTGCAGTGGAAACACCTTTTAGCCACAAACCCTACCAAAGAGACTCAAGTACAGATCCATTTTGAACCCTGCCTGACTCAGTTCACTCTTCCATTCAACTGTAACCACACCAACTGACCCCAAATCACCCCGTTAACTTTCCAGAATTTCATAACCATGATCCTAGCCTCACAATCATTCCCCAGATCCACCAACACGCAAACTAACCTTACATCTGCAGAACCCAACCACCCAGGATGCTCAATTGTGGCTGATTACTGTATCCCCACTGAGATAATCTCTGCTCTCGTAGACAAACACCTTCAGTCTATTACTCGGAATCTACCTTCCTGCATAAAAGATACCAATCATTTCCTCCATCGACTCTCCAAATTTTTGTTCCTTTAACAGATGGTGCCCTACTCATCACTATTGATGTCACCTCCCTTTACACTAACATCCATAATGCCCATGCCCTTATCACTACTGAACACTCCCTTTTCCAATGCTCGATGGATTCCAAATCAACGATCTCCTTCCTAGTCGCCATGACCTACTATATCCTCACCCGCAATTACTTCTCCTTTGAAGGCACCTATAAACAAATCAAGGGTACGGCTATGGGCACCTGCATGACACCATCCTATGCCAATCTATTTATGGGTCATCTAAAAGAATCCTTCCTAAATACCCAGAATCCTAAACCCCTCACCTGGTTCACATTCATTGAGGACATCTTTGTGATATGGATTGACGGTGTGGACACCCTATCCATGTTCCTCCAGAACCTCAACACCTTCTCCCCCATTCGCTTCATCTGGTCCTACTCAAACCATTATGCTACATTCCTAGATGTTGACCTCCACCTCAAAGATGGCAATATCAGTACCTCTGTCCATATCCAATCTCAGGGTGTATACGTGGACAAGGAAAAAAAATTCCCGGATTTTTCCCGGATCTCCCGGTTAAAAATTTACTTACTCCCGGGTGAAAATACACTTTTTTTGTGTTAAGTGACAGTATATTTTCCCTCAGAACTGTAAAAATTGTCAGTCATTTGAATGGTTATGGTTTTACACAGCAGCTTATAATTTCCCGGAACTTTAGAAAACGAAACACAGGGGAAAAAAACATGTTTTGGAATGTTCTTTGATGTGCAGCAACATATGCTGCGAAAGTATTATGAAAGTATAAATTCGCGTTCCACCGAACACCGCATGTTACTTTCTGAAGCACTGAAATCGAGATTGCGATGCGCGTTTGTGAGCCAGTCATAGCTCATGTCACGTGATCTCGCCAGCTGATGACAGTGGATATTCAGAGCATAGAACACTTGATGTAGTTAGCCAATAGCAACATCACTGTTAAGTAGCACAAACACACAATCAGGAAAAGTTTATCGTATAAATTAATATACATAGTGTTGCTACAAGAAAACAAAGCTTTCATATGTAATATTTCTCTCTAAGATTAATAAGCTACAAGAGAAGCTAAGCTTTCACATAAAATGTTGATCTTTTTTGCGCCTTTTACACTTTAAGATACATCACACCAATGTGCCAGTAAAATGTTTAATACTGCCATAAATCTCTGATCTTCTGGGCTCGAAATTCTTCTGAATGGCTTGTCATCAAAGAGTTGATTTTTAAGTGAGAGTCAAACGCTCTGTGATTTAAGAACTTCATCGTACATTCTTGCACGTAGTTCATCTTGCGTAAAAGGAAATTTACTTCGAAAATAACGCTTTTCAAACCACAATCCACAATATTTTCTCGCAATCTGTTAGAAATAGATTTGTTCCAGCAGTTGGCAGAGAGCAAGATAAGAGGTGTCACTGCGCTTGCGCAGCTACGATGACGTAGGAAGCCCATATGTTCCTATGTGTAAAACATTAAAAGATCTAAAATTATGTCATAAAAGAAACAAGACATCAGAGGATACTCCAAGAGCGTCGGAATTTCGTGAACCATACTGAAATGAATAATTTGCCTTAAAGTGCACATTCCTATATCCAGATTCCCAACGAAGTAGACCTTGATCTGATATCAAGCTTTTCAGTGCAGTTTTCGGGATGTAAATTTTCTTGGCGTACCAGTACTGTATTATCTCATGTTTGGTTCTTTATTATGGCATAATGCAATACGTGCTAGAAGATGAAAACGTGCACTTGAAATGGAACGAACAGTTGAAACTAGCCAATAGTGTAGAATTAAACACTTTGTTTCAAATAAATTGTTTGCCTCAGTGGAGATGATAAATAAAAGTCAAATTTCTTTAGCAAAGCGACAAAAATAACTTCATTGTTCTGCAAGGCGATTAATGCTTGACTGTCAGAAGGGTGGACATAAAATAAAATCTGAAACTAATAACATATTTTAGCCCTCCGTAATTTTGTGAACGTATGTATTCACTTGATAGCTCCCAGCCACAGAAATCACTAAATGTAAACACGGATCACGTGTAGACTGCCTCCTAACCCCCCCCCCCCCCCCCTGCCCCCAACTCAGATTGCTCTGCGCAACAACCCTGGATCTACAATATAGGACTTTTTTAAAAAAAAACTTTTCAAAAATATGTTCATTTTGCAGTGCACAACTTTCTGAAGAGTCTGATGCATAAAACACATAACTTCGAGGAAATGTAAGAAGTGTTATTTGGTCTTAAGTGTGCCAAAGTGCAGTGCCACGCCTCTTGACACAGCATTCTTCTACCGCACGTCACTGTATTTCGCAATGTAGAACTCAAATGTGTACATTTTGTAGTGGATGCCATTATACTATACTCAGGATAGTGGAAATTAAAACGTCCTGTGGTGCCTCTCCTGCTTCTAGTCGGCCGGTTTGAAATCCCGCCCCTCTTCCATCATCTTCTTCTTCTTCTTCTTCTTCTTCTTCTTCTTCTTCTTCTTTTTTTTTTTTAACTCTCAATTAATACTGGATGGGATTATTTGTAACCAGAAGGACAATAATTCTTCAGAAAATTTGGACTCTTTATTGCCTATTAGCTAATAAGTTACTGTTCTCTGTGACATAAAATTAAATATAGGATACATAAAACCAGTACAGACAAGAGACAAGCAAAACAGTACACATATATTCAGTCCCTACGCATCTTTTTTATTTTATTTTTATTTTTTAAATTTTGCTGCAGCTTTACACGGCGTGCTTTCCTTTCTGCGAAAGGATCAATTACCCCATCAAAATTCGTCAAATGTTTTGATACATGAAAAATTGAAATATTGTTGTCCGATACTGAAAAACCTGTTAAACAAATAGTACCCAAGACTGGTGTGGTTTCTCAATCTGATTACGCCTATTTTGTCACTGTCTACTAGATAAAAGAAAATAGGCCTTTCTAATATTGCAGCAATTGTAACACAAGCCAAATAAGTGAGACTATTTGCGTAATAATGGTCACTTTTATAATACGACAGAATATAATTTGCGAAGTACCAATATGAAGTGCCTATTTAGCGTACTACAAGCAAAAAGATTTATGTTAGGAAATAGTTTCACATTTCATTCATATGCTTCAGTTTCTCAAGCAAGAGATCGAAAAGTAGTAGTACGAAATTTTTGTATAAATTTGGAATCGTCATATTCTTCCATAATTTGTATTGTGTCCCTGTTTCTTCACCTTCCTCATTCTAACAAACAATCTTCTCATCACTAATTCTGTAACTATTCCTACCACTGACAAAACTCATTCTCTGGTTAACTCTACTAACCCTGACAGAATTACCGATTTAGTTATCCAGTGCGATTATTCTCCGGTTAGGCGTTAATATGTGTTTGTACTATGCGTTTTCCGCGCTACTCCCAGAATAGAACTAAGGCGGCTGCTACCGGGGTCTGTACAACATGCCGTTACTAGTGTAGTGGTCTGGCCAAAAATTTTTTATAAGAATTTTATTTTCTTGGATGCACGTGATCTTTCGTACCCGTTATTCCTGTTAGGAGTTTATTTCCACTCTGGTAGTCTGAATCCTGGATTTCGCTGGTAATTATAACAACACTCATCATTCGCAAACCCAGTCAATCATATAAACAAACAGCGATTGACATTCACCCATTCGGCTTTATTCCGGTTCGCTCGTATAACCCCGTCCCCTTCTGTCTGCTAGAAAGTTTATTACTAGATGGATTCCCTGGCAGAGACTTCACGTACACTATGCACGCATTCAAATATCAACTTCTAATTCATACAGAAATCAACTTGGAATGTGTTCAAAAACCAATAGGGATGCGTTTCGAAATCATCTAAACTATTGATAGACCAATGTGTGCTAGATGCTAGGCGCTTTGTGAAACAAGGTTTTTCTCCTCAAGAATGTGAAATTGCCGCCCCCCCCCCCCCCACCCTCTCCGAAATTGCCACCCGGTTCAGATACTCCAGCAGTTTGCTGCTTACACAGCCGCTAACAGCAGCATTTCTGTAGCCAGAAGCGGGAGAAGGTACTACTCATATGCGACTTAACTGCTCATGCGCATGAGCCCACTGGTAACTGCTTAAATGAATCTAATGTAAACAATTGTGACATCACGCTTATCGGTGGTAATTTGTTATTAAGAAGCATTCCATAGTTTTCCTAAAGCCTTTCACACATTTTGCTGTTGGCAGGCGCTTTTATGAGCTCTGTGTATATTTATAGACAGTGTTAGAGTATCGGTTCTTACCAGTCAAAATTACAAAAAATTCACTGAAAACTAAAACAATGAAAACTTCCCGGAATTCTAAAAAATTCCCGGGTTTTTCCCAGTTTTCTCCCGGATGAAAAAATTCCCGGGTCTTTCCCGGATCTCCCGGTTGTCCCGGGTCGTATACACCCTGAATCTACTAACCAGCAGCAATACTTCCACTCTGACGAACGGTCCCTCCAACATACACGGAGGGTCTCACCGAGACCTTTACAGATCGCAATTATCCTTCCAACCTTGTAGAAAAACAAATCTCCAGTGCCGTATCTTTCCAGTCTCACCGTCTGGCCACAGAGCAGTTTTCCCCTCATAACTCAATGCCACCCAGGACTGGAGCAACTGAACTACATTCTCCACCAGAGTTTCTAATGCCTCTCATCGTGCCCTGAAATCAGAAATGTCCTGCTCACTATCATTTCCATCCCTCCCACAGTGGTATTCTGCCATAGCTCCCAACCCCTTACCTCATGGCTCATATCCCTGTAATACACTTAGATGCAAGACCTGTCCCATACATCATCCCACCACCAGCTACTCCAATCCGGTCACAAACATCATCTATCTATTAAAGGCAGGGCTACCTATAAAACAAGTCATGTAATCTACAAGTTAAGCTGCAACCACTGTACTGCATTCTATGTGGACATGACAACCAAAAAGCTGTCTATCCACATGAATGACCACCAACAAACTGTGGCCAAGAAAGAAGTACACCACCCTGTTGCTAAGCCCATCACCCAACACGACATTCTTCATTTCAATAACAGCTTCACAGCCTGTGCCATACGGACCTTTCCCAGCAACAGCTGCTTTTCTGTATAGCAAAGGTGGGAACTCTCCCTGCAATATACCCTATGTTCCTGTAACCCTCCTGGCCTCAACTTCTATTAGTCGTTGTCTTCACCCATCTAGCCCATTCACTGTTCTCATTCCAGCACTACATAGCCCTTTGTTCCACTAACACATCCAGTCTTTTAACTTCTTTCCTTTTCCGCCCTGCGACCTGATGTGTTTTGTTTCAATATCTCCTTCCGTGCATAACATAGACATGACTCCCAATCCTAGCACATCTTGACCTACACCATGTTTCCCAATCCTAGCACTTACTGATGAACACCATGTTTCAACACAATAAGTTCACAACAATGTCCTGACAGCTGAATGACCTGTTCCGAAAATTATTGCTGGACAATTAAGTTTGCTTGGAGAAGCAGAGCAACTGATCAAAAAGAACAATAAATACTAAGAAATTATAACTATTAACAGATTGCTACAACTAGCTGATCACAAAAAAAGAAGCTTCCTCATGAACTATTTATCAATACATGAATAATTGACAGACAAACCATTAAGTAATTCATGATGTAAATACCTATAAGTTCTGCTGGTTTATTTGCTCGTTGATTAATGAAGTGTTCAAATGCTTCCTTGAGACTGTTGGCAAACTTTTCATTTTTCTGGAAGCAATAATTCACAATGTTGTCCATTTTATCCTTAAAATCGAGTAGTTCTTGCACCATTGTTTTGTCCTTCTCTGGATCAATGACAATTGTTCTTCCCTTTTTCTGCAACAAAATTTTCACATTTAATCCAAAAAATTATCAAACATACATGTTGAAAGTATGAGTAACAAAAAATAAAGATTCCGTGCTGAGGACAAGCAACAAATGTCATGACAAATTCAATAGCCACACTTGGAAATAAAAATCATTTTTGAGCTTACAGTGACAGCATGGGGAGGTGACTAACATTAGGGTAGGCCATCAAGAAGTATTGGACCACAAAGCCCTCTTCTCTTTCTCCGCTGCTGATAATGCGTCTCTCTTGATCCACTGCTGGCTTTCCAGTATTATCTACACCCTCTCTTCCAGTCTTTTACTTTTTTTAAAGAGATATTTATAAACATTAGCAAAGGCTACTCATTCTCAAACTATTTCATCTACATAATACATATTGTTTAATTTACAAGACCAGTGGGTTTATTTATTCACTTTACCTTATTTGAGAAGTTGGTGTACAATACTGGGAAGACCTAATACAAGGAATTTAAATAATGGAAGGCGGAAAGGTTTTTACACTCTGTATAACTGTGCTGAGCGGTTGACAGGCATAAAAACAAAACTGGTATGGTCACTATGCTTTCAATGTCTTTGCATTGTCCCAATGCTACTCCCCAATTCTAAATGTATCTGTGAAGTATCTAAAAAGCCCTCTGCAACTGGTAATGCACTCACAGAAGGCCATCTGTGTTCTTCCACATTTAACTTCAATCATAACAGAAGAAGAAGAAGAAGAAGAAGAAGAAGGAGGAGGAGGAGGGAGAGAGAGAGAGAGAGAGAGAGAGAGAGAGAGAGAGAGAGAGAGAGAGAGAGAGAGAGCTTTCTTCACCACATTTCACTATGCTTATTACCTCACATGCTTCTGATTATATTTGCTATCATTACGGAAATCACTTTTCCATCCTAGATTTACCACTGAGACATCAACATGAATATTAGGACACAAGGAAGAAAGTAGGAAATTGTACATGCAATTGAGTGATCACCAAAAAATCTTGAAAAATATTATGTAAACATGGCTGTATCAGCAATACCATCAGACTTCAAGAAATATGTAATAATTCAAATTCCACAGAAGGCAGGTGCTGAACGATGTGAATATTGGTAAACTGTCAGTTTAGAGTGTGAGGATTGCAAAATACTGATATTAATTGTTTACAGAAGAATGGAAAACTGCTAGAAACCAACCTCAGAGAAGATCAGTTTGGGTTTGAGAGAAATGTAGGAACATTCAAGGCAATACTGACCCAGTGACTTGTCTTAGAACATACATTAAAGAAAGTCAAATCTACACCCATAGGCTTTGTAGATTTAGAGAAAACTTTTGACAATGCTGACCACAATACACTCAGATTTTGAAGGGATCATGAAAAGGATGCTTTGGTTGAGAAGAGAGTAAGATAGTGATGTATCCCTTGTGTTATTGAGTCTGTACATCAAGCAATAAAGGAAATCAATCAGAAATTTAAAAAGCAAATTTTAGTTTAGGCATATCCTGTGAGGTTTGTCAATGCTATTGCAATTCTGTCAGAGACAGCAAAGGACTTGGAAGATCGGTTGAATGCAAAGATAGCAAAAAAAGAGTGATTGTCAGATGAACATCAACCAAAGCAAAACAAAGGTATTGGAATGTATTCTAATAAAATGAGGCCACGATGAGAGAATTAAGATCCAGAAATGACACTAAAAGTAGACAATGAGTCTTGCTGTTTGGGCAGCAAAATAACTAATGACAGCAAAAGTAGAGAGGCTGGCAACAGGAAGAATTGCGTTTCTGAAAAAGATGAATTTAATAATATCTAAAAGAAATTTAACTGCAAGGAAGTCTTTTCCTGAAGACATTTGTCTCAAGTATAGCCTTGTTTGGAAGTGAAATGTGGACAATAAGCAGTTCAAGAGAATAAAAGCTTTTAAAATGTGGTGGCAGAGAAGAATGCTTAAGGTTAGGTATGTAGATCAATAAAAGAGGAGGAGGTGGTACTGAATTAAACTGTGGGGGGGGGGGGGGGGGATTATTGCACAACTTGTCCAAAAGAAATGAATGTAGGTTGCTGTAGTTATTTAGAGATGAAGAGTCTTGCACAGGATAAACCTGTGTGCTGAGCTGATCAAACCAGTCTTCACCACCAAAAACGTTGCATTTTGGAAAACCTTTCAATAGTTCAACATTTACCTAATTAAACGATTCTAAAAGAAAATCAAGAGTTAAAATCAACTTTTGGCTCAAACACGTCAGGTTTTCTTTGTACACTCCTTCCTATAAGTTCCTTTTCTCTTTCTTGTGTATGTATTGGGTGGGTTGGGGAGGGGGGGGGGGGCAGGAGGGGTGTGTCTCGATTCACAGATTAACAAAAGCTTTTAAGCACAAGGAGCTGGTGGAAAAATGCTCTTTATTTTGTGGAATGAACAATATGATGCGAATTTACCCAATCCTGCTCCTGCATTCAACAGTGTATCGAGACAAATAATTTATTTATTTTAATGGCCACCATGATACAAGAATACTTTGAAAGGACAAAAATGTGGTAACATAGGACGGATTAACCAAATTAAAAGCATGTTAACATGCTGAAACTATGTGGGATGCTAATTTCAGTGATATGTTTATATTTCAGTGTCTCGTAAATTTGTCAGTAATCATCACCTGTAATTTGTTACACAGCAAGACCACAGCCCGATGTCACTTGAACAAAAAATTGAGCCGAATTGTAAATAAAACCACAAAAGGAAGAAATGCATTAATTCCTAGCAAACTGTAGCTGCCGGCTGAGATGGTTCCTTGTTCACCAACATGCAAGAATTTTGAACTGTCAAAAAATCCTTACCCTATCTCAGAAAACTTAACATTAACAGAGGCTTTTCAAAAACCTTTATTTACTGGTACAATCACAAGATAGTTCAGAGGATTAGCTACTTTTAGCCAACTTTGGTCATATTCATATCCATAAAACAAAATAAAATAAGAGTGTTGCTCTATTTTCTAAAATCAATAAAAAAAAAGACACACCATGAAGGAATTATCTGAATAGGATGGAAATCTGTAGATGTGATGTACATACGTAGACAAGCAAACGATTACAATTTCAGAAAAAATTGACGCTTTCTTCAAGAGAAAGAGCTTCACAAACTCAGCAAGTCAATAACGTGTTGGTGTCCCCCTCTTGCCCTTATGCAAACAATTATTGGGCTTGGCATTGATCGATTGAGTTGCTGGATGTTCTCCTGGGGCGCATCTTGTAAAATTCTATCCAACTGACACATCAGATCATCAGAATCCTGAAATGGATGGGGGGTCTTGCTCATAATGCTCCCAATGTTCTCAACTGGGGAGAGGCCCAGCAACCTAACCTGACTGTGTGTGGACAGGTATTATCTTGCTGAAGTGTAAGCGCAGGATGGCTTGCCATGACGGGGAGCAAAATGGGATGTAGAATTCGCCGGCTTACTGCTGTGCCATAAGGGTGCTGCAGATGACAACCAAAAGGGTCCTGCTATGAAAATAAGTGGCATCCCAGACCATCCCTCTAGCTGGCGAGCCGTATGGCAGGCGACAGTCAGGTTGGTATCCCACCACTGTCTGTGCACCTCCAGACACATCTTTGCAAGTCATCGGGGCTTAATTCAAAGCTGGACTCATCAACTGAAGTCAATTCTACTCCAGTCAATGAGATTGCAGGCTGAAGATGTGCAGACAGCAGTGGGATACCAACCTGACTGTCACTCGCAATACGGCCCGACAACCACAAGTGATGGTTGGAATGCCATTTCATTCAATAGCAGGACCCATTGGTTGTCATCCCTACCTTAGTTAGCAATGTCACCAAATTTCTCCCCAACTGGGAACATTTGGAACATTATGAACAAGGCCCTCCTACCAGCTCGGGATTTTGGCAACCTTAACGCACCAATTGAACAGAATGTGACATGATATCCCTCATGAAACAGGCAAAAACTGTTATCAGTACCAAGCCTAATAACTGCTTGTGTAAAGGCCAGAAGTGGACCAACATGTTACTGACAGACTCAATTTGTGAAGCTCTTTCCCTTGAACAAATTATCGAATTTTTCTGGAACTGTAATGATTTCTTTGTCTGTACATGTACATCACATCTACTGATTTTCATCCCATTCCAATGATTCCTTTGTGGTGTGTCTTAGAGGGTACATAAATGTGGAATATTATTTACTTTTTTTTGTATCGAATATATATATTTACGATTCCTGTAAAGATGTGTAAAGTCAGCAGACTTTGTAGTTTCTATTATGACCACTAGGTGGCAGTAGCAGAAACACCGCAAAAATTGTTTTATGAAACCTTCGTTACTGCCGCTTGCTTCATAGGTGTTAATTGATGTCCGATTTTTCTCCTTTTCATGTGTTTTGTGTTGATTTCGTGTTCAAAATGTGCAATGAATGGGAGAAATGTTTGGAGCAAATGATTTACAAAGTCCTTGGTGAGTCTACAGATGGTGAGAGCGTAGTATTTGATGACGATTCAGATTACACGTAATCTGAAAGTAGTACTAATTATAGATGTTTGCGTACGCGATTTTGAGTTTATACGTACATTCAGAAAAACTTAATCTTCACACTATTGGTAGTAGTAAAGCAGTTGTGCACAGATTCCAAATACGTAGATTTTTATTGAACGACTGAAGTGAAACTGATTTATCCAAGATAATGGTGGTTTAATTTCATGACTATAGATTAAATTACTCGAAGAAATAAAGCAACTAGCCACTTTTTATTTAGCTTAATTTATGCCAAGACATTCCAGACTTTTACTTACCTTCAGCTGGCTTAATACAAATATCTTTATCAAGACAACATTTTTGTTGACTGCATTTTGAATGCTGCAGCTGCCCCACAAAAATTAAAATTCGTTTACCCACTATGTTTCTCTGGTTGTACACTTATGTTTAGTTAATAGTTAGGTGCACATAACTTTTATTCTGTCACTTTTAACTCCTTTTTCCCACTTTTATATGCATAATGCGCTTACTTTTAGCTCCACTGATGCCGTGCACCATTCCCCATGCAGTTGATATATGCATTTGTTTACATCAGAAATTACACCTAAAACCAAGTTACAACCTTCTCATACACTGTGAAACTACATTTGAATTCAATTGTATTTACATACTTAACATTGCTAACCTTAAAACGTGATACATGCCCCTGTATGGCCAAAAAGTGAATGGACTCATAAACCTTGCTCACTAAACATACTGGAAGGAGTCTTGTAAGGTTATTTTACACGTAGTGTTTCTCCTCCTCGCTTAATGTTATAGAAGAAAATATATTAGCATTTAACATGAATGGTTGTCTACTGAGCAGTGTAGTGACTGTAGTATTAACAGAATAGAAGTCATATAGCATACTGCAATTCTGATGAATTAATTACTTTCAGTTCTCATGAATTAATTACTGTTATCAAGATTGGTCATGATGGGAAGAATAGTGGGAGGAATATTTCACACATCAGCAAACACTACATAGGATGCACAGGTTTTGATATTCCATACCCACCGAGATTAATTTATACATGGTGGAATTTTGTAGTGAATGAAACATTTTGTTTCTGTAACCATTCTCAAAAAAATCTGGGCAAAGTGAAAAGAATTTTTTATATGGCAGTTTAAGCAGAAAGAAGGGGAAAAAATATTGAATATGTGTTAAGGAACTTTTCCAAGCTCACCAAAAATTTTTTGATTTAAAAAACCTATTCATTCACCATCACGAAGGTCCACATGCTCTCTCAAACAATGCACATCCTCTCTCAAACCTGAGGAATTATAGTCTCAGTACTGAGGAACTACAGTTAGCAGTGACCAATACAGTTGGTCACCTGCAACTGCTTACTTATTAGTTTTCAATTTCATTCCACTGAACTTTGCAGGAAGAGACAACAATGCCTATTGGCAATTCACAGCAGATTTGTATGCACCTAATCTGAAATCAGTACCATTATGTTCTAAAAAGCTGCATGTGAAAATGCAGTTCTTCACACAGTCATATCTTGGGTTCTATCGATCACAGAGATATGGGGTCAAGTGTTTTGGATACCCCTTGGTCTAGAGACTGTTTGAATATCTATCAGAAGAATGGGCGTACTGTCGCTGTACTGCAGTACAGGGACAAAATTAAAACTTAGGTACCTTATAAAAGCACCATTTTGACATTAGTTCCTGAGAAAACCCTTAAAAATCAAGATTTTTAGGCACAAAAAGTACAAATTGTGGGAATGGCCACTTCTATAATTTCTATTCATGACAGATTGTCGAAATTTTTACCGAACGATGATGATCTCAACCTTGTACATTTTTTGAGCTCAGTATCCATGACAGAGATCCATATGTTCGAAGTTACCATACTCATGGAAATAAATCATGCACCATACTCATGGAAATAAATCATGCACGTAATATCTAGCCTGAGGCATAAGTGTAGTTTTAACTGATATAATTAACACATGACAAGGGTTCTACGGTCAGTGCTATGGTTCTGAGATCACCAAGCTAAACAAAACACAGGTATACGAGAATGTGCATTTTGGAGCAAAATTTTAAACATTGTTATAGGAGAAACATAAGTTAGACCCCAGAATTTTTAAGCTGCTGAGGCATAGTGGAGACAGTGACAGTGGGAATGGAAAAAAAAGAAAATAATAAGGGTGACAATGGCAGTGAGATGTATTGTAAATCTAAGGGGGGGGATGGGGACAAGGGGGGGGGGGGGGGCGTGCGGTAGACAATATACACAGACAGTGGCAGTGAGAAGCAGACACTGAGTATGAAGGCTGGACTACAAATACAGACTGGGGGGATTTAGAATGTTCTGCATTAAAAGAGCGTAGATATGTTCGCATAACAAAATTTTTGGTGAGGAAGGTGGAGTGAGGATTGGGTAGCTCGTCCCCCACTTTCCTGTCAGAATCATTTAAAGAGGAACACGTTCACCTTTTTTGTGCTCTGACCAGAGTATTTTTCCACTGGTTTTAAACAGGATAATGATGCATTCCAGTGGCGAAAACCTGAACCCCTTAGAGGAATAGAAAGTTCAGAATACTGATGTCACAAGATTACAACATGGAACGATAGACAATTTAAAAAGAATGAGCACGATCCTTAGAACAACTTTGTGCTATAACTGAGAGAATTTAGCTCTACATATTACATCAAACCTCAAGAGCAAACAATAAAAAAATGTTTTATCTCTCAATATGTTAAAAAAAATGTATATCTCTCTCGTCTTTACATGGCATTGCCATTGTAACTGAACCAGCTGATTTAGATTGTGCAATACAAATATGTCTGTACAAAGACAAGTTTATACTTTCTTTTAGTTTCATTAAATGATACATTAAAATATTACTTAACAACATGTAAAGCACACATGAAAGAGAGTGACAATATCTAGCAACTAAAATAAATATTAATACTAACCTTGATATATGTATTGAAATTCAGACATAGTTCCACTAAACCATTTTTCACTCTTGTAAACAAACTGTACAGCAATGTCAAATCAGAAACTCTGTTTTCTTCTAACAAGTTATCCAGTCCTTTGTGTAAAATACTGCTTAAGTGCTCCGATAATAACTGCTTTTCTACTGTATGTATAAGCTGCCACCTAAGGATTTGATAAATAAATTAAAAATGCTATTTCAAACACTTCTTATCTTCCTTATTAAATCATTAATGTATTCAAACAAACAACATGTGCAAGAAAAAAACACACCAATTGAAGTACCACCCTGTTATTTAATAAACTTACTTTGTTGATGGGTCCAGGTAGTGTATAAGTCTTTCCATCTCCTCCTTGAGTCTCTGATCAACATGAGCTAAGTATTCAGGAACATCATGCTCTTGCATTAATCTCTGCCCTTCAGCAGCATACAATCTGTCTGTCGCAGCTAGGAACCTACGAGTGTTTTATAAATTATTTCCTAATCCAGCAATCACTTTGGTACTTTCTTACTAATTCCACTGAACTTGCAACTTTATTTTTTCTAAATACAACCCACATCAAGTAAAGAGTATTCTAGTAGGTACAAGAGATGCAAATGTTTTAGTAATTCAGAAACTTACTTGCTCTCAAAAGCATCTTGATATATCTGGAGATCTGATAGCATTCTTAGCAATGATTTTAATAGTGTCCTATCAACAGTATCTCCTTGCCTCTCCTTCTCAATTAACATAAGAAGGCCCTCCACAGTTCTTGTTTGCACAAGAGTGTTTAAGACTATGTGCTGACGGAACAAGTCTAGGCCCATATCCCTAGTAAAGAAACAAAAGGAGAATGCTATCAGTATTACGTACAGCAGCCATAGAAAGAATGTCAAACCATATGAAAACCGCTGGTAACTTGATGACAAGCACTGTAAAAACAAATATGTACTACAAAACAAAGATGATGTGACTTACCAAATGAAAGTGCTGACAGGTCGACAGACACACAAACAAACACAAACATACACACAAAATTCAAGCTTTCGCAACAAACTGTTGCCTCATCAGGAAAGAGGGAAGGAGAGGGAAAGATGAAAGGATGTGGGTTTTAAGGGAGAGGGTAAGGAGTCATTCCAGTCCCGGGAGCGGAAAGACTTACCTTATGGGGAAAAAAGGACGGGTATACACTCGCACACACACACATCCATCCACACATATACAGACACAAGCAGACATATTTTCACAAATATGTACTACTTCGGAAAATACAGAATGATCAGCCAATCTGGTGGTATCTGAAACCACATGCAATTTTCACATACACAATTTGTTCAAAGTTTTCCCATCAAATATTATTTTTTATTAAACTGAGGACAGAAATAGAAGATAATTATTACAGACTATTAAAATAGGTCAGATCAGATACTCTTTTGTGGATCCATAAGGAGTAGACTTTCAAAAATGAGGAACATGTCAGATAAAATTAAAATACATAATACATATTTATGAAAGAATTGATATGCTGATGTAAACTAGGCATATTGCCTTAGAGCTTCAGATGAAAAAAATACAATAAAATAATTTTACTGACCAAGTGGCCACAGGACAACACATATCAAGGCATACAGATTATTTTCATAAATAAAATAATTCTGATATGCAAATGGTCTTCACACAGCTCCTAAGTCAGGAATTACACAGAAATTTAAAAAATCTTCCCACAAACATTTAAATGTATTCACTCTAAGGTACATAATAAGCATACCAGATAAACAATTCACTCACAAAAGAAATCACGCTAACACCGTGTAACACTGCCTTTAGCCTTGACACTTGTCTCAATTCAGCAAGAAAGAGTGCCTTCTAGTTTCTTCAGGTGTCCAGACTCACAAGGTCCACCCTCACAACTTTACTTCTGCCAGTACCTCTTCTCCTACCTTCCCAACTTTACAGGTGTTCTCCTGCATACCTCGCAGGACTAGCACACTTGGAAAAAACAATCCTCTACGCTACAGTTAAGCCATTTCTCCAGAATCCTGTGAAGTTTGGAAGGTGGAAGAAGAGCCACTGGCAGACATTAAGCTGTGAGAGAAGATCACAAGTTGTGCTTGGACAGCTCAGTCAATACAAGCCTTCCCCAAGGAAAGCAAAGGTACCAGGTTCAAGCACCAACCCTGCACACATTTTTTAACAGCCAGGAAGTTTCTTTTGGTATCCTGTATCCAGCTGAAGTCATTCATTAATGGTTAGATTCTCTAAAGTTATTAAACCGTGGTGATGTTTATTTCTATGTTTCATCTGCTGCTTCAAATAGTCCCAGACATTCTACGTGGGATTAAGATCAAGCTGCTCGATATGCAATAGGGTGCCTAAGTATCTGTCAAACCAGGAACATACAGTTGCAGCCCCATAAACAAGTCAGTTGTCATTTTGGAAAATGGGACTGTCCACAACAGGCACATAATGAAGATGGAGAAGAAAGGACAAAAGTTGGTCACCGAGAAACATCCTGGTTTGTCTCGACACTAACCTCAATGAGTGACACCAAGCCACAGTATGAAAAATATGCTCTAAATATCATGGACCTTTAATTAACAATATACTCTACATAATGCAAGTCATAGATCTCATTTGGCTATACCTTTTATCATTTCAAAAGAGGCAAAAACAACTTCGTGGACCAAACTACATGCCTCAAGTCCACTATTGTCTAGTTTCTGTGCTGTTTGGCCTACTGAAGACTTTATATGCTGCCATGAGCAATGACATTTTGCGAGGTGCCCAACGCCAAATGTCCACTGCATGTGCTTAGCTTTGCAATGTTCACTGGGAAACAAGTTGTGATGGACCCACATGAACAGAAATTCCAGTGGGCCTGAAATCGCTTGTCACTGACAAGGCGTGATACTCTTTCTCCCACCCCAGCAAGGGGTGCACCATTTCTCGTGGATATGTTGCACAGTCTGTTGCACCAACAAGTGGGGTAATTTCATTAACAGTGTAGCTACCAACATGTCTGAACACAGTACCTCTTTTCTGTCATTCTATCAAGGCTCCATGTCCCCCATCTTATGTGCCTATTGCGTACAACTTACTGGCACATACACACCACCTCACTGTCACAAATCACATTCATGGGGTAGGGTCACGTGACAGTCTGATATCTGTTATGCACCATCTGCACCATTCCAAAGCAACCAGTGTGCTCTTTTAAGAGGGTATCTAATATTTTGTATAGCGAGCTTTTAATTCCTAAGCTACGGTAACCAATTATCTTTAAAATGAAAACAGTTAACAAGGCTTGGTAAAACAGATTGCTTTACTACATTAGGTATTATGTAAGACTCATTTTAAATTCGGCAATGGAGTAGACGTTGGTCACCATTTAATCCTTAACATCCTCTTAAGCTGGACATTATTACTAACAAAACTTTTTAAAGTTGCTGGTAAACTACTGAAAAATGTTTGTTCCTGAATGAGTGACTAAGTTTTTATGACGATTGTACTTATTCTTGGTTTTATTCTGTGAATTGAGCTACTAGTCTGAAAGAGAGCTATATCACTTATGGCTAATTTTATCAATTAATAAATATACTGAGAAGCAGCAGTGCATAACCTGTTCTTAAAGAGACTTCTACTATTAATTCTTGAATTTACACCAAAAATACTTTGTGTTACATTGTTTCAAGAACTGCAAAACTTCAGCTTTGTTTGATGATTGGCTTAAGATAGAGGTCTGCAAATGATTACGGCATTATAAAATACCACTAAGAGCTCTGTCATTCAATTACAATAAGACATATTATATCAAATTCTTGAAGTCTTCTAGATTAGAATTGAGCTATCATTTGCATACAATGAACGAGATGTATTTCAAATACAGAACGGAGGAGAAAAGGAATATTAGATGACCCCAGCAGCAGCTGCTACCTTAAAATGAAGAGCATGTGTACAACCAACTCTGTAGAATGTTATGTATTTTATGATTGCTCTATTATGAGAAATCTTACTCCAATCCCCAAGGATTTTTTTTAGACATAACTACTTGCATCATATGATTTCTATAAAAAAAAAGAAAGAAAACAAAATGCATAGCGGTTCTGAGTTAAAACAGAATCTGTCAAAGTGTATTTTCTCACTCCAAAGTTTCACAGTTAAAAATAAATATATCTCATAAAAAAAATACTTTTCCAACCACTCTGGAAATCTGCAGTATGCATAGGTTTTCTTAGAAAGTGCATTCAATGTTTTAAGATCTTGTCAAAATTGACAAAAGAGATTATTAAGTCTCTTCTTTTTTGTACATTTTAATGTCTACAAGTAATCCAGATTTACGTAGTTTACTTCTTTGCATTTTTCACTCAGTAAAACAATCAAGATAGGAGGAAAACACTGGAATTAAGGTCCAGCAGACCAGTATACGTTCCTTGATGTGACAACCATACTTGACTTTCTGTGATTTTTTTATGTTGTTCTGCTGAATTAGAATTGTTAAGAAATCTGTCACGTGCTTTGGAATGGTGTGGCCCAGATCACCAACAGAACGCCCTGTATTAACGATTCTTTAGTCCCCCAAGATCACCTTGGACAAATGCTGAGACTGCAATTTCAACAGATCATGGTTGATTCCTGCCCTCACAACTGAGATAGCATTCTGTCTCAAATAGATTTGATGTGAATAAGAGGTCAAGCACTCAATTTTCTTTGTTTCTTATCAACTGCAACAGCCACCTATTTCTCCAGATGTCTACACTGCAATCTGTTATTTTCTTATTTCATTCTTTTTCCATGTACCTGTATCATCCTCATTACAGTGCTGAACACAGAATATTAGTAAATTGTCATAAATACAAACTAAAATATTTTACTGACAGTCAGGATGTAGTTATAAGATTAGCTTATTGATACTTGCTAACTGATCATGTGCAAAACATTCACAGACTGAAGCTAATAGTAAGTATGTAGACCATGTAATGAATATGCATGGTTAATATTATTTTATATAGCACCATGAGGTGAAAGCCACTGCATCACAGTGAATAGAAAACCATTACCACGGCTAGCCAAATTTAAGTATTTCGCCTGTCTTAAATTTGAATGGAAAGATGGAAGAATAATTTTGGAAAGGCTCATCAGAATGTATAGAATCTGTTTAATGAAATTAGACAGAACACTTCCTTAACAGAAAAGAGACACTGAAGAAGAAAAAAAGCTCAATGTTGCTCCAAATGTAACAATGGGAAGTCCAACCTCCTACCTTCTACATGTTTCCTTAAGCTCACAAACCCAACTGCCCATGATGCCCCATTGTGGTGGTTACCCTGCTGCCAAAGAGAGAATCTATGCCCTTGTGGACCAACATCTTCAGCCTGTAATCTGTAACCTATCATCCAATACAAAAGAAGTCAATCACTTCCTCCACCGACACTCTGCACTTCCCGTTTCTTCAATACCTGGTGCCCTGCTCATCACTTTCAATGCCACATTCCTCTACGCTGACATCCTCAATGTCCAAGGTCTTGCTGCTATTGAACACTATCTTTCCCAATGTACGCCTGACTCCAAACCTACTATCTCCTCCCTGGTCACCATGACTAACTACAGCCTCACCCACAATTACTTCTCCTTTGAAGGCATCACCAACAAACAAATCAGTGGTTGCAATGGGCACCGGCATGGCAACACAAATGCTAAACCCCTTACATGGTTTAGATTCACTGATCTTCATGATATGGAGTGAGGGTGAGGACACCCTATTCGAATTCCTCCAGGTCTCGACACCTTCTTCCATTTTCACTTTGCTTGGTCTTCTTCAGCTCAACAAGCCATCTACCACGATGTCAACCTCCACCTTAAGGAATGCTACATCAGTACCTCTGTCCACATCAGATCTACCAACCACTAACAACACATCTACTTCCACAGCTGCTACCCATTCCACATGAAGAAGTCCCTACTATACAGCATAGCCACCCCTGATTATCACATCTGTAGTGGCAAGCAGTCCTTCCCCAAATACTATGCCAAAAGGTCTCACTGAGGCCTTCGCAGACTGAAATTACCTTCCCAACTTTGTTCAGACACAGATTTCCTGTGCCCTGCCTCATCAGTCACCTACCAACCTCCACATACCCACTGCCTGGTCGCAAAGCAGGACTTCTCTCTTAACTCAGTACTATCCAAGATTCTAGCAACAGATCACATTCTCCACCAGGGTTTCTTCTATCTTCCATCAAGCCCTGAAATGAGAAATATCCTCCGCATTCTCGCACAGAGGTATTCCACCACCAACCTACACAATACTGTTGTCTGTCCCTACTCCATCCTTGCTCACACCTCTTGCCTCATGGTTCATATCCCTGCAATAGACCTAGACGCACAACATTTTCCCACTACTCCAGTCCTGTCACTGGCATCTCATACTCCAAAGGCAGGGTTACCTGTGAAAGCAGCCATGTCATTTACCAACTCAGCTTCAACCACTGTGCCGCATTCTATGTGGACATGACTAGTAACAAGCTGTCTACAGGAGTGGCCACTGGCAAACTGTGGCCATGAAACAGCTGGACCAGCCTGTTGCTGAACATGCTGGCAAACACTATGTGCTTCACTTTATCAAATGCTTCACAGCCTGTGCCATCTGGATTCTTCCCACCGATAGCAGCTTCTAGACAGCCACTGGCAGCATTAGGATTTTACCCCACCCCCACCCCTTGCCGCCTCTTTACTCCCACTACCCATCCCAGCCAGAAAACTGAAATATTTCTAGAATTCTATTTTTGGTGCCTCCATGTGTAAGTAGCAATCAAGTCTTTTCATACTGTTTTCCTAGGTTGCTCTAAATCTGGGATTTTTTATTGTGAGTGAGAGCAATTATGTTGGAGTCCAGCTGTAAAGTTAATGTACATATATGGAACATAGAGGAACAGATAAAATCAAGCAATGGAAAATCCAGGATGGAATGGAACAATATTATGAAAAGGGAAGTTGCTACACACCATATAGCGGAGATGCTGAGTCGCAGTTATGCACAACAAAACGACACTGGCAGCGTGGTTTCAGTTGTCTGAGACTGCAGTTGAGTGTTGAGTTGCATTTCCGCGCGCACGCGTGCGTGTGCGTGCATTTTTGACGAAGGCCATACTGGCCGAAAGCTTTATTTGTGACAGTGTTTTTGTTGTGCCTGTCTGTGACTCAACATCTCCGCTATACGGTGAGAAGCAACTTTCCTTTTCATAATACTGTGAGAAACAGATAAAGTGAGACTGGGTGGGAAGCGCAGTCACTCATACAAACTGCAAAGCCAATTGAGAAGATTAGCCAAAAGCAACACCTGAAGTGGATGAGACTTGGCCAGAGAGTGTCAAAGATCAGTTGCTGATACAACAAAGCAGATACAGGTGAACAGTAACAAAGGATGACAAGCACCAAAAATGATATGGGAACACTGGTCAGCTGTCACTGGAAAAGGTAGCAGCTATGATTGCAGACATGAACGGATGGAGGTCTCTTGCAGTCTAAACCAGAAGGTAGATGATGCAACTGACTGAGTAACTAAATAAAACACACCATTAAGACAAAGGTGCACATCTTGACTTCCATTTTACCTAACTAAATATCTGTAATGGGGTATGTAACAGTGTCAGGAACAATTCATATTTTTAGCACAGTAACCAATTCGGTTTCATGTGGGTAACACAGAAAGTTTGCCACACAATAATTCCAATGGAATCAATATAAAAAAAGAGGAATATTAATCAAAGAGAGAAATAAACATTGAAAATTAAAGCCAATCCATCACTGAGTCAGTGGTGAATGTAAGGCATTTACCATGGATTGTGTGGGGTTCTTTCACCTGAAATACATTCTGTAAATCTTTCCTACTTTCTCCTGGCCTTGTCTCTTATCTTCATGGGGTCAGGATATTAATCTAGATTTGGCATTATCAGTGGTAGACAGTTGTTGAATGCCCTTCCTGTCACCGCCACAGAGATATATTTGCAACCTGTGCAAAAACCAGACTGCAATTTTAAGAATTGAAGGACATAAAAGGGAGACAGTAATTTAGAAAATAATGAGACACAGTTGCAGGCTATAACCTATGTTGTTGAGTACAATGTAATGCTGTCAAGAGAGAGAAAGGAACTAGGAAGATCTACGGAACAGGTTGGACAGCGTCTTCAAAAGGGGTTATAAGATAAATATGAATAAAATAATCAAGGTTTACAGAGTGTGACATAAATCAGGTGATGCTCAGGGAATTATGTTAAGAAATGATACACTAAAAGCACTCAATGAGTTTTACTATTTGGGCAGCCAAATGTCATGACGACAAAAGTAAAGAAGACGAAAATTGCAAGAAAAGCTTTTCTGAAAAAATCTGTGTGGTGTTCAGTATTACTTGGAAGTGAAATATGGATGATAAATAGTGCTGAAGAGAGAACAACAGAAGCTTTTGAAAAGTGGAGTTATGGAAGAATGTTGAAGATCAAGTAGAAAGATTGAGATGATAATAATGAGACTAAATTGAACTGGGAGAAAAAAAGCGTTTTGCTACAATTTCACTAAAAGAAGTGATGAGTTGATAGGACATATCCTGAGGTATCAAGCAATAGTTCATTCAGTAATCAAGGGAAGTATGGGGATAAACGATATACAGAGTGATCAAGGCTCCACTAAAGTAATCAGGTTCAAGTGGGTGCAGGCTGCAGTAGTTATGTAGAGACACAAAGACTTGCACAGACAGACTAGCGTGGAGAGCTGCATCACTCTCTGCCCATGTTTCCTGAACTTTGGAAGTTTTATTCTATTTTAATTTGTAATTTAAGAGTGGGGTTCCTTAATTCTAACTTTTAAGAAGCACTAAAAATCTAATTTGAATTTCTAAATTTCACTTACCATATAGAATGGATTGTGGGATTCTGTAAAACATAAGTCCTATCGAGGTATAAGAAGATACTTCTAACCATTATCATCTGCTGACAATGGGACTGCCAACATTCATTCATCTTCTTTAAAAATATTTGTCTGTCCATAGATTCTGCCATGAACTGTTCGATGTTTGCCTTCACGTGCTGTTCTGTGAGAGCTGTATAGTAAGAATAGTTTCCAACTTAACAATAAATGTAAATGAATTTACAAGATTACACACACATATATAGGTACAAATCCAAGAACATACCTGTAAGATTAACATACAGAGTAGATGCCATTTTGTGATTACACATATTTTCAACTGCCTGATACAGCTCTTCAAGACTATAGCGTATGGATTTTGATGTTTGAATTGCTATAACAGCTTCTTTCAGTTTTTCCCATGTTCTTTCTTGATAATTATCTGGAAGTTTTGGTTTTTCTGAAAACAAATAACAATGAAATGAATGTCTAACATTATAGAATATTATTTCGTCAAGTTTTCTCTGCTTCTACTGTTTTACAGAATGATCATAATAATTGAGAAAAAAGGTCTTATAAACAGAAAGTCTTTTACTACTAAAATATAAACAGAACAGTAAAATTTAATATCTTAATTCTCCCTGTTTCTTGCCAGTTTCTTTTTATTTGAGTTAATAACAAAATAGAGTGTCTACTTATTATAGGCATACATTTATACAACTGGCTACCATGACACAGGAATTGTCTAAGGAAAGTCCTGATAGTGAAGCATAAAAACATCTTCTCTACTTTAACATCACATTACTCACATTTCATTGACATGACGGCTGGAATCTATTCCAGCATTACCTTCTGTCACTCTGATTATATCTGCTGAAAACCATATTAACCCAAGCCAGAGAATCTGAAATGTTCTGTATTTCCAATTTCACTTATTTCAGATAAGAAACCAAGCAGCTCAACACACTGTAGGCCTACTATTCTGGGACACATTGCCAGAACTATCCCTTCGTCTTTTACCCAAATTCATGTATAATTGACTTCACAATTAGTGGACACAAGCACAGATTTGTTGATAAATTTTTGCCTCAGAGGCTACTTTGGTGGATACAATAATTATTAAGAGAGTCTTGGTATAATTAAGCATTAAATAACAAACAAAGCATATATTATTGCTATGCTTGTAGGCAGTACACCACAAACATTTCAGCCTTGTACTTCCAGTGAGACATCTACCATTTATCTTTGACTAGCAAACAATCACAACTGAATCAACTCAAGTGTCTCATATAAATTTATTTAACTGGAGCATTAGTATACGGGGCAAGTGTTAACTGCCTCTTGTCTGCATGCAAATGAAAGCTGTTTTGTACCAAACAACCTCTTAAAATTGATAGTAATTTGTATATCTCTCCAATGACTATTTTTAATTATTGACTTGCTGTTCTGATTCCTGCTATCTTGCTGTATCCATAATTAAATCTGTCATTTGAAAAACAGCAAAAGAGTGTACATTCAATCACACAATGCTAACCAGACCTATAATGAAGCGTGCACCTTTTTCTAAATCCACATTTATACACTGCAGGCCTTGTTCCATTCACAAAACATGGGCACGAAGAGTGACTGCTATTAAGCTATTGAGCTTTAATACGTCCGATTTTGCCACAGTCAATAATTCACAAGTTGTGTGTTGAGGAGGCTGCCCTCCCCCTCTCTTCTTTCCTTTCCCCCATGAATCACGGACCTCGCTGAGAAAGGGTGTCTTGTGTGCCTCAAAAATACAGATGAATAGACTGAAGTTAGATATAATGGGAATTAGTGAAGTTCAGTGGCAGGAGGAACAAGACTTATGGTTAGGTGAATACTGGGTTATAAACAGAAAATCGAACAGTGGTAACGCAGGAGAATGTCATCAGCATAGTGAGCTCACTGTTGTAGCCAAGATACATGTGAAGCCAACACCCACCACAGTAGTACAAGTTTATATGTGAACTATCTCCCACAGATGAAAAGATTGGAAAAATGTAAGATGAAACAAAAGAAATAATTCAGATAATTAACAGAAAGGAAAATTTAATAGTGATGGGGGACTTTATGGGCTGGTGCAAAGCAATTAAACAGAAATTCCAAATGGTAGAATATTGCATAGAGCATAATTTAATCATGGCTAACACCTGGTTTATTAATCATGAAAGAAGTTTATATACGCGAAGGAGATGTGGAGGCACTGGACGGTTTAAGGCTAATATATAAAAGCAACACAAAGATTTTGGAACCAGATTTTAACCTGTAACACATTTCCGGGACAGATGTGAACTCTGGCCATAATTTAATAGTTATGAACTGTAGATTAAAACTGAAGAATTTGCAAAAAGATAGGGAATTAAGCAGACAGGACCTGAATAAGTAGAAAGAACCAGCAGTTGTTGAGTGTTTCAAATGAGGCATTAAGGAACAACTGAAACAAGGGAAATAAATACAGTAGAAGATGAATGGGAAGCTCTGGGAGTGAACGCAGCAGAGGAGCAAGTAAGTAAAAAGACAAGGTCTAGTAGAAACCCTTGGATATTGTGGGATATATTAAACTTAACTAATAAAAAGAGAAAATATAAAAATGTAGCAAATGATGTACGCGAAAAAGAATACATCCATCCAAAAATTAGTGACAGATAGTGCAAACTAGCTAAGCAGGAATGGCCAGAAGACAAATGCAAAGCTACAGAAGCATGTATAACTATGAGAAAGACAGATCTAAATCTACATCATTGCTCTGCAATCCACAATTAAGTGCCAGGCAGAGGGTTCATCAAAGCACCTCCGGGTTTTTCCTCTACCATTTCACTCTCAAACAGCACAAGAGAAAAACAAACACTTATATCTTTCCATGCGATCTCTGATATTTATTTTTTTATTATGCTGATCATTCCGTCCTATGAAGGTGGGTGCCAACAAAATATTTTTACACTCTTAGAACCAATTTGGTGACTGGAATTTCATGAGGAGATCCTGCCATGACGAAAATCATCTTTGTTTTAATGACTGATATCCCAATTTGTGTATCATATCCACAGCGCTCTCCCCCCTATTTTGCAATAATACAAAACAAGGAACTTTTTCAGTGTCCTCTATCAATTCTGTCTGATGCGGGTCCCACATTGCACAGCAATACTTCACTGCATTTTCTACATGTTCTGTTAATAAATTGCAGCCTTTGGTTTGCTTTCCCCATAACATTATCTATGTGATCATTTCAATTTAAGTTATTTGCAATTGTAATCCTCAAGTATTTAGTTGAATTTACAGCCTTCAGATTTGTGTGTTTCATACTGTAACAGAAATTTAGAGGAATCCTTTTAATATTCATGTGGATGACAATCACACTTATTACTTATAATCATCAACTGCCCTTTTTGTACTATACACATATCTTGTCTAAATTGTTTTGGAATTTGTTTTGATCATAAGCAAACAATCTAAGAGGACTGTTCAGACTGTCTCCTAAATCGTTTATATATAGATTAGGAACAGCAAATGGCCTATAATACTTTTTTGGGGAACATCTGGCATTACTTCCATTTTACTCAATGACTTTCTGTCAATTACTACAAACTGTCACCCTCCCAACAGAAAACTACGAATCCAGTTGCACAACCGAGATGACACTCCACAGGCACGTAATTTAATCAGAAGCTGCTTGTGAGGAACAGTCTCAATAGCCTTCCGGAAACCTAAAAATATGGAATCAATTTGACATCCACTGTCAATAACACTCATATAGGTACTGCCTACAAGAATATTAAAGAGGCCGTTGGAGAAAAGAGAACCAACTGTATGACTATCAAAAGCTCAGATGTAAAACCAGTACTATGCAAAGAAGGGGTAGCTGAAAAGTGGAAGAAATACACAGAGGTGCTATACAAGGGAGAGCAACCTGATGGCACTCTTATAGAAAGGAAGAGGGAGTAGATGGACGACAAGGTGGGAGATATGGCACTGCAAGAAGAATTGGACAGAGCACTGAAAGCCCCAACTAAAAAAAATTGCCCCTGGACTAGACAACATTCCCTCAAAACAACTGATGTCCTTGGGAGAACCATCTTCAACAAGACTAATCTGCCTGGTGTGCAAGATGTATGATACGCATGAAATACCCTCAGATTTCAAGAAGAATGTAACAATTCCAAGTCCAAAGAGAGCAGGTGCTGATAGGCATGAGTATTACTGTACCATCAGTTTAATAAGTCATATTTGCAAAATACTGAAATTATTTACAGAAAAACAAAACCCTCAAGGAAGATAAGTTTGGGTTCCAGAGAAACTTAGGAACATACAAAACAATACTGTCCTTACAATGTATCTTAGAAGATTAGTTAAGGAAAGGCAAACTTAAGTTAGTAACTTTTGTAGATTTAAAGAAAGCTTTGGACAGTGTTGACTGGAAAGCACTTTTTGAAATTCTAAAAGCAGCAAGGTTAAAATACAGGGTGCGAAAGGTTATGCACAACTTGAACAGAAACCAGACAGCAGTTATAAGAGTCGAAGGGCATGAAAGGAAACCAGTGGTTGAGAAGAGAGTGAGACACAGTTGTAATCTATTCATGATGTTATCCAGTCTCTAAACTGAAGCATCAGTGAAGAGAAACCAAGAAAAAATAGGAGAAGGAATTAAAGGTCTGGGAGACGAAATAAGAACTTCAATGTTTGCTGGTGACACTGTCATTCTGTTAAGAGACAGCAAAGGACTTGGAAGAACAGCTCAATGGAACAGACAGTGCCTTAAAAAGAGGATTAAGATAAATATGAACTACAGTGAAACAAGAGTAAAGGAATGTAGCCGAACTACATCAGGTGATGCTGAGGGGATTAGATTATGAAATGAGGCACTAACACTAAAAACAGTAGATGAGTTATTGTATTTGGGCAATAAAATACCTGATGACGACCATTTGGACTTGCATAACATTGTTTTTCTGTTGATTAGTACCATATAGTTTTACATTCCCTGAAAAAGAAAGCTCCCACTTTTAAGTTGAACAGGTTTTATTTTTAAAAATAATTTTTTTAACTTTCAAGTGTAAGGTATGTCTTCACTAAAGTTGTTTCTTACTAATTTCTCTGTTATAATGTTTATTTCTATTGTCTTTGTTGCATTTATTTCTTAAACTTTGTTGCAGTTTCTTGTCAGTTCTTTTTTTTTTGTAGTGGTTGTTCATTGCAAGGGTCTGTATTTTAGTTGTTCAGTGTTAATTTGTTTATTGAAGAGGCTTCTAAGAAATCTGAGACTATCCAGTGAGTTCTGTGTTTTAGTGAGAAATTTGCCAGTTGACACAGTTGCAGTGTGTTTTGTGAAAAGAACTGTTTGAAATGTCTTCTGACTGAGCCCACAGGAGAGTGAAATGTGGTGACTATTTGTGTATCCATAAAAGAATGATACATAAGAGAAAAAAAAAAGGACAGACTTTGTTCAGGCTGGGAATAAGTGGTCTCATTTGAAGACTCTGTTTCGAAGTGGAGATGTTTCCAGTGACGACTTTTTGTGTTCTACATGTTTTGACAGAACAACAACAACAATGATACTATCTGAACAAAGTGAGGCCTCCCGTGGTACAAATGATGCAGAGAAGAATTAAATACCGTGAATCACTCAACTAAAGAGGTACGTATTAGTGCTGTTAAGAAACTGTGGTCAGCGAAGTGGAGTCATAAGCTCTATGCATCAAGAAAGCACACGGAAATTACTAACGCTATGGATGAATACACTACAGCAAAACTGACCACGCTCTTCAAAGTAGGAACTCCCTCTTCAGAAGAAAATGAACCAAATCACTCTTGGACCTCTTGCCAGGAATTTTTCACAAATATCAATTCAGCTGTTGAATATTGTGCATCTACAGTGAAAAGGTGCAAGTTTTAACTATTATTCCAGAGACATTTTCAAAGAAAATAATTTTGAACCACATTCAATCAGTATCAAAGTACATGGTAGACAAGTCAAGAAATGTGAGGTCTGTAAAAGGAGTCTTTGGACAACCAGATCCCTATTATGGTCATCCTGTAACAGTTGAAGACCAAAAAGTTGTGAAAGTAAAAAGGCACATGACTCTCAGTATTAAAGAAACTTTTGCAATTTATAAGAGCAACTATACAACTTCACATATTGGAGGATCAAAATTTTATGCACTGCAATCTAAGTGGGTGGTTCCACACCCACCTAGAGATGTCTGTCTATGTGTGTTACTGCGTGAATTTTGAACTTTGAGTGGTAACTTTGAAGAACTTTGGAGCACGTGACATATGACGTCTTGCTTGGACGTTTGAAGTCGTTTGTAGTCTGTGCCGTAAAGTGAGAGACATGTTTGTTTCAAGATTGTGGTGACTGCCCTGGAATGAGAGGACTGTCTTTACAGACACTTGGCCTGGAAGATGTAACAGATAACTCTGCAGGAATTACATATGTGACATGGGAGGAAAATAAACTAATTAAGAAAACTGTTGCCTTTGACAGTTTCACTTATGAACTTGGTAAATGGTCAGTGAAAGCAGTAACACACCAGCATCTGAAGAAATTGTAACAACAACAACAACAACAACAACAACACATTGCAGAAGTGAAAGGGTGTGTACAGGCTGAAGAACTATTTTTAGTGCTTCACTGCGATTTTGCTGAGAACTGGTCTGTAATTCTCCCACAAGAAGTACAAGAGCATAATTGGAGTAATGACCAAGTTTCAATTTTTACGGGATTGACGTATTTTCAGAACAAAACCACAAGTGTTGCAGTTATAAGTGATGACACAGGACACGACTCAGCACATGCTTTGCTAGCAATGCACAAAATTCTTCCACAACAAACAGAGGCAGAGAAGGACATCATCATTTCTGATGGTGCACCTAGTCATTTTAAAAATCGTTACCAGCTGTTTGAATTAAGTTGCTTGTGCCAACTGACTGGGTATACAGTGCTACTGGTCACAGGAAGGGCCTTGTCATGGTGTAGGAGGCCTGCTAAAGCACTGTGCTACAAAACAATCTTTCCAGACCAAATACAGCTGCAATTCAGAATACTGAGGATTTTATGAGAGTTGTGGAACCTTTCACATCCACAGCCGTCATTATTTTGTCCAAAGAGGAAACTGAAGAATTCCATGAGCAGAAAAAAGAATGGTCCAAACAACTACTCCTGTGAAAGAAATTCAGAAGACACATTTGTGGACTCAAAGTGATGGGCGAATTCATACTGCACGCACTTTAAAGAGCAAGAAAGAAGAAATTTCGTTTGTTTGGCCAACACCTCATAAACAGCAGGATAATATTCAGAGTCACAACCTGAGAAGGGGGATGTGTGTGTGTGTGTGTGTGTGTGTGTGTGTGTGTGTGTGTGTGTGTGAGAGAGAGAGAGAGAGAGAGAGAGAGAGAGAGAGAGAGAGAGAGCGCGAGGAGAGAGAGAGACTGTTGGATTGCAGAGATTATAGACACCAGTTATGAGTTAAATGAAATTGTAGAGATCTTTATGCTACCACATGGACCAGCTGCTAAATATAGGTTTCCAGCTGAAGGACAGCAACAACACCATCAGTGCTCACTTCCTGTTCAGTGTTTTGAAGATTGTACGTGTTCCAGTTCCTATTGCTTCAATAGGAAGGCATCACTCTATATCAAAGGAAGATGCTGAAGCAGCGGAAAACTTTTGGTTCATTGACTGGCTAATTTCAGTACAAAACAGAGTGCACGGAAGTTGTATAAATTGAAACCTCTAGGTCTTTGGACATTTCACAAACGTGTTGGAACCATTTAAAATGCTTGAAAAATGAGTCTCTCACTCCCCTTGTAAAACTAAAATTATGTTAAATAAGACTAGGTTTTGATTTTTATGAGCCTGTAATGTGGCAATGTGGTCATAAAAAAGGTTTTATGTATGGCAAAAATTTCAATTGTTTATAAAACCTGCTCAATCTAAAAGTAAAAGCTCTCCTTCTCAGGGAATGTAGAACTATATGGTACTAATCAAGAGGAAAAAAAATCAAAATTTTCTGGCTTGGCATTTTTGAAAAAAATAAAAAAAATCTGTAAATTATAAAAAAGTTCAGAATGCTACAGTAAAAGAAATTGACAGATAATCCTAAATGGAGGATTTCTTTGTAATCATAAAGCAATTATCTTTCCAATAAAAAAAAAGTCCAACTAAATATCTAGAACTGTTTCCTAAATTCGCATCTTCAAAGTGGTATGCACAGGGTTATCTTTGGACGGCTGATCTTGGAGCAGAAATTTTTTTGGAGAAAACAGAAGTATACGTGTTCCTTACTTAGTCCTTCATTTTAATATATGCTAACATCCAAAACTATGAAGGTAAGAGTTTTTTCCTAGCCTGTCTGAACTGATATGAACTATGCCACAAGAAAAAAATAATAAAGGTAGAATCTCTTTAAATGTAGTGCTACAGAAGAATGTTGAAAATCTGATGGGTAGGTAGAGTAACTTGTGAGGAGATACTGAATCTAATTGGGGGACAAAATAAATCTGTCGCAATAAGAAGGGATCAGTTGGTAGGATATATTCTGAGGCATCAAGGAATCATCATTTTAGTACTGGAACGAAGTGCAGAGGGTAAAAATTGTAGATGGAATAATACAGTAAGCAGGTTCAGATGGACTGTAGGCTGCTGTAGTTATTTGGAGATGAAGATACTTGCATAGGATAGAGTAACATGGAGAGTTCCATCAAACTAGTCTTTACACTGAAGATCATCACCAACATCATGTGTATGAGGGAAGAGTAAAAAGTTGCTTGACTCATTTTGGAAATCAAGTTCACGAAATTATATCTACATATCACACAATGCCTATCCTACAGTCTACTACTAAAGTTAGTTTAGCATCTCCATAATGCTCTTATGCTTACTACACAAATCCGTTACAAAATGCTCTTCTTAGAGTTCTCTATGCTCTGTCTATAAATCCTACCTGGAGAATGTCCTATAGTAATGAACAGTATTCAAAAAATGGTCACACAAGTTGTTATCTAAGCTATCTTCTCATGAATGAATAACAAATTCCCTTTTGATTTTCTGAATGAATCTCAGTACGATACCTACATCTACATTTATACTCCACAAGCCACCTTGCAGTGTGTGGTGGAAATTACTTCATGTACCACTGTTAAGACCCCCTTCTCCTGTTCGAGTCGCAAATACACTCCTGGAAATGGAAAAAAGAACACATTGACACACCAGTGTGTCAGACCCACCATTCTTGCTCCGGACACTGCGAGAGGGCTGTACAAGAATGATCACACGCACGGCACAGCGGACACACCAGGAACCGCGGTGTTGGCCGTCGAATGGCGCTAGCTGCGAAGCATTTGTGCACCGCCGCCGTCAGTGTCAGCCAGTTTGCCGTGGCATACGGAGCTCCATCGCAGTCTTTAACACTGGTAGCATGCCGCGACAGCGTGGACGTGAACCGTATGTGCAGTTGACGGACTTTGAGCGAGGGCGTATAGTGGGCATGCGGGAGGCCGGGTGGACGTACCGCCGAATTGCTCAACACGTGGGGCGTGAGGTCTCCACAGTACATCGATGTTGTCGCCAGTGGTCGGTGGAAGGTGCACGTGCCTGTCGACCTGGGACCGGACCGCAGCGACGCACGGATGCATGCCAAGACCGTAGGATCCTACGCAGTGCCGTAGGGGACCGCACCGCCACTTCCCAGCAAATTAGGGACACTGTTGCTCCTGGGGTATCGGCGAGGACCATTCGCAACCGTCTCCATGAAGCTGGGCTATGGTCCCGCACACCGTTAGGCCGTCTTCCGCTCACGCCCCAACATCGTGCAGACCGCCTCCAGTGGTGTCGCGACAGGCGTGAATGGAGGGACGAATGGAGACGTGTCGTCTTCAGCGATGAGAGTCGCTTCTGCCTTGGTGCCAATGATGGTCGTATGCATGTTTGGCGCCGTGCAGGTGAGCGCCACAATCAGGACTGCATACGACCGAGGCACACAGGGCCAACACCCGGCTTCATGGTGTGGGGAGCGATGTCCTACACTGGCCGTACACCACTGGTGATCGTCGAGGGGACACTGAATAGTGCACGGTACATCCAAACCATCATTGAACCCATCGTTCTACCATTCCTAGACCGGCAAGGGAACTTGCTGTTCTAACAGGACAATGCACGTCCGCATGTATCCCGTGCCACCCAACGTGCTCTAGAAGGTGTAAGTCAACTACCCTGGCCAGCAAGATCTCCGGATCTGTCCCCCATTGAGCATGTTTGGGACTGGATGAAGCGTCGTCTCACGCGGTCTGCACGTCCAGCATGAACGCTGGTCCAACTGAGGCGCCAGGTGGAAATGGCATGGCAAGCCGTTCCACAGGAATACATCCAGCATCTCTATGATCGTCTCCATGGGAGAATAGCAGCCTGCATTGCTGCGAAAGGTGGATATACACTGTACTAGTGCCGACATTGTGCATGCTCTGTTGCCTGTGTCTATGTGCCTGTGGTTCTGTCAGTGTGATCATGTGATGTATCTGACCCCAGGAATGTGTCAATAAAGTTTCCCCTTCCTGGGACAATGAATTCACGGTGTTCTTATTTCAATTTCCAGGAGTGTAGTTTGCAGGAAGAACGATTGCTTCCAAGCCTCCATGTGGGCTGGGCTCTTTCAAATTTTATCTTCAGGGTCTTCTCGCTGGATGCACAGAAAGCAATACATCTATTGAGTCTTTGAATTTTAACAATATACCATGCCAGTGTACAGAATGCCTCTTGCAGCACCTGCCATTGGAGTTGGTTGATAATCTCAGTGACGTTTTTGTGCTTACTAAATGAACCTGTAATGAAATACGCTGCTCTTCTTTGCATCTTCTGTATTTCCTGTCAGTCTTATCTGGTACGAATCCCACAATATGAGCAATTTTCAATTACTGGTCAAATAAGTTTTGTAAGATGCTTCCACTGTTGATGGACTACATTTCCTATGATTCTTCCAATGATCCCAATCTGGCATTTAATTTGTTTGCAATTCATTTTATGTGGTACCTCCACTTCCAGTTACTCCATATGCATACTCCTGGATATTTTATGGACGTAAATGCTTCCAGTGATTGTTCTGTAATTGTGTAATCATACAATAAAGGGTCTTTCTACCGATGTATTCACAATACATTACATTTGTTTATTCTGAGGATCAACTGCCATTCTCTGCACCAAGCGTCAATCATCTGCAGGTGTTCCTGCATTTCACTACAATTTTCTAGTGTCTAAACACCTCTACATACAACAGCAACATCTGTGAGAAGCCTTACAGAACTTCGGGTGTTATCTACTAGGTCATTTATACACATTGTGAAAATAATGTGTCCTATAATGTTCTCCTGGGACACACATGAAGTTAGTTTTATGTCTGAAGACTTCTCTCTGTTCAGAATGACATGCTATGTACTGTTTGCCAGAAACTCTTTAATCCAATCACACAGTTGGTCTGCTATTCCATACACTCGTATTTTGTTAATAGATGGCAATGCAGAACTGTATTGAATACCTTCTGGAAGTCAAGGTACACAGAAGTTATCTGGGCACCTGTATCTATTGCTTTCTGGATTACATGGATGAATAGAGGGAGTTGGGTTTCACACAATTCTTTTTTCAGAACCCATGTTGGTTCCTAGAAGGGAGATATGGCTTTCTTACAAGTTTTTTATGTAGTCATTTCACTTTGAATATTAATAGCATTAGCCCACCAAACATAAAATAAAACAATAGCTATATATTCAGTCTATGTATGTAAAATAGGTTTCATTTGTGTATGTTGATGGTCACTTGTCACTTCCTGAATCATGTGTCCATCTTCTGCGTTATTTCTGCATTTCTATATGAGTGTCAAGTATGGTGAGGTTTGGTTTGTGGGGCGCTCAATTGCGCGGTCATTAGCACCCGTACTAAGTCCCAATTTTTACACAGTCCAATCTAGCAACCGTCAAGAATGATGATGATAAAATGATAAGGACAACACCCAGTCCCTGCGCAGAGAAAATCCCCAGCCCGGCCAGGAATCAAACCAGAAACCCGTAATGTCCAGTGTAGTGACAGGCCATTCAAAGGAATCATCTGTGAAAAATCTCAGGGATTTTGCAACATTATCCACCATTTTAATGAGGGCTGTGAGCCAACTGTAACTTTCTTCAACCAAATCTTATACTTCCGAGACCGAATTGCTGGTCAGGTGTTCAGGAGGCTAAATTCTTAGTACTGCTAACAGTCACAAATAATGGTATATGAAACTACCCTAGGTTTCATAATTATTAGCTGCCTCCTTGAAGAAGAAAAGGAAACAGTTTGAAGAAAGTTTAATATGCAAGGAAGATCACCCAGAATGTCTGTGACCACCTCATCCCCCCTCCAAGGGGAAAAAGAAACACGGGTGGCTTTCTTTCAAGAAAACGATTTAAAAGTCAGCACCTACATCTATGCTCTGCAAACCACCATAAGTGCAAGGCAGAGGGCACATCCCATTGTACCAGTTATTAGGGTTTCTTCCTGTTCTGTTCACATGTGGAGTGTGGGAAGAATGATTGATTGAATGCCTCTGTGTGTCCAGCAATTATTCTTATCTTGTTCTCACAATCCCTATTTGAGCGATATGTAGGAGGTTATAGTAGATTCCTACAGTAATCATTTAAATCCAGTTCTTGAAACTTTGTTAATAGACTTTCCCAGGATATTTTATGTCTATCTTCAAGAGTCTTCCAATTCAGTTCCTTCAGTATCTCTCAGACACTCACCTATGGATCAAACAAACCTGTAACCTTTCGTGCTGCCTTTCTCCGAATATGTTCAATATAATACCCTGTTAGGCCTGTCTGGTATGGGTTCCACATACTTGAGCAATATTCTGGAACTGATTGCATGAGTGATTTGCAAGCAATCTCCATTGTAGATTGGTTGCACTTCCCCAGTATACTTCCAATACACTGAAGTCTACAACCTCCTTTACTCTTGTCTGAAACTATTCGATCATTCCATTTCATATCCCTACAAAGTGTTACTCTCGCGTATTTGTTTGAGTTGGCTGACCCCAACAGTGACTCACTGATATTATAGTCATAGGACACTACATGTTTTCATTTTGTGAAGTGCAAAATTTTACGAAGCTGCCAATTTCTGTACAACTTTGAAATCTTATCAAGATCTGACTGACAGTTTATGCAGCTCTTTTCAGATAGTACTTCATTACAGGTACCTGTATCATTTTCAAAAAGCCTGATTTTACTATTAATATTGTCTGCAAGGTCATTAATATGCAGAATGTACAGCAAGGGTCTCCACATACTTCCCTGGGGCAGTACTGAAGTTGCTTCTACACCTGATGATCAGTCTCCTTCCAAGATAACACACTGCTGCATTCTCCCTAACAAATAGCCCTCAATCTGGTCAAAAGTTGTACTTGATATCCCATAAGATTGTACTTTTGACAATAAGAGTAAGTCTAGTATTGAGCCAAAAGCTTTTTGGAAATGAAAAACTACTGCATCTACCTGACTGCCTTGATCCAAAGCTTTCGGTATGTAAAAAAAGGGCATTACAGAGGTCATCCTGTTCAAGATACCTCATTATGTTTGGGCTCATAATATGTTCTAAGATTCTACAACAAATCATTGTCAAGGATACTGGATGGTAGTTCTGTGACTCACATCTACTTCCCTTCTTGTAGACACGTATAACCTGGGCCCTTTTCCAAGAACTGAGCAAAGTTTTTGTTCAAGGGATCTACAAAATATTATAGTTAGATGAAGGGCTAACTCAGCAATAAATTCAGTATAGAAACTGACAGGGATTCCATCGGGCCCCGGAGCTTTGTTCAATTTTGAAGATTTCAGCTGTTTCTCAACACCTCGCCACCCTTAATTTCGTTTCCTGTCTCATTCATTACGGACTGTACATTAACTTTGGTGCCACTAACAGCCTTTACATGTGACTAGAATTTCTTTCGGTTCTGTGAAAGATCACTTGACAATATTCTGGCTGGTGAAAGAATATCTTCCTTTTCCTGGTAGCCTTTACCCACTTTATCAAACATTCTTTCAGGATTACAGCTGTGATCATGAATACGGAAACTATCTACTGGCTAATTAACTTTTCCACTTTCTTGGTTTGTGTGCACATCATGACTGTATTTTTATTTTGACTGTTACAGGAGTTAGGAAAATGAATTTCATTTACACCATTTTCTGGCTCCTGGGGAAATCAATAGAGCAGAGGCTACTTGACTGCATCCTTTTTGTTCTTTGTTTCATGCCATGTATAAAAAGCAACCCTTTCATTTGTCTGGGCTTGGGAATCAATCATTATGTACAAATTGTACAGACAAACCAATATGAAGAGCTTTGGTATTGGCCAATTCTCTTGTATATCAAAACTTATTTTAGCCCCATTTGGATTTTCTTCCTTTATTGTTGAATGCAACTTCTTTTGTGTGAAGTTTGTACAATCTGTGGTTGTATTAATTGATTCTTTTTCTCCACATCTTCCTTTTGAGAGTCTGTCTTTGGACACCCTGGATGTTGCTTGAAATGTTGCAGCACATACAGGTACTGTCTGGTCACCTTTTCTCCCTTATGCTGTATGTTACTGAAACATTATTCCTGCATTTTGTTTCTTTTTTGATATTCCTTCTCCCTGACAAAGTTGGCTGAAACTGAGAAATAATCAGGAGTTAATGTTTTTTGTAAACTACTAACTTATTTCTATTGTTGGTTCTAGTGGCAAGTGCTTTTGCAGAAAACCCTCTGACATTCTCACTGACAATGATGTCCTACATTGCTATTCTCCCTTCAGGTCTCTCAGACGAAAAGCACAGTTTGCATTTATTGACTTTTGCTTCAACTGGCTGAGAGCAAGTATCCAGTTTTGCAAAAACTCGTAAGTCTCAACACCCTATACCAACAGCAAATACAATCTTTTGACAAATCTGTTTCAACAGGTCATGCCTGGCAACAAACTTGACTTGTAACTACAGAAATCTAAATTTTGAGCACCTGAGAATTCACCAACTTTTGGAAAAAATGCTCCTCAATTGTCACTGTCAAGATTAGCCTAATATGTTCACACTGTGTGTAGTATTTTATCCACTTGGTTGCTTCTAAAGCACTAAATGAATTTAAACAGAGGACGAACAGGCTATCAAAGTATCATCTCATCTATATGCCAGCCATCACCGCAGCCTCTGTTTTTGCCTTTATAAACACAGATTCTGCTGATAAATAATCAAAACGCAATGCTGGAAAATAAAACTCAATAGTAACCCCTGCTTAGAGTCATCAGCACATTCATGCATGTGCTGTAACAAGAAAAGATAACCTGGAATAACTGAGCCCTAAGTTTTATCAACAGTAGACATCAAATTAATATAAGTCATTTTGAAAGTTTTGAGAAAGCAAATGAAAACTGTGGTTGTCCCAAATGCACCTCACTGTCTCAATGCACTAACTTCTGCATTGTGTGCAGCAGTAGGTTCTCTTGAAAGCATTTACTGAATGTATCATAAGGGGTCCTTCAGATAACTGTTCAGGAACAAATCCCAAGGAGCCACAACAGTATGAAGGTACTCAAAATCATGCCATGTTTCATTTCATTGCTTTTAGAAGTAGAAATAAATCATTTTTTAAACCACACTTGTGCATAGTTGCTGTTTAAAATTATAAGCTATACAATAAGCGTACGATGTTGCCATTATACTTCTACAATGCCAGTTGGCTGATTTGCTGACACTGAGTCCTCTGTATATGAGCTAAACAACGTGGCATATAACAAGTGCAAATTTTCTTTACATGATGTCGCAAGAGTGTCAGCAACTCAGTGAGAATGTTGCTGAATGTACTGATGGAATATTAATTTCACACATTCTTTTAAAAAATGAGATTTTGGAATGGATGTTGCTGAATACTAAGGCAAACTATTATCTTCACAGGAATTTATTCCATATGTGTAAATAATGACTAACAGAAGGATGAGAATCTTCAAACATTAAATGTAATTGTGTAGGACACCTATCCACTCTCATGCCCACACAGATATAAAACAAATCACCACAGAAAAAAAATTCTTTTCAACTGCATCATAGATCGTGACTAAAAACCAATGGAGGCTCTCCATACTACTTCCAATAGTCCAACAAGTTTTATGCTATTACAGCACACAATGTACAGGGCAGCCTAAAGTAATAACCATAGCAGGACATGAATCACGTAGTGAGAATATAGAATCGTCCATTAACACAGTGTATGCTGGACATTACGTTTACTGAAGAAGCCACAATAATTGTCTGTGGGGTTTCAATATAAATTTTCTGAATGGAACTGCATCCAAGGATCAATTTCTGAATGTACTGCACAACATACTGTACAGCACCAGAATGCTTTCTCTTATAAATAGACCCCCAAGAATAACAAAGAGACTTATTGACAATATATTTTCAAATGTAGATGCCACTGGGATAAAAATTATTAAAACTAATTTAGGGATATCTGATCACAGTGAGCTCCAACTATACCAGTGTTGAAAGGGGATGTAAATCCCATCTATAGAAGAAATTTCCTGTGGAAAATTTTTCAAGTTTTATAAACAGCCAGAGTAATGAATTCTGGTTAAAAGTGTTTACACAAGCAGGTACTGTCAATGTCGACAAGCGTTCCTTTTCTACATCTACACCAATACACTGCGAGTCACCTGATTGTATGTGGCAGAGGGTACTTCTGATACCACTAACTGATACCCCTTCCCTGATCAACTCTCAAATAGCGCAGGGGAAGAATGACTTGTCTTTACACCACCTCTGTATTAGCTCTTAATTCCTCGTCATGTTCATTTCATGAAATGTATGCTGGAGGAAATATGTTATCGGACTCTTTCCAGAAAGTGCTCTCTCAAAATTTCAAAAGAAAACCTCTCTGCAATGCACAACACCTCTCCTGTAGCATATGTCACTGGAGTTTGTTGAGCACCTCTGTAATGCTTTGGCACTGACCAAATGACACTGCTCTCTCTCTCTCTCTCTCTCTCTCTCTCTCTCTCTCTCTCTCTCTCCCCCCCCCCCCCCCTCTCTCTAACTGAAAGTTAGATAAGCCATGAAAAAAAAAAAAAAATTTCCTCGAATATAAAGATTCCGCAGCTCGTATTATGGGCATTACTAGGAAGAAGAACAAAAGATTCAAACATTAGTTTCCTCTACGACAAGTGGTGAAGTGGACAGCTTTAATCTCAACATGTATGAGGCTTTCATGTCTACTAATGTGCCATGGAACATGCTAAAGAACCCTACTTTTAAGAGCTTCGACAAGTGGTGAAGAGGACAGCCTTAATCTCAACATGTATGAGGCTTTTGTGTCTATTAATGTGCCATGGAACATGCTAAAGAACCCTACTTTTAAGAGCTTCCTGGAGAGTATCAGCAGTTTACCAGATGAGTCAACATTGCACAAAAATTATTTGTAGCAGGTATATGAAAACACTACCACTGATACTAAAAGTGACATTGGTGACCATTGTGTTTGGTTTTCACTTGACAAGACCACCGACAGTTGTGACAGATTTATAGCTAATGTCATGGGGAAGGAGGGAAATCACATTCCACAGCACAGGAAAATCCCACTAACTCCTGTGTAAACAATTGGAGAAGACAAAATCACAATATTGCAGCCCACTCTGTCAGGGAATCCCTACACATACTACAGCCAGGAGAAGATACAGATGAGCAATTTCTGTTGTTGGTGACAGACTGTGCTGCCTAAACATTTAAAGAATAAGTAACACTGAAAGAATTCTATCCCAATATGATCCAGTGCACCTCGTTTATACCCATAGCTTACACTGTGTATCAGAGGTAGTCGCAAATCATTTTCCTGAAGCTAACAGTATCATTTCCTCTGTTAAGGAAGTATTTTGCGAAGCTCCTACCCACACTCAGTACTTCAAGGAAATAGCTCCAAATATTCCCCACAATTGGACTCATACTTACACTTTGAAGCACCTGACTACGTGTGGCTTTAATATTATGCCAAACGCTACCAAAAAGTCAAAGAGGTAGTACACATATTTAACTAGTGACTCAGCTTTTACTGAAAATGTCAAGATGGCCTTTAAGAATAACAAGTATGTTGCATCCTTGGCATTTTTATGAGCTCACTTCCAACATCTACTTGTTACAAGTCAATGTCAACAATCCACATCTGCATCAGTGAAAGGTACTGTAGATGTTACCTCATAGGAGCATATACATCTGGAGGAAATACCTGGTTCAGTGGATACAGGCATATATCACTAAATTAAGGAATATCTTTATAAGGAATTTCAGATATGAAGAAAGTGTCCGTCATTATTCAGGAGGATAAGCTTGGAGGTGGAATGGATTGGAGAGCCACAAACACCTCTGTCAATGAAGGACACACCACTGGCCTCTTGTGGTGTAGAGAGCTCTTTCTTTCTCAGCCCAAAAATATTTACTGAGAGATAACAGATAAAGTTACACTTTACAAAACTTTGAAATGTGGTTAACTGTGTACTGCAATACCAAAACTTAATATAAAATTGCTTGTTAGTTGTAGCTTTGGGCCACAGATTATGGTCACATATAGGTACACAAATCAATTGTGTTTTTTATGTGAGTAATACCCCTTGCGGGGTTGCTAGTCCCCCATCAGGCACCTCCCTACGTGGCGGATCAGGGAAAGCCTCTTCAGGGTGTATACAGGGACAAGGAAAAAAAATTCCCGGATTATTCCCGGATTTCTCCCGGATATCCCGTTTAAAAAATATGCTTTTTTCCGGGCGACCTACTGTCACTTGGCACAGAAAAAGTTCCCTCGGAACTGTAAAACTTATCAATCCTTTGAATGGTTAACGTTTTATATAATCACGTAGAACTTCCTGGAAAAAAAAAGAAAAGCCGGAGCAGAGAAGTTTTGGAAAGACCTTTGATTTGCAGCAACATATACGCTGCATATTTTCGTATTACGAAAGTATAAATTCGAATTGCACCAAACACAGCTTGTTAGTTTCCGGAGCGTTGCAACTGAGGTTGTGATGTCCTTTTGTAAGCGAGTCATATCTCAAGCCACGAGATCTCGCCAGCCGATGACAGCAGCTATTCAGAGCATAGGGCACGTGTTATAGTCAGCCACTAGCAAGATTACTGGTTACATAGCGCGAACACACAAGAGGAAAAGTTAACGGTTTACATTAATGTACACAGTACCGTATATCTACAAGAAAAGCTAAGCTTTCACGTGTAATATTGGTCTTTTTTTGGTGTGATATACTTTAAGATACATCACACAAATGTGCCAGTAAATTTAAAATTGTGACATAAATGCCTCGGCTCGAAATTCTTGAAGTGGCTGGTCCTCAAACTGTTCAGTTTCGAACGCTCTGTGATTTAGATATCCATCCCACTTTCACACACGTAACATAATTCATCTTGCGTAAAAAGAAATTTACTTTGAAAGTAACGCTTTTCTAACCACCGTTCGCAATACTGTTAGTTATAGGTTCGATTTACCAGTTGCCAGAGAGCGCCAAAAACGAATTATTGTGCGTGTGCAACTGCAGTGGTGTAGGAAGCCCGCATGTTCGTGTGTATAAAGCACTAAGAGAGCTTACACTACACCATAAAACAAACAGGGCATCAGAGGATACTCCAAAAGGCATCAAAATTTCATGAATCATACTAAAATGCATAATTCGGCTTGAAGTGCACATTGGTTTTTTCCAGATTCACAATGAAGTAGGTCCCATCTGATATTAAGCTTTTCAGTGTGGTTTTTGGGATGTAAATTTTCTTGGAGTACCAGTACTCTACGCTCTCATGTTTGGTTCTTTATTATGGCATAATGCCATACATGGCAGAAGATGATAACGTGCACTTGAAATTCACCGAACAGTTGGAAGTACCCAAAATTGTTAAATGAAACACTTCGTTTCAAATAAAATGATTGCCTCAGCGGAATTTCTTTAGCAAACTTGCAAAAATAACTTCATTCTTCTGCAAGGCGATTAATGTTTGACTGCTACTAACTTGGAAAGAAAATAAAATCAGAAACTGAAATTAATAATATATTTTTGCCCTCTGTAATTATGTGAATGCATTTTAATTCACTTGATAGCTCCCGGCCACAGAAATTCGTTTTGTTTTCATTTGACGTGGGAGCTGTACACGAAGAGAAGCAGCGAAATCACTTAACGTAAACACGGGTCACGTGGAGACTAACCCCCTCCCCACTACAACTCAGACAACTCCGTGCAAGCGCGAATCTGGCAGCTAGGGCGCGCGAGAAAAATTTTTCTCGTTTGCATCTGGCTGCTTGCTGCTACTACCGATGCAGCTAACAGCCAAACTTCAAGAAGCGGGAAGCGAGAGAAGGTACTGCTTATACGCGAGTCAAATGCGCATGCGCAACAGACCGCTGGCAACTGGTCAAACGAACCTAATGTGAACAGTTGTGACGTCATGCTCATAGCAAGCAGTTTATTGTTACGAAGAATTACAGTCTGCGCCCTACGGCCTTTAACATATTTTTGCTATCTGTAGACGCTTGTGCGTGCGCGGTGTTTTGTTGTCGTAAAATGCACATTTCCTTTGCCACTACAGTTTTATTTTTTTCCCTCTCGTTTATATTTTATTGCTGCAGTATCATTCTCCAGTAGCAGGATACAATAACATTCTTTGCTAGAGAATCAATTCTGCAGTCAAAACTACAAAAATGTAACTGAAAGCTAAAACAATGAAAAATTCCCGGAATTCCGAAAAATTCCCGGGTTTTTCCCGGTTTTCTCCCGGATGAAAAAATTCCCGGGTTTTTCCCGGAATTCCCGGTTGTCCCGGGTGTCCCGGGTCGTATACACCCTGCTCTTGGATATGGGTCACACTGGGGAATTTAAATATCAGAGGTGGTACCATAAATAACAACATAAGGGGTGTCTGCACTCCGGAGGAGTCTGACTTCCACATTAGGGATGGCCTGGAAAATTAGATTGCCATTCTGTTCTGAAGCAAACAAAGTGATTATGCTTCTTACCTTTGATTCATGATGTGTGGCAGTAAGACAAAATGATCTAGAATTAAACTAGCCCCAAATTCAGATACCACTTTCAAATCTGCACCTATAGTTGTCATCGCTAGCAGATGAAAAGTTAACAGAAACAGATGAAAATTAACTGGAGCATTGTTGGCTTAACTGCATTCAAGTAATCTCTCAAATTACTGTGGTGAACCAAATGGAAAACCAGATGGAGTCAAGTTTTTATAAACAAAACCATAGTACACAAGATAGTGGCATTAGAAGGAACTTCAAACAGAATTGCACATTTGGTCATCAAAATATCAGAAAGATATAACATCCAAATAGTTCAAGCACACGCACCTTCCTCTAGTCAATCAAATGAGGAAACAGAATCCCTCTATGAGTGCCTGAGAGAAACATGTGATAAAAGGAGAGAGTGCTTTTATAAATTAGTAATTGGTGACTTCAGTGCTGAAGTTGGAATGTGAAAGGAAGGTGATCCACTCACTAGCAAATATGGAAGAGATGAAAGGAATGATGGAAGTGAGAGACTGGTTTAATTTGCAAACTGTATGCAAACATCTCTTATGAATATGTTCTACATGAAACATCCTAGTCGCAAATGGACTTGGAGAGGTCCTAACTATAAAGCAGAAAATTAAATAGACTTCAGTCTTACCAACAGGCCTCAGAAGTTTAAATATGTCTCTGCACTGAAAAATTTCTGATTATTATGAGCATGATTTGAATTGAATACAAAAGATAAAAGTTTGAAACTAATTAAAGGAGGAAGAAAAATTTTAAATTTCAAAAATCTTGAAGAACGGAATGAGGAATTTCAAGAAAGAATTAAAAAAAAAATGTAATGTTGAAGTAGTAACAAGGTGCTAATCACAAAAGCTGACGAAGTGGGACACTTATCGAGATCTCAAAACCAAAAAAGAAGCTGACAAATAAAACAATAAGTTTGATGGCCAATAGAAAAAAATAAAAGAACCGAAGATGATGATAAGATAGAATATACAGAAGTGTGCAAGGCTTTGAGAAACAACATGAAAGAAGACATCGAACATCGAAAAGTATGAAAAAGATACACTAAAAACCAGTCACAAAAAAAAACTAGTTTAAATGCGGCCAAGCAGAAGCTTATGATTGGAAATAATCAGCTAATGACATTAGACACAGATCAAGGTCAAATTACAGATAAAGAAATACTTTAATGTACTGAGAATTTTTAAAGTAGCCGATAATGTGAATGATGATACCTCAATCCTAGACGAACTGGATGGCCCTGCTTCCCAAATCCCAGAAATTCTCCCCTCAGAAGTAAAAAATGCTAGAGGAAAGACGAAAAAAGGAACTGTTCCAGGAAGTGAAGACCTCTCAGTCAATATTTTAAAGGTGATGGATGAGAAATCTATAAAGCAGTGAATTAAAATATTTTCGAGGCATTTGCACAGTGGAATATCACCAAGACATTGGAATGAACCCAAAATAATCCTAACGCACAAGAAAAGTAGTACTAAAGATATACAGATCTATTGCCCTGTCAGCCTCCTGCTCATACTGTACAAAGTTTGTACTAGAATTTTGACTACCAGACTGAGTGGTACACTTGACCTAGCAGGGTTTAGTACAACTGATCATATAATCATTCTACACAAAACAATTATTTGAACAAATGAGTACCATCTACTTCTTTGCCTTGCCTTATAGATTTTGGAAATGCATTTAATTTAATTAGTCACAAAGCTGGGTTTGAGGCTCTAACAGAGCAAGTAATAGAACAGGCCTATATTAAAATCTTATACAACATACACAAAACCTCCACAGCATTTGTGAATGTTGTTGAAGAAACCAATGAAGTTCCCATTTTATGGCTGTGAGACACATTCAGGAAATGAATTCATTGTTAGAAAACTAAGAGTAACCTAAAGACTAAAGGAAAGATCATTGTTGGGCTACAGAAAAAGAGCAGTCGATATCAGACAGAAAACAAAGGTCAGTGCCGTAATAGAGAGTGAATGCTTAGAAATGGCAGTGGACTGGAAGACCAGCAGCCAGATGGGACAGAGGCTTCGGAAAGAACTTACTATGCGAAGAAAAAGATTGGCGGAAATGGAAGAACCTGCACAGATACTATGTCACATGCCGACTGAATGACGCCATATCATCAAGTCATTGAATTGGATGACGATGATAATTATTGCATAGGTTAAAACTTCAACAGTTTAGGCACTTTTTCAAATGCCAGTGTAAGAAATAGATAAATGTTTATATTTCACAAAGACCTAGAACAACAGAATCTTAATTACAATATTCTCAATGTTAATACAGGCATTCATTGGTATAATCCATATCAATACAGACAGGCCCGGAAAAAATCTTACCTCCATTGTCTCGATGTTACTGAATATAGTGTATGTCAAAATGAAGAACTAAGTAAGGAACACATATTTCTTTGTTTTCTCCAAAACATTTCTGCTATGAGATGCAGCCGTCCAAAGATAACCGTGTGCATACCACTTTGAAATTGTGAATTTAGGAAAAAAAATTTAAAATTTTGTATCTCTGTAACAGTTCTAGATATTTTGTAGGTTTCTTTTTACTTTAAAGATAATTGCTTTATGATTACAAAGAAATCCTCCATCTGGGCTTATCTGTCAATGTTCTTTTATTATAGCATTTGAATCTTTTTTTATAATTTATGGAAATTTTTTTTGTTTTCAAAATTGCCAAACCATAAAATTCTTATTTTTACTGTTGATTAGTACCATATAGTTCTACATTCCCTGAAAAGGAGAGCTTTTACTTTTAGGATGAACAGGTTTTATAAACAATTGAAATTGTTGCCATACGTAAAACCTTTTTTATGACCACACTGCCACATTACAGGCTCATAAAAATCAAAACCTAGTCTTACTTAACATAATTTTAGATCTGAAAGAGGACTAAGAGACTCATTTTTCAAGCATTTTAATGGTTCCAACACATTTGTGAAATGTCCAAAGACCAAGAGGTTTCAATTTATACAACTTCTGTGCACTCTGTTTTGTACTGAAATTAGCCAGTCAATGAACCAAAAGTTTTCCGCTGCTTCAGCATCTTCCTTTGATATAGAGTGATGCCTTCCTATTGAAGCAATAGGAACTGGAGCACGTACAATCTTCAAAACACTGAACAGGAAGTGAGCACCGATGGTGTTGTTGCTGTCCTTCAGCTGGAAACCTATATTCAGCAGCTGGTCCATGTGGTAGCATAAAGATCTCTACAATTTCATTTAACTCATAACTGGTGTCTATAATCTCTGCAATCCAACAGTCTCTCTCTCTCTCTCCTCGCGCTCTCTCTCTCTCTCTCTCTCTCTCTCTCTCTCTCTCTCTCTCTCTCTCACACACACACACACACACACACACACACACACACACACACACACACACACATCCCCCTTCTCAGGTTGTGACTCTGAATATTATCCTGCTGTTTATGAGGTGTTGGCCAAACAAACGAAATTTCTTCTTTCTTGCTCTTTAACGTGCGTGCAGAATGAATTCGCCCATCACTTTGAGTCCACAAATGTGTCTTCTGAATTTCTTTCACAGGAGTAGTTGTTTGCACATATTCTTTTTTCTGCTCATGGAATTCTTCAATTTCCTCTTTGGACAAAATAATGACAGCTGTGGATGTGAAAGGTTCCATGACTCTCATAAAATCCTCAGTATTCTGAATTGCAGCTGTATTTGGCCTGGAAAGATTGTTTTGTAGCACAGTGCTTTAGCAGGCCTCCTACACCATGACAAGGCCCTTCCTGTGACCAGTAGCACTGTATACCCAGTCAGTTGGCACAAGCAACTTAATTCAAACAGCTGGTAACGATTTTTAAAATGACTAGGTGCACCATCAGAAATGATGATGTCCTTCTCTGCCTCTGTTTGTTGTGGAAGAATTTTGTGCATTGCTAGCAAAGCATGTGCTGAGTCATGTCCTGTGTCATCACTTATAACTGCAACACTTGTGGTTTTGTTTTGAAAATACGTCAATCCCGTAAAAATTGAAACTTGGTCATTACTCCAATTATGCTCTTGTACTTCTTGTGGGAGAATTACAGACCAGTTCTCAGCAAAATCGCAGTGAAGCACTAAAAATAGTTCTTCAGCCTGTACACACCCTTTCACTTCTGCAATGTGTTGTTGTTGTTGTTGTTGTTACAATTTCTTCAGATGCTGGTGTGTTACTGCTTTCACTGACCATTTACCAAGTTCATAAGTGAAACTGTCAAAGGCAACAGTTTTCTTAATTAGTTTATTTTCCTCCCATGTCACATATGTAATTCCTGCAGAGTTATCT